>NW_006436888.1:8379772-8384143 GCF_000325575.1 Pteropus alecto
TGCTTTGGCCCATCGGTACTGCAAGAGTTACCCCTGCCCCATAAGCCTCAAAGGTCACGTGGACCCTGCCTTCTTTTTTAGTGTTTAAGAATTCTGTTGTGACTGATTACCTAATACTTTTTTGAACTTATATTGCCATCTTGGGGGTAATGGGTTCTGGGAATTTTCTAAGTTCCTTCTAAGTGGAACTTAAGGTTCAGAGGTTATTCCTAGTTACAGAAACTTGGACTGGTTTGGTCACCCTCCCGTTTTGCTTTTCTGACTTATTCATGATATTTCTCTCTTAAGCCCACCTTTCCAAAGTGAAGTCTCGAAATGGCCACAGGAGGCCAACTTCCAAGACCCTGTGAAGTGCAGTGTGTCCACCTGACCCCTGTAGTCAGCAGTGACGTGGCGGTGCTCGGGGTGTTACAGGACAGCTGATGCGTTAGGCCCCTGGGGGCGTTTGTTGGTGATTATTTGGAAAGGCCAGAGACGTTAGTGGAGCTTTGAAAAGAGGTCATCGGCTTCAAGAGCAAAGCCCTCGAAGTCAGATTCAAGTCTGACTTTCTAGCAGCCTGATCGGAGGCAAGGTACTTAACCTCTCGGGGCCTGTTTCTTTATCCATAAGATCTAGACAGTAATTTTTTTTGCCATAGGGCTGTTGAGAGAATTAAGAATGCGTAAGTGCTTAGCATAGTAATGGGCATATTATGGAAAGTAAATGCTGGTATATTTTTATTAGTATCATGAGTAGAAAAGTTAATAAGGAATGCTCATATTGATTTATTGGAGTTCTTTTACATAATTTGGATGAATCCTTTGTCTGGTAGGCGTATTGTCAATATCTGGTCCCTCTCCGTGGTCGCCTTTCACTCTTAAAGGTATCTGCTTTATGAACCTAAGTTTGATTTGAGCCAGGCTACCCACGTTACTAATTTCTAGCTAGCTTTTGGGTCAAGGCCCATCTCCATCTTAGACGAGTCATTTAATCTTTTCCATCCTCACTATTTTTGTCTGTGAAATGGGGGTTCTAATACCAACCCTAAGATGTTTTGTGAGTATTAAAGCGTTAAATGAAGAAATGTCAGTGGAAGGATTTTGTTGCTGTAAGTCTGTCTGAGTGTGCTTGTGACACCATTGACAACTTGAAATCCCCTCGGTCCCCTGTGGTGCTCTCCGTCCTCCTTAGAATTTCCCCAGGTTCAGTCCTCACCAGCTTGGCTCCCGGCCTGCCTCTCTGTCTGCCTTCTGGGCATCGTGCTTAGGTGTTCGAGTTCACCTTGTCCCAAAGACTGACCGCCTCCCAGTGTCTCCCTCACCTGTGCCTCCACGCCCCGACCTGGCACGCTGAGCCCCCCTCACCTGTCCCGTAGACCCACCCAGTCCCGAATCCTCTGGCTCCAGCCCACCTGATCCCTTCGTTTTCATTTCAACTTCTAAGTTGCTGCCCAGCCCCCCACAATCTCAACCCTGCATCTCTGCTGTAGTTTCCTTTCAGGCCTCTGGGGTTGACTTTTGTCAGTTTTAGTCAAGCTATACCAAAGTAATATTAACAAACCATTAATATCACTGATAATAAATTACTGTTAATAAAACCGATCCCGTTAGTTAGTTCCCTACCCAGACATCTTTTGTGCCTTCCTGTTGTTCTCTGGGTGAGGGTCAAGCTCTTGGCTCCTTTTTTAAAGCTCCCTGTAGGTTAGATGTTTCATATACTCTGCCTGCTTTGTGGTGATGTTCTCCCAAATTGCACTGCAAAGTAAGCTCCACGTGGTCAGAGACGGCGGTGGCTATCTGGTTCACCAGCACATCCCTAGCACAGCGTGGCACTTTACCACGTGTTTGCTGAATGAATGAGCAGGTGCGTGGATGGCCAAGTTAATTTCTTACCCACTTTCTGCCTAATTACACTCCTTTCCTGGGGGCGTTCTTTTCTCCTGAAGGGGCCCAGCAAATCAAAAATCCACCTTGTGCATCCCAACGCCATCCCTCCACCTCCAGGACGTGTCTTTGAATTCTCACTGCCCTGAACTCACCTCCTCACTATCCACATCAGCATTTCTCTTTTATATTGTTTAGTTAAATCCACGTGTGCAGGTTTTATACATCTAGTTTATAATCTCCTTGAGGGCAGGGGACTAACTCTCTTTGGTCCCTCCCATGGTGCTTAGAGTGGGGTGGCACTCTGCGAGGCACTGAGTTGAAGTGGTAAGGCTGTACTCGCTTTGCATTTCTGGCAGCAGATCCTTCTAGAAGGATGTATTAGAGTTGATGAGTTATCAGTTTGGAAAATCTACATTTTCACTTTCGAAAATCAGTTAAAGTCAGGTACAGGAGGAAGAGGACAAAGGAAAACGCATGACTTTCCGCTGGGGCCAAGTGAGCCAAGGCTTGTGGAGAGCGAGGAGGGGAAGGCCCACGTCCCCTGCTGGGCCTGTCCTTTTCCGTCTGGCAGCTATTGATTATCTTCCTCTCCTGTTTCTTGATTGCAGTGGAAAAGGTTACTTGTTTATCATCTCTTATTCTAGCACCAGTAATGACATTTGCAAAAGTAAACAAGCTTCAGGTGGATTAGATTTTTTTTTTTTTTTTTTTTTTTTTACAGTTTTTCTTTCGTCAGTTAAATAAGGCTGAATTTCTACGATAGACATAGGTCTCACTTGAAATCCTGTCCTACTTGAGATGCTCCTTACAAAGATGGCTCGGGCCGAACAAGCTAGTACCGTCTGCTCTGTGCCCGACGTAGAGGCTGAGTCCGCGTACGTCTCCGGGGTCTGTTACTGTCCGCAGACGGGCCCCGTGTATTGGGACTCACTTGCAGGCCCTGAAGAGATGTTCCATTCGTCTGTGCAAAGGGTAGAGGGCTGCGTTAGGCAGGGAAGACGCCATCACAGCATGGCCGGGCCATGTGTGAGTGCAGCTGTATCAAGCAAAGCTGCAGACCAGTGGGAGCCTTTACAGAACGAAGTGGGAAATTTTCCCAAGTCGGGCTCGGTGGATGCATTTCAGTGCCTGATAAGTGAGTGGCTTTGTCCCAGTGAAGTCACGATCTACTCAGTGACACCAAGTAATCTCGAACACTCTCTCTTCATTCAGCAGCTCTTACTCAGCACAAAGCGCCTGTGCTATCTTAGCGTGAACTCTGAAATCTTTTTTTCCCTTTAAATTGTGTGCGTACCAAGTATCATAAAAAATTACAGGTTTTTATTAGCCGATACAGTTTATTTCGATTAGATTGTCGTGGAACATATGGACAGTAATGAATCTTCAATTGTGGTAATTAGGCAGACTTCCCAAAATCCAGTAGAATATAGTTTGTGGACACTTAGTTGCTGAAATACAGCAATGCAGATATAGCCAGAAAGTTGGAGCTTGAAATTACAGGCTTCGGCAGCAAATATCCTGATGGCTTTGCCGTCCCTAAAGTGAACGTAAATATAGGGTGTTATTAAGTTTTTGTTTGTAGGCTCTGTTAGGTCTTCAAAGGGTTAAATTAATAGCATCACTGTGGTAGTTACACATGCTGTGCACCAAACCTTTTGGCTCTTGGCTTGCCCGGCGCGTGGTGGGACTGCACTTCCTGGCCCCCTCGTGGTTCAGTGAGGCCCTGTGACTAGTTCTAGCCAGTGATATGAGTGGAAGTGATGTGTGTCACACCTGGGCTGAGGCGTTTAAATGCCAGTGGGAGCCCAAAGGTGGCTGGCAGTGGTTCTGAAGGGTAGCTGCTCTGTCATCTTGGGACCCGAGGACATCTCCAGGCAGATGCTGACTGACCTGAGACAGACGCGTGAAGTGAGAGGCAAAAACCTCTGGCGTGTGCCCGCTGCTCGTTCCCACAGCTCCCCCGACTCCAGCCGTTCTCAACTTTCTGATGTCAAGACCCCTTTATATTCTCAAATTATCGAGGGCCGCAAAGAGCTTTGTTTCCGTGGGTTATAGCTACTAATCTTTCATTGTAAATTAAAATTAGATAATTGGTAAAATGTTGTAAAACAAGACACAAAGTAAACTTGTATTTCAAAGAAGACTTAAGGGTTTCCAATGGCTATCGAAAAATAAGCTACGTGTATAGGTATATGTTATATACAGATATCATAGCAGATAAAAGATAGCTAGTGAGTACACAGTAAAAGAGCTGAGAACCTCATGTTTCTACCCTAAAAACACACCTTGGAAATTTCTAG
Source organism: Pteropus alecto (assembly GCF_000325575.1). NCBI lineage: Eukaryota > Metazoa > Chordata > Mammalia > Chiroptera > Pteropodidae > Pteropus > Pteropus alecto. The sequence goes on from NW_006436888.1 coordinate 8,383,939, forward strand.
AAAACATAAGAATACACAGGTATGCATTTCATTAACCATCAGAACAGTGATGTCATCACATATCATGTGGTCTCAAAAAAATCCCTCTGTATAGTCATGAGAAAATGAGGAAAAGGAAAAAAAAACAGATTTATTTTAACCTGTGGACCCCCTAAAAGGGCCCCGGATGTCCCAGGGGGGCCCCCAGGGTTCAGACACTGATGGT
>NW_006436888.1:8384163-8410215 GCF_000325575.1 Pteropus alecto
CAGCTTGGGAAATAACAGCCGAGGGGCAGTACGCAGTCAGAGTGCGTGCTGTCACACTCCCTGCAGAGAAGGCCCCTTCACTAGAATTGAAATACGTGAAAACGGAGCGACTTCATCAATTGCGTGATTATTTAAGGGAAGCAAATGATGGAATTAGCGTTAGGAGACTTTTCTAGGCATGATGATGCACAGCAGAAATCAGAAAAGACAACTGATAGCTTTGATTTTGTAAAAATGAGTAACTTCTGTGTCTGTTAAAGGAAAACTAAAATCTTTTAAAAATCATAAACACAAAAGACTCAAAAGGAATGTACAATATGTTTATTTGATAAAAGATTCATATTTCTAATATATTAAAAGAACCCTTGGAAATTTTTTTTTTAAAGATGAATGCCCTAGTAGGAAAACAATACAGGAAACAAATAGGTTATTTCATAAAAGAAGAAACGTAAAATGCACATTATATATGGAAGAATGTTCCTCCTCCCTAGTAGACAAGTGCAGTTTAAAACAGGGTACTCTTTTTGTCTGCCAGACTCTTCATCTACAAAGGCTTTTTGCCTTTTTAAGGACAGTCCTCAGTGCTGGCGAGATGAGATGCGCTAGCCCGCCCATCTGGGAGACAGGTTTATTCCCCGGGAGAACCAGAGTCTTTGGAGCCCAGACAGAGACACGGGAGAGGGCAGGGGTGGCACCCCATCCGAAGCAGGGAGAACGGGAGTGTCCACACCCCGCAGGAAGGGACTCCGCCTTCCTCCACTTGTTCTCTGAGCGCTTTCTTGAAGGAACTCACCCGACAGGGAGAAAGGACTGCCACAGGAAACTTGCAGGTCCCCTCGCAGGCATTTCCCAGAGACGCTCATCGGGTGACAGGGCCGTTCACACATACAGAGCTTCCAAACAGCTTCGTGGTGTCTCACTGTTGGTATCCATCGATTGCCACCAGAGAACATCGGGTGTGAGAGAAGGTGCCAACGAGAAATTCCGAGGTGGTGCAGACAGCAAAGGGCAGCTGGCAGGGAGCTCGAAAACCAGACGGCCCTCAGAGGGGAGGTATTACGTGTAAGGTGTAACAGCAAGGTGATTCTTTAAGGAGAAACCCACAGAAAGAGCTCCTAGACATTAAAAAATGAGATAACAAAAAGAAAGTTCTATAGAAGGTGTGGAAGGTAGAAAGGAAATATGCACAAAAGTAAAATTTTAGAATTAGAAGATCAACTCTTAGACATTAAAGTAAAACGAAGGGGACATTATTAAACAATATGAGAAATCTCAGAATTAAAAGATGAGAGACTGTATTAAAAGGGCCAATCAAGTAACCAGCTCCGCGGATGGGCGGGGGAGGGACTGGAATTCAGGGAAGTCATAGGTTAGAGAGTCCTAAAAGTTTCCAGAGGGACCGTAGCTGTCTCCCCAGCAGTCCTGTGAGCTAGAAGACAGTGGAGCAGTTAAAAATCCTCAGGGAAAAATACCTCTGAGCTAGCATTCTACACGCAACAGCTAGTTATCAAGTACAAAGGTAGCATATAAGAACATTTTGAGAGATGCAAAGTCTAAAACCTGTTACCTCCCAACCAGTCTTTGTAAAGGAAACTACTAGGGGTTGAGGTCCACCAAAATGAAGAAAAGCAAGAAAGAGAAAGGCGTACGATACAGACCAGAGGGGACTGACCCAGGAGTTACCCGCCCTGGAAGATGGTGACAGGAAATGGCCCAGTGAAGTGCGTTTAGCGTCTAGTCTAGCCTAGCATCAATCCCGAACAGAGAGCTGTGGGAGGAACGCCTCTTAGGGGGGAAACGCGGGATTGATGAACTCTCTGCGTTTGAGAGGTGTTTACTACGCGGAGTTGGAGAAGAACCTGTGTTAGATACGTAGGAAAACTAAAGCAGATGGCAAGAATGAGGCAGCTCTTACCTCCAGGAAAAATCAAAAGTTGTTCAGGAGAAGAAATGCGATCATAGTGTACTGTCGGATTCAGCTTTGGACCGTATCTACACAGTCACATGTTTTTGATTCACGGTTGGTCGAATCTGTAGATGGTAAACCCGCGGATATGGGGGGCCGGCTGTATAAGCATATTCAGAAATATAAATGGGGAAAAGATGCTAAAAGAGTTGCAAGTACTTGCATCTGAGGAGTGGGTGAATGCTGTTTTTGGTTACAAGTCTAATAGTCCTATTTATAAACTTTATGTAATCCTTATTGTTCCTATGGAATCAGCAGTAATAGCCCCACTTTCATTTCTGAGTTTAGAGAATTAAATCTCTCTTTCTGCCCTTAGTCAATCTAGCTAAGGTTCTGAGTTGATCTTCCTGAAGGACAAACATTTGGTTTCATCAATTTCCTCCATCTTCCGTGTCTTGATTTCATTTATCTCTGCTCTAATCTTTATTATTTCCTTCTGCTGGCTTTGAGTGTAGTTTGTTCCTTTGTTTCTAGTTCCTTTACTCGTAAAATTAGGTTGTTGATTTGAGATCGTTCTTGTTTTTTTACTCGAAACATTTAGAGCTGTAAATTCCTCAGCACTGCTTTCGCTGCATTCCATAAATTTCGGTCTGCTTCATTTATTTTCATTTATCTCTTGAGTATTTCCTAATTTTCCTTGTGATTTCTTCTTTGATCCATTGGTTATTTAAGCATGTGTTGTTTAATTTCCACAAATTTGAGAGTTTTCCAGTTTTCTTCCTGTTGCTGATTTCTAAGTAACTTCATTCCACCGTTGTCGGAGAATATATTTTTTTGTAGGACATCTATACTTCTAAACCTGTTGAGACCTCACTTGTGGCTTCACATATGTTCTGTCCTAGAGGATGTCCCAAGTGCACTGGGCAGATGGCGTGTCTGCTGTTGCTGGGTAGAGTGTCTGTGTCTGTTAGATCTAGTTGGTTTATCGTGTTTTCAAGTCCTCTGTTTCCTTTCTTATCTTCTGTCTGGTTCCGTCCATCCAGGTTGGGATATCGGAGTCTCTATCACCATGAAACTCTTTCTCCTTTCAGTTCTGTGCAATTTTGCTTTGTATTTTTGATGGTCTGTCATTAGGTACGTAAATTTTTATGACCGTTATATCTTTGCTGTACTGAACCTTTTATTAATCTATCATGTCCTTTGTGTCCTGTAACCTTCTTTGATTTACTGTCTATTTTATCTGATATTAGTACAGCCACCCCCGTCATTGATTACTGTTCGCAATGTCCATTTTCATCCTTTCACTTTTAACCTCTCTGTGTCTTTGAATCTGAAGCGTGTCTCTTACAGACTGCTCACAGTCGGCGATGTTTCCCTGATCCACCTGCCAGTGTCAGCCTTTCGATGGAGACGCTACTCCAGTGACCTTCACAGTGACTACTGATAAGAGGGCCTTGTTCTGCCGCTTTGCCGTTTTGTCTTCTACGTGCCCGATAGCGTTTGTCCCCCGTTTCCCACATTACCGCCCTTGGCATTTAGCCGCTTTTTTTTGTCCTGAAACGTTTTCCCTTCTCATTTCCTTTTATGTATGTTTTATCACTATTTTCTTTGTGGTTATATTTAACATGTTACATTACATTTAATGTCCTAAAGTTTTAACACTCTAATTTGAATTTATACCAGCTTAACTTTAGTAATGTACAAAACCTCTCTTTACAGCTCCATCCTGCCTTTCAGTTGTTGGTGTCATAGAATTATGTCCTTATGCATTGGGGGTCCAAACGATAGACTAATAATTATTTTTATATGCATTAGTGTCTTATTAAATTATATAAAAAAACAAAATGTGAAGTTACAGGCCAAAGTTACAACAGGACTAGCTTTTCGACTAATATTTTAAGTGTATCAGTCTCATAAGTTATGTAGGAAACAGAAAGCGGAGTCACAAACCATTTTTACAGAAATACTAGCTTTCGTGATTGCCCATGTATTTACCTTTACTGAGATTTTTATTTCTTCATTCAACTTTGAGTGACAGCAGTCCCCCCCCCTCTTATCCACGGGGGATACGCGCCAAGACCCTCAGTGGATGCCCGAAGCCACAGATAGCACCGAACCCTGTCTATGCTTTGTTTTCTCCTATACATTCGTACCTGTGATCGAGTTTAATTTATAAATTAGGCACAGGAGGAAATTTACAACAATAACTAAAAATAAATAGAACAATTCTAACAATATACCGCATGAAAGTTACACGAACGTGGCGTCTCTCCCTCTCCACAGGGATTTTTATATTTCTCAGTCCAGACCTGTTCCTGCACCTGTGTAACCTTCCCTGACTTGCAGTAAATGGCCTGATGTCCCTCTTTTCAAGGGATCCCTTGCTGAAGTCCTCGCAGACGCTCAGTGTTTTCTGATGCAACGTGCTGCCGTCAGTTGAAACACGGTTTCTGTCCGTGTCTTCCACCCACTTTTCCATCTTAACTAAGTGCTTCTCATGCAGTGTGGCTGTAGCTTTGCAGTCTGAGGTACGACAGCAAAGTTACTATAAATTTCTTTCTTTCTTCTTCAAAAGTTCACAGATAGAAGGTTCATCCTTACTGTAGATCTTAGCAACCTCAGCACAGGATTTTTCTTTATTAGGTCGAGAACGTTAACCTTGAAATTTAAAGGTAGCGCTTCATGGCTTCTCTCTGGCATATTCTAATTGCCAACACCATTGCTCTTGCACTTTGGGGACATCATTAAGTAAAATGAGGGTTTGTTGGGCACAGTTCTGTGATGCCACAACAGTCGATCTGATCCCCAGGGTATCTGCTGATGGACTAATAGGCGGGGAGCGTAGACGGCGTGGAGACACCAGACAAAGGGGCGACTCACATCCTGAGAGGGACAGAGTGGGACGGCTCAAGACCCCATGACACTGCCCAGAGCGGCACGACTTATACCTTATGAGCTGTTTATTTCTGGAATTCTTCATTTAATATTTTCATGCCGCGGTTGGCCGCGGGTAACGGAAACCGCTGATCGCAAAACCGCAGATGAGGGGGGACCAGTGTACAACCCCGTGCCCCTTCGTTTCAACCCCTTGGGCATTTCTGGCCGGGCGCTCCCTTAGCTCGTGTTTATCTAGGAAAGTCTTCGTTTCTCCCTTGGATATGATGCAAGATAAGGGTCAAATTTTATTTTTCTGTGTATGGTTGTTCACCTGTAACATCATTTATTGAAAAAGACCATCTTTTCCTCATTGAACTTCCTCGACACCTTTGTCACAAATCCACTGACCATCCAGGAAGGGGTCTGTTCATGGCCTTGCTCGTGGTCCATTGATTTGTATATCTGTTCTCCCACAAGTACCACGCTGTCCTGGTTGCTGTAGCCATGTCAGTCTTAAAATCTAGTACTGAATCATCCAGTTCTTTTCCAGTTATTTGGCTAGTTTAATAACTGGGAAAGTAAAATTTCTTTTTGTTCCGTAGCCTTTGTTTCTTAATATAAATTTTAAAATTGGCTTGTTAATTTCTACCCAGTAAGCCTGCTGGGATTTTGATTGGATAGCATTGAATCTGTAGATCACTTCGGGAAAATTTGACGTCTTAGTCGTATTGAATCTTCTGATGCACAGAGATGGTTCATCGCTCCATGCTTTCATTTCTGTCAGCAGCGTATTGCAGTCTGCGGTATACAATTTTCGCACATACGTGTTAAATTTATCCCTAGGTAGTTTGTGTTTATTGATGATACGCTAAAGGTGTTGTCTTTTTAAATCTCAGTTTTTAGTTTGTAGAAGTAAATTGATGTTTGCATATTGACCTTATACCCCATAAGCTTGATAAAAATCACTTAGTAGCTTTTTTGTAGAATCTTTATGATTTTCTACATAGATGACATCTGTAAATACAGTTTTACTTTCCAGTCTATGCATTTTATTTCTTTTTCATGCCTTATTATGGGAATTTCATTTTCTATGTTGTGTAGCATCTAATCCGACAATGTTAACAGACCACTAAACTCTGCGGTCAGGCCACAGAAGACTTTTTCACTATGAATTTATGATCTATCAGGGTTGAATTTATATTTTTATTGAAATTATAACCAGATGATTGAGATGAACCTTTTCAGACTTAAAGCACAGTACATCTCTTAATCTTATAGAATTTTAGAAATTCATATGTAACTTTTAAGTATCATTTTTAACATCACATATTTTGAAATACCAGTATTTTTATGATAATGAATGAGTTTATCATCTAGGAAGTATTGAACCAGTGACCTTATCTATCCAGTTATGATGAAAGACCCAATCTAACCTTTTATTGAACAAGGTATTTATTAAAAATGAAACTTCTCATTTCTAGTACTTAATCAATAGCACATTAAGCCATTTATTACTGTGATTAAAGAAACCAGATACCCTACTCCCTCGTCATCTCGTTTAATTTTAACAGCCAGGAAGGAGTCTGACCCAGGTCCATCAAGATCGGTCTAACCCTGCGCCCGTAACTTCTTTGAGGTTCTGGAAAGGACCATTAAAGTTTGCAGAAAGAAAATAACTTGGAACAGCTCTGCAGGAAGGAACAGCCCCTTGAACATCATCGTGTAACTACGTCTACCTGGAGAAGATATATTTTATTTCCCATTAGTTAACTATCACCTGTTTGATTAAAACAGTGGGGTTTGGTGCAGGTGACATATTGGCAAGTGTGGCAAGAAATGCGTAATGGACACTGGCAGGGAAAGAAACCAGGGCAAGAAAAGGGAACTGCCGAGGCCCGGCTCTTCCGGGAGCCTCGTGTGTTGGGAGTCACGAGCGGAACAGCGTGCACAGAGGCACGCGGCTCGGCGAGTGCCTCCGAATGACCCTGCCATCGGCATCCCGGGGCCGTGTCCGCCACCGGGGGGCGGAGAGCGACATGGCATCGTGATGAGAATGGCGGCTGATGTGACTGAATTCCCGCCGTGCGCGAGGCCTTGCCGAGCGCGTGTCCCTGAGTTATCTCGTTTACCCCTCACGGTAACGTGGGCCGCTGTCGTCCACGGGTTCGAGGTGAGAAAGCGAAAGGTTTAAGAGAGCTGCAGTTCGAACGGTTTTGCTGAGCGTGGGGCGCTGCGCGAAGCCCTTTGCAATCGCTGTCCCGTTTCATCCTCACACTGTCCCTGACAGTTGGCCGTTGTCCCCTTTCGCAGATGAGGAAGCTCATCTGCCACCAGCCCTGGTCTCCCAGCACAGGCCATTTGACACCGGCACCTGCCTTCTTATCCACTGAACTTGAAGGTCGGTGTCTTAGCACAGAGCGAATTGCTCAGGCGGGCAGCTGGAGGGGAAGGAGGGAGGCGGCCACCTACGAGTGGCCAGTGCTGTGATGCCCGGAGGCTGCACCGAAGAGACGGTGGCGGAGAGATCGGCGGGCACGGAGCAGACACCTGCCTCGACCCTTTCCCAGGGAAGTGGTTAGTGGGACCTGTTGGTGGGACCTGATGGAAACAGCGGTGTGTGCAGACGCGACTCTGTGAACAAACGTCTGGTCACGCCGAGTGGCTCGGGTCCAGCTGGCTCTTTTCTGAATAACAATCACGTGAAGTTAGTATTGCTCTTAGGTCAGCCACCCAGCCATCCGCTCCTCAGACGAGGAAGCCGGTCTGAGAGGCACCTGGGCCTCCTCTCGGGCACCTGCAACTGACATGTCACGTGCCCTCCGCTTGTCTTTTGGTCACATTTATTGTCTTTTTCTTGTTATTCTTTGGAATTCATTGTTGTAAACCTCTGGTAAACCCGCACAAATTTCCTGGTTTTCTCGCATCTGAATGACTTATTTTAAATGTTTTCCAATCGAAAATATTTAATTTACATGCCAAAAAATATTACAAAGTAAAGTTTTGCCTTTTTTCAATGACGAAAAAACTCATTAGTCCTGAAATTGGAAGATATTGAAAACTTGTGGAAATTATAGAAAAATATAGTTTGTTTTCCCTAATAACCTCAGTCCCGTGACTGACCGTGTCACTCTGACCGCTCCCCTGTGGCTCTGTGGCCCGGGGCCTGACCCCAGGGTACCATCCGTCTTTGGCACCCTCACCGGGTACCTGCTCCCGCCCTCTGCCCAGGCGGCTGGGTTTTCGGGCCCCAGTGGCATGTCGTCAGCGACCCAGAAATGTGCTTCTGTCACCGAAATGGTGGGGTTGCCTCCCAAAATAAAATGTTTTTTACTTGGCAAGTCATCTGGATAAACCTGTGCATTCAGCATCACCTCTGTCAGACCAAAATGGTCCCCGAGACTGAGAAAAAAACAGGTATATTCTTCCCGAAAACAGACCTGAAGGGCCCGCCAGGGAGACGGCAGTGTCCCTGGCCTCTGAGGAAGTCTCTCTGAGAACTTCCTGGTGGTCGTGAGGCAGACAGAGTAGATACGGACTTTTATCATCAGCCCTTCCTCCCATCCGGCTAAAACATGCAGAGTCTATTGTACTTTCTGTCATTGTGCTCTGTGCTCTTAGTACGGTATATTTTTCCCTCAAAGTGACTACTTAGGAGGATTGGAGGGTTGTATGTGTGGGGTAGGGGCCTTTTGGGGGTTCGGGGGGCTTTTGTTTTAACTATAGTATGGTGAAGCGGTTTTGTCTTTTTCATGAGCTGTCTTTCAGAATCAGAGGTTGAACTAGAGGTGTGTGTTCGTTTTACAATTTTACTTATTTATCTTTGATTATTAAGGATGAACATTCATTGCGTTTCCTTTGACAGAAAAACCGATTAAGTGCATGGCATTTCCATCTAACGACATATAGCTTTTGCTTTGTGTGGAGAGCACCTCGGCGTGATTCACTTCACATAACGTAGCTTAACGAGTCGGCGGGTCTCTGACGTTTTCCGTTTCGGCTCAGGCCCCATAGAACCACAAGCGTCATACCGTCTAACAGCAGCATTTCCCAGCAAAACCCAATCGCTGTTCATGTCCATAGCCGATCGCTTTATTAGCTGTGGAAAAGGGGGCTTGTCGAAGTAATAAGCGTAACTTCATCACATCCTGAATGTAGACAACACACGCCGATGCTGATAACGATAACACCGAAGTGGCACAGCACACATGTTGGAAGGTGGCCGACAGGCTCCCTTTTCGGCGCCGATGCTGATAACGATAACACCGAAGTGGCACTGACTGCTGTCTGATTGGGTTTTTCTTTCTACAGGCCTCTTCCGAGGAGCTGAAAGCCGCCTACCGCAGGCTGTGTATGCTCTACCACCCCGACAAGCACAGAGACCCAGAGCTCAAATCGCAGGCGGAGCGGCTGTTTAACCTCGTTCATCAGGCTTATGAAGGTCAGTGCAGGTCCAGTGCCCGGTAGCACACATTCGATTGTTAAGAGACTTGATTTGTAGAGGATACAAAAAGACAGTCCTCAGAGGTGTGGGAAAGAGGTGGTTAGTTTAGCGCTTTGCACGGACTGGGGCCTTTGAAAGGGGAGTATCTTGCTTTAGAAATCAATACGTGTCCAGTAAGTGGAAAACGAGAGTTGGAGAAGCACAGAGCAAGAGCCGAGTGAAATTCGGGTTTTAAACTGTCAGCTAGTGCTCTTCCAGCGGGAGCTCTGAGAGGCAGCGGGCTGGTCGTCACGGGCGAGCTGTCTTTTCTTTTTTGTGAGAAGATACAAGGACCTTTTCTCATCTGAAAGTGACTTTTATTGGCTCAGTAGCGTTCAGTTAAGGAAAGGTTCTCACAAAAGAAAGGAAATGATGTTAAGAAAGCTAGCAGGAAATAGAATCAGGTCATTTAGACTTTTATAATTACATTTTATGTATTTTGTGATCTATTTGTTTATAAAACATTGATTAAGTCATTAATAACTAGTTTACTGTTTGAGATGAAGAAAAATGATAGACATGCAATATTGTGAATGCGCCTGATGCCACCAAATTGTACGCTTAAAAATGGTTAAAATGATCAGTCTTATGTTACGTGTATTTTGCCACAATTTTAAAAATAAAAATTCTAAAAATATTAAATCACTCTTAAGATGTATGCCAAGTAAAATAAGTTATTTCAGAGCTATTTGGCAATTCATTCCTTAGACAGGCCAAAAATTAGATAATGTGTTTCTTTACAAAATAAAGACTTCTTGTTGTAGGCATAAAAGCATATGCTATATTTCACTTTACACTTTTACCAAAAAGTTAGATTTTAATGACCAGTAAAACTTGGGCCGTGGCTTATGGCGTGTGTGCCCAGTCAACTTTGCGTCTTTACCACATTTAACTCTATTCACACCACTCATGGTGGTCCCAACCCAAAGCCTGTTCCATTTATAGTATCCTGTCGTCTGAGTTACCTGCATAACTGCTCGCGATCGTTTTGGAGATCTGGGGGAGAGTTAACAGGAAAACCTACCATGCTCGTGAAAATGCTGTCGCAGCAGGCCTGCCCGGTGTTTACTTGAGCCTAAAGGGAGCTCAAGTAAAATCGTGAATAAATGTTCCTTATTAAATCCTGGAGATTAACACAAGAAGTTGGACGCCTGCATTTTCCAGGGGTCAGCATTTCTTTCTTCCTCGTTAGATCTGAATATGGATAGAATCATTTACATCGTTTGTTAATTAGGCCTAAAAATATATAGGAAGTCTCAGGGGAGAGAAGATTCAAAGGTCTTGAACAGAGGTTGGCAGAGCAGAGGAGGAAGATAATGACTCTTCCCTCTACTGACATTTAAATTTGACGAGCTCCCAGCCTGACTAAAAAATCCTTTTCGGAGGTATGTTAGGTGATGTGGCCAGCACCGTAGTGACAAGTGTTTGTGTGTTTTAAAATGATTTCCACATAAAGAGGAGAGGCGCACAAAACTAGACTGTCTCAGGAGCTAGTGAAACCCTACACATAAGCAGTAAATCAGACTTTTCTGGTATCAGAGCCTGTTGCTAGTTTTACATTAAGCTTCTTTAGAAACGGGAATTAACTCTTTCAAGCCAAGGTATTTTATAGACTGCGGTGGAAACTTACTCAACCCTTTAACTACACCTGTCCTGTAGTGACAGGGTCAGTGCAGCTTCCCACCAGGCGCGCCTCACGGTTAGGAGTGGCCTGGGCCCAAAAATTTGGCGTTTCTCATTTGTAGCCACATTTAAACACGGCCTCCCTTGGATCTGAAAAGCATTAGGAAGAAAGATGCACGGGGAGCGAAAAGGTCTCTAGGAAGGCCCTGGTTGTAGCGGGGGCAAGGAGAGAGGACTCGCCTGATGGCGGCGGCGGCAGGACCGAAGATTGGTGAACATGTCTGCTTTTTCATTTGCAGTGCTCAGTGACCCCCAGACCAGGGCCATCTATGACATCTATGGGAAGAGAGGCCTGGAAATGGAAGGATGGGAGGTAAGAGAAACCTTGCATCCGGTCATCAGACAACGACAAAACAGCCACCCCAATCCCCCGGCCTACGATGACATCTTTGAGACGATTTGATTTCGTTAGATTCAAATCGTTTGAGACGATTCGAAGACGTTAGATTTCCCTCCTTGCTTTGCATTTTAGTTACAGAGACCGAGTTCTGGGCTTGGGCAAGTCAGTCGTCAGCGTGTCCTCCATTTCCTAACCTGTCAGGTGAAAAGTAGGAGGGATCTCAGAGCAGCCCAGTAACTTTTAACCGGGGGAGGGAGCAGGCCGGCGGGGGGCGGACGGAGACAGTCTCTGCAAGGGGCAGTTCTGCCTGTGCAGACACATCCTTCACGCCCCACGCCGCTGTGCCTCTCTCTCCACTGCAAGTCACGAGTAACTGCTCTTCGGAAGCGTTTCTGTTAGTGAAGTGTCGTGCGTGTGAACAAAACGGAAGCAGAGGAAAGTCGAGACCTCATGGATTAAAGTGTCTGTAATGACCCACGTACTATAATATTAGAATGTTGCCAACTAGGGCGAGTAAAACAAAATAGTACATAGCAGGTATCCGTGGAATAGGTCACCCTGGGCACCCATGCTGGGCAAGAACATTCGCTAGAATTCAGAAGGTTGCGTTTTCTCATGATCTTCCACCGACTCGTCTTAGAGCCTTGGGCAAGTCATTTGACTCCCTTGTACTTACATGTTACTATCTGGAAAATGAAGAAGAAGATAAGTTGTAAAAGTCCAAATTGCTCTAGATGTCGTTACTGAATTTCATGAAAGAAACTTGGTTCTGGTGCCCAAGAAATTTTGCTTGGCTGTTAACATTAAATCGACATGCATTGAGTTATTGTCATCATCACATAAGGTTTCCCTTGAAGTTCCTTTGGCATTTCATCTCAAACCCGTACACCTGTTTCCTCTGATCTTCATACGAAACCTTCTGAAGGCCTTCAGATAGGAAGATAAGTGAGATAGTTCTATTGTCCTTTCCATTACTGCTTAGTATTGGGGGCTCGTGGGCCGTGTTCAGCCTATACCCATGTTTTAGTTGCCCACACGATGAATATTAGTTGCTAACATTTAAATCTGGGGAGTTTTGCCTTCTGTTTTCTCTTAAAAAATCAGATCTGGTAACGCTGTATCTGATCCTCCTGTGAGGCATCAGCGAAATCTGAGGCACCTCTGTCCTTGAGCCTGGACTGTGCCATCCGGCCCGTCCCAGCCCCCACCACTCCCTGCCGTGCTACATCCGGCCCTTCACTCATCCACGTGCCCCGCCTGGCTCCAGTGGGCATTTGGTTTCTGGCCTTTGGCTCAGTGGAAATGGCTTCATGTCAAATTAGTTCATTGCAGCTAAATATGAAGTCTAATAGTTTAGTTTTTTCATCCAAAAAAAAAAAATCTTGTATATACTGAATTTCTGCTCACTCGTCATACACCACTTAAAAGTGCCTTTTTTTTTTTTTTTTTTTAAGGCATGGGTTGGTTACAGTTTTTCACGGCCGCAGTCAGGGCCACTGAAAAGCTGTAGGCCTGTCTCACATGTCCCCACTCCTGGGTCTAGGTGTTTAATTCCTAGCAGCATTATCCCAACTCCAGTGGGGTGACGTCTTCCTGGCAAAATACTGCATGGTCTCCTATCGTCAGACCAGAGTGTCCCCCCATCAGAAACAAAGCAAAGCAACGCACACAGCAGTGATTATGAAACTGTGTACGCCATCGCAGAAGGTGACTAGATAAGTGTTTATAATCACATTTTTAGTGAACTAAGGGAAACAGGTTCTCAACGATCAGCATTAGCTAGCTGCCTTTGCGTTGATGCTGAGCCTTCACTGAAGGCAAATCCCGCTGTCCACAACAGTACGGGGACCTGGAGGTCACCCTGCTGAGTGCAGTGAGTCGGACAGAGAAAGACAAATACTGTATGATTTCACTTACGTGGAATCTAAGAAGCAAAAAGAACAAACTAATCGAAAACGGACTCACCGACATAGAGTACTATCTGGTGATGGCCAGCAGGGAGGGGGTAGAGGGCTGGGAGAAAGAGGTGAAGGGTTAGAGTACAAGTTAGTGGATAGGTGGTCACGGGGATGGGGAGCACGGCATAGGGAACGCAGTCAGCAGTAACGTAACGGCTAGGTGGGGAGTCAGCGGGGAGAAGGAGCAATCGGGGATCGTTTCGTAAACTATAGAAGTGTCTAACCAATGTGCTGTATACTCGAAACTAATAATAATTCTTTTTAAAAAATGCCTTTGAAGAAGACTCCACGAGGGCACCTCCCCAGATATTTCCCCAGAGGGGTATTGGGGCCTAGCGTAGGACAAGAGAATTGCGCCCACGGGCACGCTGTGAAGGGTGGTCTCAGGGAACACGTGCGCGTTTATGGAGCTGGCATCCTCATTCCGTGAGGGGGCTCCCGCTTCTCTCCCAGCCCCCACCCGTTACCATGCACCCCTCAGTCCACGTGTGTGGGGCAGTCAGAATGGAGGATGCTGTTAAACACCCCTAGCAGCTGAGACGCCTTTAACCCCGAGGTGCCAAGCGCTCCGGGACATAGTCACCCCTCGCCCCCGCAGTGGGGTCACCCCACCGTGGGTGGACGCCGGAGATGGAGCGGAGCTTTTGTAGATTGCCTGAAATATTGGCCCCTTTTCAGCCATTAGGAAAGTTTTCAGTTTTGTTCTGTTTTGTTTTCTTAACCTTCAGTCAGCTGCCAGTCTGTGGCAGGATTCCAGGGGAGTGACATGCAGCCATTCTCAGCCTGTCAAACCGGCCGTTTTAGTCCCTAAAGTTGGGTAGCGGTATCTGTGCAGAGGCCCACAATGGAAATGAAATTGGTCTCCCCTTCCAAGTGGCGGAAATCCAGCTTTGAGCTGGGCAGGCTTTGACAGTGTTGAATCTGGTAGCAGCTGGAAACCAGGTGACCCCGAGAGTGCTCCCGGATGTAGGTCACAGCTGGAGACGCCCCCCGGCCCAGATCACCCGCCGTTTAGTTGTCCGTGGCTCCTCACATGCTCCACATGTCATTTTTCCCTGCGACTCAGTGTCGCAGTGTCTAAGAAAGTCAGCCTGCATTCAGAGCTATAATGTGCTCAAGGTCATGGAGAGAAAGCCTTCGACAAGCTCGCGGATCGTAGGAGACCGAGACATGACGACCAAATGCAGTTCCGGACCCGGATCGCACCCCGGAAGATCAAAGGGGTGTTAGCGGAAAAACTAGTGAAATCTGGAAAGTCCAGGTTTAGTTAATAGCGATCTACCAATTAACACTGGTTTCTTCCGTTTGACAGGTATTCCGAGGTTATGCGAGGTAACGGGAAGCTAGGCGAAGGCCATGCAAGAACTTTCTGTACTATCTCTGCAATTGTTCTCAAGTTCTAAACAATTTTCTGAAATTATCCCGAAATAACTGTTGACTAGCTAGAATCAGAATTTCTTAAACTAGACGACACCTCAGGCATCACGTAGTATAAGCTCTTCATTCAGAGCAGGGAACCGAAGCTTGGAGAGGTGAAGTGACTTACCTGAGGTCGCCCAGGAGGTCACAGGTAATGTCCGCTGCATGCCTGCACTGTGCACCGTGCCACCTCACTTCCAGAGATCTCTGTCCCCCTCTTCCACACAGTAAGTCAGTCTTCCTGGCGGACACAGGGACAGGTGAGAATGAGCAAGGTGGTCAGTGCAGGTATGTAGATTCGTGGGCTGTGTATGATACGCTGTTGATGAAAAACATTGACGACGTCTAGTATTTACCAAGTGACGCAGCGTAGGGTGCCGTGTTCCTAGACACTTAAATCTAATGTTACTGGGGTGGAAAAAGGGACTTGCCGCTGGCCGTGCCACTCCCCGCCATCACGTGCTCTGGGTGAAGAAGGGTGTAAATGGGTCCGGGCGGGCCCGTGGGAGCTTCAGGGGGTGGGGGGGCTGGCAATTCCTCCTTCTCCAGGGAGGCCAGCCACTCTGGCTTTGCAGTTAGCTCTGATTATGCACCAGCTGTTTGCAGAACTTAGGTAAAATACGACTAGAAATGGAGCGACTTAGCACCTGGGCAATATTTGCCTCTTCAGCTTGTCACAGGGAGTGGCAAAGAGACAGTAATTCTCAGCTGTTAATTCAGTCGGCAAAGGTCAGACAGCTAGAATTCCCAAAAACAAACCCCGTTCTGCCCTGGCCTCTGTGGGGTCTGGAGCTTTTCAGCCTCTTAATTCCTGGACTCTTACAAATCTTTTTATTTAAAAAAAAAAAAAAAAATCAGTATAGGGCCATATTCATGGAGTATATGTCACAAGCTAAAGTTACAGCTAATTAATCAAACTTTTTGTTCAATCTATATCCTTAACACTAGCATCATGCCAGATAGACTATTCGGTACGAAATCTCTCATCCAGATGGGACGTGTGGACTGGGCCCTGTGGACTGGGCCCTGTGGAGGAAGCACTTCCCACCCAGACCCTCTTTCCTCAGTAATGAGTCACTTAGGTCTCCTTGGACAGGGGTTCGAGTAAGTCGAGTAAATAAATCTCAGGTCCACCGTATTAGGCTTCAAGAGTCACAAAGAATTTTTTAAATTATTTAAATCTATGGCCATGCCACCTTGAACAAGCCCGATCTCGTCTGATCTTGGAAGCTAAGCAGGGTCGGGCCTGGTCAGTATTTGGATGGGAGACCACTAGGAAAACCAGGTGCTGTAGATGTAAAAAATAAAAAATAAGGGATTGTAAGCTGACAAGGTCCTTGCAGTCTGTGAGGTCAACCAAAGTTTGCCTCGCCTGAAAAAAAATAATAAAATAGAAATAAACTATTTAAATCATTTTTCCTTGCTCTTCGAAGTAAAATGGAATAGTTGATTATCTACATTTCTTAAAGCTCTTTTATTTTACTTTCTTTTGAAGGGAAAAGCTGAGGGGAGATTGAAAAGACAGTGCAAACTTTAAAAAGCGGCACCTCATTTTTTGTCCAAGATAGGGCGACCTTGGGGCAGGGAAAGGTCCATAATGGGACCGCGTGTCACTGTTTTTAGGAACTTAGCAGAGTCGGCTTGCCAGCTCAGTTCAGTGGAAGCACGTGTGGATTTTTAGAGGTCACAGAGCAGTCTCTGTCATGCCGTTTATGACTTTCATTTTGTTCTTGGATGCTCTTAACAGTGTTTATTTCAGAACTTCCTTTAGGAGAACCACCTTCCCCTTTTTAGTGATTAGTGATTTATATTTGGTTATTAGAGGAGAAAATATTGTTTTCATTATTATTTTCTGTGTACTTCCTGAAGCTGTAATGAACAGATTTCTCAAAAGTGTTTTTGGATAGGCCAGTTTTTGTACTTATTTTTCGATACTACTGAATAATAAAGCCAAGTTGCACAAAACCTATAATGTGAACCCATTTATGTAAAATATATACACGTGAATATACATACACATGCACAGAAGATTTTTAGAAAATACATTAAAAATTAATTGCTAGCCTGTGGGAAGAGAGGATGGCATATGAGGAAAATCGTACTTATATTGTATCCTTCTGTACTGTACTGGTTTTTTTTTTTTTCTTTTTTAACTATAAAAATGTCTTTTTTTTAAATAATTTTTTAAACTCATGAGTTCCAAGGTAGCTTTTTCTCACATCATCTACCTTTTTTAGGTGTTTTCTGAGCAGCCTCAGGACGCCCCGTGTTTCCCCCGCTGACACGGGAAATATGTGGTTTGGTCTCTTTCCCCGTCATTCACCCGATGACTTCAGTCCTGTCCGTTCTGCTCCTGCTCTCTGTTTCTCGCAGGCCATAGCATTTGGGGCCCTAGGAAATCACGTGGTACAGTTTCCTCTTTCACAGATGTGGCACCTGCGGTCCACGGTGGCCTTTCCTGGCCTCGTTGAAATCTTAACAACTTTGTCTTTCTTTTGTGATGAACTAAGGAAGGCCAAGATGAGGTGCCTTATTTTCTCATGGATCTGACATCCGTGTGCTTCCCCAAGTGTTAACATGGTTTGCTGTTTGGTACCTGCGTATTATTAGACTAAAGTGTAACTGATACCACACATTCTAAGGTTCATATCGTATTATGGGGGAAGAGTCCCACGACTGGAAAAACACCGAGACCTGGTGGCTTATGATCCCTCGGTCCAAGAAGCTCAAAGGGCATCTCCAGAGATGGCCAGCACGTGGAGGGGCATTGGGAGGTGACGGTGCCTTTGTGCACAGCTTTGCTTTCATTTTGATGTGTAACACTTCTTCTCTGGGACTCATTAGGAAATTTAAACTGTGAGACTTACAGCGATGTTTTCTTTATAAGATTCCTGCAGCCTCAGAAGAAAATCATTAAAGAAGGAAATACTGCTTAAGTCTTTCCGGAGACCATGACCTTGAGAATGACCAGGGCTCAGCTGAGTGGCTGCGCCGGTGAACCTGCCTCACCAGGGCCTGGAGCCGGGCATCTGGTGTAGACACTCATCCTGATTTCTTTGACATCTGAGTCCCCGGGGAGAATGAAAGGCGGGCCCCTGGGCGCCATCTACATACCAAGTCAACAACCCCGCTCTCTGCGAATGTTCCCTCCCTGCCTGGTCCTGACCTGTGGTTCCCTCTCGACTCCGCCCGCAGGTCGTGGAAAGGAGGAGAACGCCAGCCGAAATCAGGGACGAGTTCGAGCGGCTGCAGAGAGAGAGGGAGGAGAGGAGGCTGCAGCAGCGAACCAACCCCAAGGTGAGCTAGGGGCCGGCCCGAGGGGGACGGGCGCAGGGCTGTTACCGACAGGCGGTTACAAGAAGCGATATTGTGCAAAAGTGACCCACGTTGGGGGGAGAAAAACCCAATCCTGTGGTTCTCCCAGAAGCCAAGGAGACTTCCCAGGCAGGAGCACAGGTCACCCTCTCATCATCCCGCCCGAACCCTTAACACGCGGAGAGCAGTTAGAGGACAGTGTCGGGGAGGCCAGCCCCCCAGGCACGCGTAGAGGCTGCTGGGACAGCAGTGCCACGAGCTCCAGCCGCTGTGGCAGTGGGCGGGGATTCTCTATGACTTGCGCCAGTCCCCGATAGAGTTCGAGTCACAGACTCCAGTCACGCTCCCGAGTCTGAGAGTGACTTTTCAGTCCTGCCTGTACTGTCTTTTATCTTTAATTTCTTGGGGAAGCATAGCGTTTTGAGTGCGCACCCCAGTTTTGTGGCAAATAGGATGTCTCGGTCAAGTTGAGATGCCAGTCGCACTGTCTGGCTAATTGAACATGGCCCAGTGTTCTGTTCAACTGTGTTTAATAAGGGGACTCAGCAGTCGGGCTCGGTCAGTGTGGCCAGGGTGACCTGGCAGGCAGCCTAAAAATCTAAAGAACAAATGCTGGCTTACAACTGGGAAGCATGATACTGCAAACTTCTGATCAAATACGTTCTAGAAAGTAGAAGACCCCTGCAGCATTTAAAGGACTGTATGTTCAAAACGCTCCCATCTGCTTGAATCCTGCACTTCAGGGTGCAATCGTAAGTGCCAACACCTGTCCCCCACCCACCCTCCCCTTCAGCAGATGATGGCTTCCGCGAGGCGCAGTTATGTTTTGGTCAGATGGAGGTAGAGAACTGAATCACTGGCTGAAGCAACTCAGCGTGCCAGATAATTGGGAGAGCTGAAAATCTCCGAGGCACCCTAACGAGCGGGTTCCCCTCTTGGCTCTCCCAGCTGGGGCTGGGGGCCAGTACACCGGGGGCAGGTCTGGTTTACAAGGTCGGCGCTGGCAGGTGGAGGCGAGGGTCCAGGAGACGGGGTGGGAGCCCGGCAAGAGCGGGCGGTGGCTCTGGGACCTTTGCTGATCTGGCTGGAGTTTTGCTGCATTCAGAGCAATGAAGGGGGAAAAGAACGTCACAGTAGCCGGAGCCCCTGTGTCCTGTGATACAATCGGCCATCTGGGTGTGCACAGTGATGGCTGATTGGGATTCTATGGAAATGTGTCTCCAGGCCATGTTTCTGTGGAATGAGGGAGCGCAGCTGTGACCATTTCACATCGCATGTGAGATATTGTAAAATTCCCAGTTCACTTCCATAAACTGCTTCCAAATAGATGAGACTGTTTCTAACCAGAAACACCGAGCGATAAGCAGATGTCGGCTGTGCAGCATTCTGAGAGGTTTTGAGCTGGATCTTTGATTCCATTTCCGAGTGTTTTGCTTTTCAAGATGAGCAGAAAGGTTGGGAACAGTCTCATCCTAAGAAGAAAGGGCTGATCTCTTTTAAGAAGACTGTAGGGAGAATGATACTTGATGACCATTGGGCTCGGCACTGGCCTGTCACTCGGACCCCACAGAGGGTCACAGCTTGTAGGGGATCGGCAGGCGAGGTAACATTTGTGACACAGCCATCTGCAACTTGGATGGACAGCTCCCTCTATGTCCATCAACAAGACTTTGTTGGTAGGGATTCTCCAGTAGGATGTACGTACCAAGAACAGGCAAAAAGGTCAGCGAGGGAACCCGTGGGTGGAAGTACCAGCTCTGACAGTGATGCCGGACGCAGAGCCAGCCGTCTGACCGGTGTGTAGTGTTCTCAGTTGCACGATGAAGACACCTGTTCTGTCTCACCGAGTGGTTAAATGGTTGAAAAAATAGGAAACGGACGTTAATTCATTAGGGAAAGACAAGCCTGCTAGATAAGAGCAAACAGGCACTAGACGGAGCCGAGGCTAGGAACGTGTTTTTGTTGTCATGTTTCATTCGTCACTGCGTGGGGACTCTTTGGCTTGGTCAGGCCATTCCTTGGCCGGTGGTGGCTGGGTTTGGATGGGGTCTGTCAGCTGGGATTTGCACATGGCCCTCTGACAGCGCCGCCAGCCTTGTCCTCTGGCTGAGCCCAGTGCTGCTGAGGTGTGAGCCTCGGTTTGTGTGGACTGAGCTGTGGAAAGCACCGCGGGACCCAGGAGGGATGAACAGAACCGCTGGCTGCAGCCGAGGGAACACAGGCGTGTGCACACACGCACACACGCGCCTGCCTACGCTGGGGGCAGCGAGGGAGAGCTTGCCACATGGAGTCAGGCGCCCTGGGCTGGGTGCGGGTTCTGCCCTCCAGCCCTGTGCCCAATTTCTCCCTGTGTGTGATGGGAAGTTTGCCACGAGGCCCACCACCCGGGGCCAAAAGACACAAAATCCCTGGTTGAATTGCCTTCGATTTCTGCCTTTGCCGTGTGAGAATAACGTCCTCTGTTTCCTGCTGGGAAGGGGTCCTGGGGTCTCCAGGGCCAACCACCCTGAGCCGGTGTTGGGGAGAGGACCTGTGCCTGGACAGACGACCAGGTTCGTCCGCACCCTCCAAGACTGTGTGTGACCGGGGCCTGATGGCACCACACTGGCCACCTCTCCCTTTGCTATTCAGATCTCTGTTTTATTGGCCGAATCCACCTACGTTTCTTGACCTTTAGAGACTAAGATCATACAGTAGAGCTGCTCTCTGCCGTGCTCACTCGATATTGATTATTTTAATTCCTTTCTTTGGTAATGCCCATACATCTTGTTTCTGCGGACGACAACCCCTTCGGGAGTATTCGAAGACGAGGTGATTTCCGGGGGCACCGCAGGGCGCCGCCGCCGCCTGCGCAGTGAGCTTGTCCAGACGCACGCGTCCGCGGGCGGTCGTCTGCGGGTCGGCTGTCCATCTCAGGGTGTAGACTGCTTTCTTTCTGGACCCCGTTACAGAAGTTCCACGGAGACTGTTGTGGTATTTCCTAGGACACACCATTCTCCTTCCTCTGCCGCACAGGTTGACACACACCCCCTGGGGGGACCCTTTCCGGTTTTAGAAAGTCCATTTTATCAGGGCGGTTCCTGTAACAGCTTGAAAACACAATCCAGCTTTATCAGAAAAAAATTCAATGTATCAAGGAAGACGTATATATAACCATAAAAATATTTTTGAATCCCAAACGTTTTCATGAAGACGTCTGAGTACGTGACTCAATTATTTTCAAGGGATTTTTTTTAAAAGGTGTGTGTCGGTTGCCATGGCTGACGATTACAGCCATCAGAACGAGCCTGTGGTCATGACTTCTGTTCTGCAGAAACGATTCTGATGTCATAAACCGACTCGGTCCGGCTGGCAGAGTAACTGTGTGCTCGCGTTCGCCGGCACGAAGGGCAGCTTACCGCGCGCCGAGACGGGCTGCCACTGGAGTCGGAGAAACCAGAGTTGTCATGTGAAGACAAGGGATCGAGTCTGGGCAGGTGCCGTTATACAAGGTGGGGTCTTTGGTGGAGGGAAGAGGTGGCTGGCTGTGTAGACGGCACGGAGAAGGCCATTTAAGTGGGTACGAGCTGGAGGACTGCTCCACTCCCAGCCTGTCAGCATCGTCACCTCCAAACAAGACGTCAGAATTGAAGACTGCTGTTTATACAGCGGGGAGACACAAGGGGCCGGTGGGGCTGGGGTGCGTGGTGGTTCTCAGAAACCCTGGTAAGTCTGCATTTGGACCTCCAGAACCAGAGAATGCAGGTCCAACCGATCGCAGACGGAAGGAGCCTGGCGACAGCCTCACGAGAGCCACCTTGGGTTCATCAGCCGTCATGAAGTGAGCATGTTTCGTCGCCTCTTAATGCAATCGCCTCCCTCAGTGGAATTTTCAGTTAGTAAATAGCTACTATTGAGATTGCATTTGACAGAAATTTCTTACATCATCCTTATGGCCAGATAAAAATGAACGTGAAAATAATTCAGAATGGAACATTCCCGGCTGAATGAGCAACTGATTCCACTCAGAGAGGGTTGATGAACGCCCCTTTCCGAACTGGGGAGGAGCTTCTCATCGTGGGAGCAGGGCTCTGGCTTGGCAAGCTCGGAATTCCTGAACGATGTCAGCGAAAGTGTATTTGTCACAATCACAGGTGACCTAAAGTGGAAGGACAAAACCAAGCTTCTGAGAGATCGCAGTGAACCAGAATGAAGTGGGGAAAGGAGGGGCGGTGGGCTTGGCCTGACTCGCTGGCTTAAGACTCACACCGAGAGAGCGACCCCAAAGGGAAGATGGTTCTGGCTCAGTGTAAGGAACATCGAGCAAGGGGTTAATGGAAACCGCTTTCATTCACGATCTCACTGACGGTTTTTCAGTGTCGTCGCTGCTTGTAAAGGACTCTACAGGGCTTGTCATTGCTGCTGTCTTTTACACCTTGGTGGCATAACTCGGTGCCCCAGAACTAGGGTCGGCCAGCTGTGACCGGCCGCCTATTTTTGTCCAGCCCATGAACTAAGAATGGTTTTTATTACACCTTTAACAGTTTTTAAGAAGTCAAAAGAAGAGTAATAATTTGACAGCTAAAAATGATATAAAACTCCGATCTCTGTGTCCATAAATAAAGGTTTATTAGAACCCAGCAAAGCTCATTCATTTACGTATCCCCTGTGGCTGTTTTACAGCACGGCCACAGACTTGAGTCATTCAGCGGTAGCTGCCCACAAAGCCGAACGTGCTACCTGGCCCTTCACAGAAAAGGTCTGACAACCTTGCTATAGAAAAGTAAGGCAAAATATGCAAGTAGCAGTGGGGGGAAAGTAAAATGCTTTAAAAGTTTCGTGATTTGGACTCGATAACAGAGTCCTTAAAAGTATTTTCCTTTGTAGACTTTTTATTTGAAAAATGTGGTTTAATAATAAAAGGACATGAACTTAACATATATTCAGTTGGAAGGTGTTGAAAAAAATAACCCATTAATTTATCCAGTGTTAGAGTTCTGTTTATCTTTTTTTTTTTTTTCCCTCAATCCTTTTTCATCCTCTGTGGAAATTCAAACCTTTCATTCGTCTCAAAAGTGTGACTTTTCATTGTATGAAAGCATATTATCTTGCAAGTGAAAATGAATCGTAAGTTGCAGCCAAACCGTGTTTGGCATGTAGAGAAGAAATCTATCCAGTCCTGGTACTGTGACCAGTCCATTTCAAAAGGTTATTTCCTGGAAACGGAAGAGGAGCAGAAGGCAGGCATCCAAGCCACTCTCTACAACATTAAAAGACATCCTTGCAAACTCGGAACGACTTCATGCATCACTCTCTGGGACAGTGGCTTCCTCGGGTACGGCGGGGCCTTGTGCCCAGCATGGTGCTGTGCTTGCTTACCTTCTGGGCTGGTCCTTTCCCATAGCCTTGGATCAGCACCGAAGGCTATCGAGTCTCAGAAGCCAAACTTCTAAATGCTACTCTACCCTCTGGTGAATCGGTTGATTGTAACTGTGGAGTTAACACAAATATTTATCATTTAAAAAGTTTTCTTTTTAAACGAGAAAAGGAGAAGAAATAAAACCTTACATTATTCTGGACGTTTTAGCCAATGCAATTAGACAAATAACAAAAGAGCTCTAAGGAGTGAAGGAGCTGTCTTTATTTGCATGTGATATGATTACCTGTCTTCAAAGAACCACCTGAAAGCAAACAGGACTGGTGAGCTGACTGAGGTGGCCAGTCACGAAACACACGAGTCAGTCGTTTTGCTATTGCCACGTTTTCATCTCCTGGTGATTGTGTAGTAGCCTCTCCTGACCACCTCCCTCCTTGTCGGCCCACAGCAGCCAGTGAGCCCGCAAAACGCAGGTCACACCCGATCATTCAGCTCGAAAAGCTTCGGCGGCTTTGCCATCATTCATTATAAGCCAGCCTCCTCAGAGTGGCACGTAGACAAGGTGACCGTGTAAGTCATCATCCAGGACGTTTTTGAGAGCAAAAAGAGGTGCTTAAGATAATTAAAATTGTATAATTTTTTTAAATATTTTTTTTGGCAACACTGGTTTCATTATATTGGAGAACCTCTAAAAAGGTTTATTTATTCAAAACTAATTTTCAAAAATAAAATTTCTTCAAAAAATGTACCTGTGTACTTTAAAACAAAACTTCGAAGTCATGTCGATTATGTGAACATTAAAAGGAACAGAAGCATTATGTTTGACACATTCGCACACTTTAACCAGTTTAGCAGTTATTTTCCTCTGATTCTGTGTGTTCCGGGTGTGTATCGCTGCATAGCGAACGACTCCAGAACTTAGCAGCTTGCAGAACTTGCCAGAACTACTGGACTTTTCTCTCACGGCTCTGTGGTCAACTGGCCTCGGCTAGACGGTCCTCGCGTGGGTCCTCATGAAGTTGCAGTCTGATGGCAGCTGGGTCTCGTCGTGTTGACGGCATCTGTTCTCGTGTGCCTCCAGGTGCCCCGGCCGGGGTGGCTGACACAGCTAAGGATGGCCCCGCGTCCCTTCAGTGCGGCCCTTCCCCGGGCCAGCTTGGGCTCCCCGACAACATGGCAGTCTCGGGCTAGTCGGGCTGTTCCATGTTAGCTCACTTCACCAGAAAGCACTTTGCAGAGGCCTGGAAGAAGCTGCAAGGCTGCTTGTGGCCAGGCCTTGCGGTCTGCACCGGCACATCCCCTGGCCTGTCTGTGTTGGACGAAAGCAAGAGCAGGATCAAGGAGCGGGCTCCGCAAGGGCGGGCGGCAGCAGGCGAGACTCCCCAGGAGGCCTCTCGGTTCGAACTCCCACTGCGTCACCGCTGGTTTCCTGAAGAATGGATAGTGAAATCCTTTTTTTTTTCCTTCCATGATATTGCCTACCATCTCCATAAAAGTCACATTCATATTTGGTAAATTTGACATTTGACATTTAGTTGATTTTTCTCTATGTATCCTAGTGTTCTTA
The DNA here is from genome assembly GCF_000325575.1 of Pteropus alecto. Lineage (NCBI taxonomy): Eukaryota > Metazoa > Chordata > Mammalia > Chiroptera > Pteropodidae > Pteropus > Pteropus alecto. The sequence continues at coordinate 8,409,065 of NW_006436888.1, forward strand.
ATTGAGAAAATACTCTCTCAACTCTAAATGGCTTCATTTTAGACTTTGTGTTTTGGCTCAAGTATTTTCCCAGGCATTGTCTTTTTGCCTCTATTCAGAGTGTTTTTCTCTGACAAATCTTTTGTAGATTGTTTTTATGATCTTTTGAATGCCTCATCAAATTCAGATGCCACGAAACTGTAGGCCTCTTCAATTTCATTCCACTCCAGGACAGAATATAAATTTAACTAATTAAAAACGACAGCTCCACCGAAAGAGTCTTACCAAAACTCGAAATATTCCAAAATGTCATTATGAAATCTTCCACAATAGACCGATTGAGCTCTTAACATTTGATTTGTTCAGTTTTTCCCTCCTCAGGAGATGAATTTCAGGGTACTCTAGGTTACATGCTTTATTTTCACTGATTGCAATTTCTTACGTAGTTTTTAAGCTGCAGGGTCTGTTGTGCTTCATTTAAGAAGGAGCTCTGCAGAGGCCCAGACGTGCCCAGTACACAGTTTGTAGTGCGGTGCCATGCTGCCGACTGTTTTGTATTCAGAATCGGCTTCACAAAAAATTATTCTGTTACTCTGAATACACAGAAATATTTGTGCAGTTTAACAGCTACAGCTTTATTTTCCATAGGCAGACGATCACAGCTCGTTCGGACACGATCATGCATCATTCCACTGTAGCTATTTCTATAGAATATTTCTGCTCCGTGAGTTTTTTGATTTAGTGAGAACGTTTTTACCATGATGCTATAGCTCACCAAAATTGGTATCTGAGTATCACCACAAAATTCAATGTGGGACTTTTTGACCAAGTTTACAATAGCATTTATAATAAGGTCAGGTGTTTCGCCTTCTACAAATGAAAGGATTGTCAAGGTTAACTGATTTTCTTTTTGCAGCATCTGATTGACACCGGCACAAAGCTGGCATCATTAGCAGCTGTGAAGTGCTTGTGCTAATTGAACCAACATGTAAACAGCTATTGCTTTATCTTTCATTTGTGCATTGCAAACCTTAGAATGGGAAAAAAAAAAAAAATGAGTGAAATTGACATAAATCCAAATGACGTCATTTTTCGCGTTTATGCGTAAGTACACCTGCTACGTACATTTGGGCATAGTTTTCTTAAAAGAACTGACTATTGAAGAAGATGCC
>NW_006436888.1:8410718-8430409 GCF_000325575.1 Pteropus alecto
ATTTTCGAGTCTTCGGCATTAGCATTGTGGATGGTCAGTGGTGAGCAACAAAAACGTTCAAGTTACAAGTTCATCAGCTTTCTGGGAAAATGGAAATTTATTACTTAAATATTTTTCATCGAACCTACATTGAGTTTAATTTCATTGCTGCCTAAAGAGTTTATCAAAATAAAGCATCGCTCCCCCACCAAACCCCCAGTAAAAAGAGAAGAAAGGAAACCCTGTTAATTTATAACAGGGGTTGCCAGATTGGGCCCGTTGCCTGTTTTTGTATGACCTATGAGCTAAGAATGGTTTTTACGTTTTTAGATGGTCGGAAACAAAAGAATGTTTTGAGATGTGAAGATTATATGGAAATCAGATTTCAGGATCAATAAAGTTTTATTGGAACACAGTCAGGCCCCATCATTTACCGCATAGTCTGACTACATTCCCCTCGAGTTGCCACAGAGACTGTGGTCCCCAACTCCTAAAATATATACCACAGCCCTTCACAGACAAAGTGCCAGCTCCTGACTTCCTCCGTTCAGCAGACGAGAAGAGCAGCGGCGAGAGCGTGTGCACTGCTCTCTCACAGTCTACTGCAGAACTGGCCCAGCTCCTTTCCACACCTGTTCACACACACCCAGGCTTCCCGTGGCCATGGCTCACCCGTGGCTCGACAGCTTCGTACGTGCCATAGGCCAGGGCACCAGCCATCTGCTCAATGCACCAAATGGGCAGCAGCTTCTAATACTTTTCCTGCCGCCAGCTGAGATCGGAAGGAGTTAAGGGTGCTGGGCTACCATACTGGGGAGCACCTGCATGCAGGCGGTAGGATGGGCGGGGCTGCTCACATTTCACCTGGAGAGAGATGGAGGAAGAGTGATGGGTTATCCTTGTCATCTCCCAAAGTGACCGTGCATCCCACACAGCATCACACGAGACCGTGGCAGATGTTAGGGGAACAAAGTGAAGGCCCGCTCCCCAAACCCACTCTGGCTTCGTAGTTAAGGCGGCGGCAGCTGACGAAGGTAACACTTGGTGATGATAACATTATCGATCATGGTAATACTTTGTTTAAAGGTGGAAGTCTGGGATTATTGCTATACCAATGAAGCAACAGGGTTAAGCTGCTATTATCCCTGGTAACCCCCCCATAACATGGTACATGGTCACCCATTTGTGACACCCCGCTCCATCTACCTTCTCCCTCCCTCTGCTCCAGCCCCAGCAGCCTCCTCGCTTCTCGAGATAGCCACCGGGTCACCCCTCATCACCCTCACACCTTCGTTCATGTGTCCACCTCTCAGGGAGGAAAACACATCCTCCCCAGCTAGTTTTGGGGTGATAGAAAGCTTCCGTATTGTGATTTTGGAAGTGGTTTCACAAGTGTACACATCTGTCAAAATTCATTGACTTGTACACTTAATGGGTGCAGTTTGTATTATATGTAAATTAAACCTTGATAAAGTTGTTTTTAAAAATGGGCTGCAGAGAATTTAATAAAAATGTGTGTGTGGCAATGGTTTTATATGTTGGATTAAGATCTATGCCCATTTGAAAAGTCTCATGACAGTAAAAGAAAATAATAAACATTGATTTTTCTGAGTAAGGATCATTTTGATCAGTCAGCAAAATTTTAACTTAGTATTTCTTGAGAGAACATGGTATTCTGTTTCTCAAAACTTAATTCTCAAATTAATTTTAACAGGCAGGACCATTTTTAAATCTTCCGTTTGTTCATAATTTATTTTATTTGCACTTCTTTGCCTTTGAAGGTATTTTTATGTTTTAAGCAGTTTTACAGCCGTTTTGTGAAGTAAGCGTATTAAAAGGATAGTGTTTAATCCGTGGGGCTAGTTTGTAGGTTTATGCATTCATGGGTTCTATCCTGAGACAATCTGTTTAGAGCCGTGAAATGGGTCCCATTTGGTCTCTAAAATCAAATTGCGTAGCTCTTGCTGCTTTTCCTAACGCTTGTCTTTGGCCCGTACATCACCGCCTGCAGGCATGACAGGTTTTCAGACTCTAGAAGTCAGTGGTGCTCACCGTGGCTTGATTTAAACCGTGACATTCATGCTCCGTGGGCCTCGTGGTCACGCCCCGCCTGCACCCAGTGAACCGCTAGCCGCCGAAGTGGGGTGTCTTTCATTCCACAGACTCTCCCCCTCCCATGCTGACTACTTGCTTTTCTGCCCCAGGGGACCATCAGCGTTGGCATCGATGCCACTGACCTTTTCGATCGCTATGAGGAAGAGTACGAAGATGTGTCCGGCAGTGGCTTTCCACAGATTGAAATCAACAAGATGCACATATCCCAGTCCATCGAGGTATTGGCACAGACGCCTCCGCGAGGGCAGCGCGCGGGCTAACGAGGCCATGCACCAGGCCGCGGGGCGGGCAGAGATGCTCAGGGTTCCTCATCTTTATTCACGAAGGGTGCAGTGAGCCACTTGGAAAAGGGCTCCGGTCACAGCCTTGTTTGTCACTGCTTTGCTGACGTGTTAGCAGCATGAGTTGGAGAAGCAGGGGGCAGGGCTAGCTTCCAAGGGCTCAGGGCTCTCCAGTCAGGAAGTGCAGGTGGTCTGGGAGCCCAAGGTCATGGTGATCTAGGGGTGAAAGCGGACCTCCCCGGGTAATTCCAAGAACCGGTCTTAATACAGTGTTAATTTGCACCACATGGTGCTGAAAACACCATTCAGCTGGGCCCTGGGGTCACCAGATGTCATCTCTCTGCACACTGGACGTGGCAACGCCAGGCCACTCTACTGAGGGTTGCAATAGGTCTCTGCTTCCTCAACTGTTTATTCTCAAGTGCATCATTCTAGAACATGAAGTCCTAGCTCAGGGGAACTTGCCCCCTTGGAGCTTCCAGAGTCCGTCGGGGCCGTGGGAAGGCACAGTGACGTCTCTGCAGTCTGGTGCTGTCAGCACGCAGAGAACCAGCACTTAGCCCTGTGTTTCCCTGGTGTTTTTTTGGTTATTGTTTTTGTCTTTGTTTTGAAATTTGCCTGTTAAAGCTTTTACAAAAGCATTACTTTGGTGGTCACATGCAGTTCAAATGGCAAAGCGAGGTAATTCTGCTTCTCAGCACACCTGAACTGCCAAGTCACCTGCCTTGTGCTGACTGCGTATTCCTGATGCTGCTGGCCTTGGCACTTGCTGTTGTTTTGACTCCTTTTTACCAGCAAATGTCATTTCCTAGGCACCCCTGACAGCTACAGACACAGCCATCCTCTCTGGAAGCCTCTCGACCCAGAACGGGAATGGAGGGGGCTCCATCAGCTTCGCACTCAGACGGGTCACTTCTGCGAAGGGCTGGGGAGAGGTAAGAATGTCACCTGGCGGGGTCGCGTTGTCTGTTACAAAGCCTTATTTCTGAACATTGACACCCGTCAAGCTGACCCTCAGAATGGCCTGGGTGGGCTTCATCGATGTGTCACAGGGTACCGGAAACAGGGTACCGGATGTCAGACTTCCATAAGTTAACTCTCCCCAAGAGAAAAGCATGTCTCGTGTCTAAGGAGCCCTCTCAGCCTGCCAGACAGCTCAAAGCTAGAATAGGGTTTCCCTGGAGATGCCAATCTCCAAAAATGCAACCGCGGGGAAGTCGGCAGCTGTGTTCCCGTTACCAGCTCTGCCCCGTTCCTGCACGGGTCAGAAGGCAGTGCCTCTGCCCCAGTGCTCCGGGCCACTGATCAGTGGTCATTTCACAGCCGGAGCTGCCAAGCAAATGGAGCTGCATCAAATTAACATTGAAGCGTTGCCTTGAAAGTCACCCAGACTAGTAAATGAGGCAGCCAGAGCCAGCCGGGCCTCCCAGGCCGCGAGTGCAGAACAGCTGATGGGTTCAGTGCCCGAGCCCTGAGAACTGTCTCCAGTCACCTGTGAGACCTGCAGTGGCGAAGCAGAGCACAATAAAAACGCAAAGAAGTGGGCACCAGGTGGGAGGGGGTGGGCCCACACCTGGCTGCCGCGGGTGCTCTGCAGATGCCCGGACGCCTCATGGACGGGGGAGGAGGGTGGGGACCCAGTTTCCCCTTTCAACCTGAGCTCGAGAGGTGAGCGGCGTTTCTTCCGAGGAGCGCCTTTCCGAAACGCCCCACTGGAGCCGTCCCCTTTGGGTCTGTGGGCACGGCCCTCCCCACCTGCCAGAGGTTGAGATGAGATCGTAAGAATCTCCCAGCCCCCGCTTCTGGAGCGCCGGCCGGCCAAGGCGTGTGGCCTTGAATCAGAGGAAGGGACAGCAGCCAGAGGTGCTCGCCTGAGACCCGCGTCGCTGCCGTGAGACGCAGCACCTAATGCTTCCGCTCTTCTCAACAGTTGGAGTTTGGAGCTGGGGATCTGCAGGGGCCGCTGTTGGGGCTGAAGCTGTTCCGCAACCTCACGCCAAGATGGTGAGTGCACACGGGTCCCCTTCGGTGGTCGCTGTGGACTTAGGAGACCAAAAGCTGTGTGTTCCTTGTGTCAAGGGCCTCTGGAGTGGCCCTGCCTGTCCTCCAGGGTCACTGAGGCGGGTCCTGCAGCGCCGGTGCGAGCTGGCAGTGCAAGCGCACTGGGCGGGGCGGCTCCTGCTCTGGCTGCAGTGCCCTCCTCTGTCGGGACGGGGCTCCTGCCCTGCCTGGTCGCAGTGGCTGTGAGTACCCCAGAGACTGGAGGGACAGTGCCTTCATGGGGATGTTCATAGGTCACAGGTCAGCACCGTGACGTATTTATGAGCTTGTGTATTATTCCTTTATCCGCAAGCATGTGTGAAGCTCTGCAAGGGCCATTGTGAGCCGTGGAGCAGCGTGCGAGACCACCTGGTCTCGGGTGGGTGACGTGCTGGAGCTTTAAGCCCGCACCAGCAGTGACGTCACACTGCTAGAACTGTACTTCCCTGTCCCTTCTAGAACAACAGGGTGTCCTTGTTGCCATTGGGAGGGTACCTGTGTGAGCACAGATAAAAGGTGGGTGGTAAACTAAGCCTCTCTCCTCAGAGGAATAAAGCTCAAGGAGTCCCAGGATGGGGGATATGTTTGAGAATAAAGGCCATTTCCCTCCTTTGGATGGGTAGCTGCGTGGCTGCCGTGATCCCTGCCCTCTGGTGTGGTGGTAAAGCTGGGTCACAGGTCAGTCCGCACATGGACAGTCAGGGAAATGTGAGAAAGAGAACGTGGCATCAGGGACAGGAGAAGTCCACTGCTGGTGAGGGTGAGCACAGCCCGAGCAGGGGCAGAGTGCACGGGGCGGGGGCGGGGGGCCTAGGCTCCCTGCGTTGGTTAGAACCCGGCTTCTCCAGCCTCTGTTCCAAGACTTAGGTTCAGTGGGTGTGGGAAGGGGACCAGGGTTTATACTTTCAACCAGAACATCAGGTGAACACAGTGTATTTTATACGTTAGCACTGTCCTAATCTTGTCTGCTTAGGATTGTCACCTCTGAGGCCACCTAAAAGCACAGATTCCTGCCCCCGCCCCCCAGACCCACCGAATGGGGTCCGCATAGGGAGGGCCCGGGAACGGGTCCTTCGCTCGGGCAGAGCCCGTCATTCTGGAGACCAGACGTGCTGAGGGGCCTCTCATCGCGGAAACGTGGCCGTGTGGTCTGGTCGAGCCTCAGAGTGCTCGTCTGCCCCGATGTCACCGGGCTTGGGCCCGGCCGCGCGTCAGCTTCCGCAGCTGTAGAAATGGAATTTCATCGTGGTCCCCAGGGTTTGTCAGACTTGAGGATGCAGATTCATAAACAAGGATGCCAGTTTATTAATGTACAGCATCTGCTCTTAGGGCACCCTAATCCTAGGGTTGAGTCTGGACTATGGGACCTCGGTTGGTGTGGGATCAGCCCCTAGTCAGGCAGAGAGCCGTGGGAGGCTCAGTCCCCGAGCCAGGCCCACCTGGCCGCTCTCTTCCCAAAGTCAGTCTGTCTTGCTGTCTAGGGCATGCTGGATAAAAATGCTAAATCTTAATACTTTGATTAAACAGGCATCTCATTCTTTGTATTTTGATTCTTTTAAATGTCATTTTGTAACTGTCTTGAAATTCTAAGGGCGACTTGATCTCTCTTCTGCCTGCTCGCTCCCCTGGCCCCGGTGTGACTGAAGTGATGTTGTCTATGCGACCCTCTGAGCTAAGAGGGAGAAAAGGGGGTGGCCCAGAGGAGAGTGGGGTCCGTGGGTGTGGCCGTGGGAAGCTGTGAGAACTGTGCAGCGACCACGAGCAGAGTTAATCACATTTATTGTTATTTTAATGGCAAAAGTGACACTTCCAGAGCTGAGCTAGGAGAGAAAGAGAAACTAAATTTAGGCTAGCCAGTGCCCCCGGGCTGTTTACTAGGCTGTCTGCTCACCTTTTAACACCTGAGTCAAGGGCTGTGACTTCCTTTGTTTTTGAAATGAAATAACCCTTTTCAACCAGAAGATGGGGCTGGCTCCCTGGAAACGAACTTCAGAGGCCTTTGTGGGAGGTGGTTTACTGTGTGGCAGGTCATTAACTAACACCTGTAGTGCAGCCTTGTGTCCCTCACGTTGATGAGGTGCCAGAGGAGCTTAACTCTTGTTCAGACCAGAATTGGCTTCGTTACACATCATTTCACTTAAAGTCTCAGACCTGTCGGCAACATTAAGTGACGTCACCAACATCCTGTGCTGGCTTTTCAGGTGGCTGCAGTCAGTAGTACCCAGCTGAGGGTGTACATCAGCATCACCTGGGCAGTCTTTTAAATGCCTGGGCCCCCGCTTGGAAATTCTGGATTAGTTGGTCTGCCGTGGGCTCTGGGCAAGTGGTCCCCAAGCCTCGCTGCACATCTAGAGTCACCTGGCAGGCTTTTAATGCTCCTGGCCTGTACTCCCACCGTCAGAATGCCTGGGAGCAGGGTGACCATCAGTACTTTCTGGAGTAGCCGGCTGATGCCAGCGTGTGGCCAACTTGGGGAACCTCCTGGGGGATTTAACTGGCAGTGGGATCGGATCCACTGGCTGGTAACGCAGACCTGCAGGTGCCTGTTTGGATACAGCTGAAATTGGAATGGGGAGTGGGGGTGCTGAGCAGCAGGGAGGATTGCTGGAAAGATCCTACCCCATCACCCTCCCCCTCCCCCTTACTGAGGAGGCTTGGTCTCCTGCTTCCATGCTGGAGCTGGCCCAGGGATGACAGAAGGGATGACAGGGTCTTAGCCTGGCAGAGAGGAAGGGGCCGAGAACAGCCGGGTGTCATCCAGGACCCTTTCTGTCTGTGTGTCCCCCCAGCTTTGTGACGACAAACTGTGCTCTGCAGTTTTCGTCCCGCGGAATCCGGCCTGGCCTAACCACTGTCCTAGCCCGGAACCTGGACAAGAACACCGTGGGCTACCTGCAGTGGCGATGGGGAATCCAGTCGGCCATGAACACGAGCATCGTCCGGGACACCAAAACCAGCCACTTCACCGTGGCCCTGCAGGTAAGGACTGAGCTCCTCCCACCGCCCAACGTGCCCCTCACAGCCTTCGCCCCGGTCACCCTGCCCGGATCGGAGCACCTGTGGGGGCTCAGGAGAGCAGGTTCCGGTCACCCACTCTCCAGGGTGTTGAAATGCTGTTGGTCCTGGGCTCCCGGGCGCCTGAGCTCCAGTTATCCTAAAGCAGAATGCCTTTTCACGGCTTCCGGTGGGAGAAGCTCACAGAATCGGGGTGGGAGCAGCCACCCCGATCCTGGTTGGTAGGTGACCCCAAAGCAGAATCATACACTCACTCAGATGCCTCCTTGGCCGGGCAGGGGCACAGCGAGAGCGAGCCCACCTTCAGGGCAGCTGCTGCCACGCGGGAATGCAGGCTTGGTGGTGTACTTTTTTCTCATGATAAGGCAGAAGAATGGGTTTTTATGTAAAATCTCCCAGTTTTTATTTTTTATTTATTTATTTTTTTAAATTTCTTTTTTTAACACCTACAGCGCCTGGTCTTCCTAGGTGGTCTCCCATCCAAGTACTAACCAGGCCCGACCCTGCTTAGCTTCTGAGATCAGACGGGATCAGGCACGTTCAGGGTAGTGTGGCCATAGGCAAAATCTCCCAGTTTTTACATATTGGCTACGGGTAAATTGTCACACACTTCGCACAGCTGCCAGACCCGGCCCCTGCCCGGGAGGCCGGCCCACGTGAGCTCGGCAGTGAGTGCGGGCGGCGCGCGTCCGGCCCCGGCCCCGGCCCCAGCCATGTTTCTGTCCCTCCGTCTTCGCAGCTTGGAATCCCTCACTCCTTCGCACTGATCAGCTATCAGCACAAATTCCAGGACGACGACCAGACGCGCGTGAAAGGGTCCCTTAAGTAAGTCCTGGCCCGGGTCACCAGAGCGTGCCTGACCACGGGGTTCCTGACGGTGGAGCCGGCAGGGGAGATGCCCGCTCACTTCGCTCTCTCATGCGTCACGGTTCTCGCAGACCCGGGCCTCCAGGGACCCCGTCTAGTGCAGGAACGGGACCATCGGTGTCCTGGCTATGTCGTGCTCGCTGACCAAGGCGTCAGTCGTGACCCACTCCCTGTGGGTGGTGGGAGGGCAGACGGGAAGGGGTCGGGCCCCCCCTGCCCCCCGCTCTGCATGACCATTGCCCTTGCTTGCTGATTGTGACCTGCCGCCCGCAGGGCAGGCTTCTTCGGCACGGTGGTGGAGTACGGGGCGGAGCGGAAGATCTCCAGCCACAGTGTCCTGGGCGCCGCAGTCAGCATCGGAGTCCCGCAGGGCGTTTCTCTCAAAGTCAAGTAAGCCGAACACAGTGTTCCTGCCACAGGTTGTCTGGCATCTTGGAACCCAGCTGGCTTCACCTGCATCAGGGTGTGAAACAGACTTTGCTTTGTAATTTCACGCTCAGAGGTGCGGTCGCTTCTGTCTTTGGCGTCTAAGCACATGTCAGAGAGTCCCTGAGCCCCTCCTTTACTCAGCGAGGTCTGTGTCTGCTCTCGGAGACCATCCACGTGCCCCACCGCCCACCTTCCAACCCGCCCATGTCTCTCTCGACCCTCTGCCTTCCCCGATGGCCCTGGACGCCCGCCCACCGACACTGCTCCCCAACACCACATGTGCACGCAACATCCTCAGCAGCACAGGCAGCTGAGTGCAGGGTGTCCCCGTTGTCACACAGACCCTTGCTCCCCCTGCTTCAGTGACATCCCTTCCTGCTTTCCAGCCTCTGCACTGCCTCTGGTCTTACCTGGCTGGCTGGTTGCTTCTGGACGGAGGCCTCGCTGTGGTGGGGCCCAGTCCTTGTCTGTGGACTCTCCCCAGGGGTCTCACCGAGCTTCCAGCCTCTGGCCTTAAATACCTCCACGCACGGATGACTCACAGTTAGCCCTCCCCGACATCTCCAGCTTGCCTGTCCAGCTTCATGTTCTGAAGCTCTGCTGGGGTATCTAACAGCATCTCAAACATCACCCGTCTAAAACAGCTCCTGGCCCTCCCCTCACCCTCGGACAGGCATACCCTTCAAAATCTGTTCTGTCTGACGTCTTCCCTGCCTCATCAGAAGGGAGCTCGGTCCCTCCAGGTGTCCTGTCCATGCCCTTGGAGTTAGCCGTGGTCTCTCTCCCACACTAACGGGCCTCAGAGCCGTGTCAGCACGATGCTGACGGCGTGGCCTGAGTCTGACCGTTTCTCACGGCCTCGCTGCTACCCTGTCTCGTGTCTGAACCACTGCAGCATCCCCACTGACCTCACCTGTGTGACACCTGCACACAGGCAGAGTCTTGTTAAAATGTAAGTCAGCATATGTCATCCTCTGCTTAAGACCCGCGGTGACTGCCACACGAGTCCCTGAGGGCCCCCGGTGACCCAGCCCCTCACCGTCCTTCTGGTCTCATGTTCTCCCTGCAGCCTGTGCTCACGCCACCCCTGCCACACTGGCCCCCACACTGCGCCTGGGACACACCGAGCCCAGTCCTGGCTCTGGACGCAGCATTTGCTATTCCTCCATCCCCAGATCACTACATGGCTGGGCCCTTTGATTCCCTCAGGTCTCTGACCAAATGTCACCTAATTGCTGAAGGCAGCCCTTGTCACCTTGGCCCAGGCAGTCCCTTTCCCGGTCACCCTGTTATTCTCTGTTGCACCCAGCTCCAGCTGTCGTAGAGCTTAGAACACAGCCTGGCACCTGCAGCTGTGCCAGGAACTCAGAGAGAGAGGAAACCGACCACATCTCGGTTTCGGAGACGAGAGCCAGCGCAGGTCACCAAGATCGGAGCTGGCATCAGCCGTCTCTCCGCTCGCAGAAGACTTGACAGCAGCTGAGATTTCATGCCCGGCTGCAGAGAGCTGTCCGACTTCTGCAGTCCGATCCCTTGCTCCCCTCCCCCCAGACTGGGACCACTTCCGTGGCACAGTTCTCTGACTCAGTTCGTTTTCGAACACGTCTCCCATAGAGATGTCATCTGACATCAGAATCAGATTCTCGTCCCAAGAATGCCACTCCGGCGCTTCAGAAAGGAACATTTTCTTTTTCTTTTTCTTATTTTTTTATTATGATATTGGTTAACGAAATCCAGTATGTTTCAGGTGTACCATTCAACGGTAAGGCATATAGACATTGCATTGTGTGTTCACTGCCCATAGTTAGATTTCTCTCCGTCACCACATATTTGACCCCTTTTCCCCATCTACCTCCCCACTCCCCGCCTCCTGTTAACGACTAGTCTACTGTCCGTGGCCATGAGTCAGAAAGAAACATTTTCCCTTCAGCCACATTTCCTGTGTCAGCAGGCTGAATTGTCCAAATTATATTTGTATATAAACCAAAGTTTTGCCAGAAGGCACTGGAGTTGCTAACTATTCTCTTATATTTGTTTATTTGGCGAATCACATTACGTTCTGAATGTTGAATCACGTTTACATTCTTGAGGGAAATCCCACTTAGTGATGCTATGTGAGACTTTTTATATATTGCCTCATGTGGTTAGCTAATATCTCACTAAGGATTTTTGCAACTATGTTTATAAGGGATGCTGGTCTATAATCTTTTTTTTTTTTAATTTGTATTTGTCAGGTCTTAGAATGAGATATGCCAGCCTGATAAAATGAGTTAGGAACCGTTCCTTCCACCTCTATTTTCTGAAAGAATTTGTGTAAGATTGGTATTATTTCTTCCTTATGTTTTATAGAATTCACCAGTGAAGTCAACTGAGCACGAGTTTTCTTTGTAGGAAGGTTTTGGTTAATGAATTCTATTTCTTTCATAAATATAGGGCTTTTCCAGTTTTCTGTTTGATCTTATGTCAGCTCCTTAATTTGTAATTTTCTTCTAGGAACTTGTCCATTTCATCTAAGTGTCAAATTTATTAGCAAAATGTTGCTCATAATATGCTCTTATATTTTTAACATCTGTAATTATCTTTCGATAATCTCTCTTCATTCCTGATGTCAGTAATTTGTATTCTTTCTACCTATTTCTTAATCGGTCTGGCTAGGGTACTTAACCTTGCAAAGAACCAGATTTGGGCTTTGTAAATTTTCTCTATTGTTTATCTGTTTCTGTTTAATTGATTTCTGATCTCATTTCTTTTCTTCTTATTTTGGTTTTACTTTGCTGTTCTAGCTTTTTAAGGTCAAACCTTATTTTATTAACTTGAGACTTTCTTTTCTAATATAAACATTTAAGGCTGTATATTTCTCTTTAAGAACTGCTTTACCCAGTCAAAAATTTTGATATCTTTCAAAGTATTTTCTAATTTCACTGCTAGAAATGTATTGCTTAATTTCCAAATACTTGGGTTTTTTCTAAATATCTGATTGTTGATTTCTAATTTAATTTCATTTTGGTAAGAGAACATATTTTGTATGATTCCAGTCTTTTTAGATATATTAAGACTTGTTTTATGGCCCAACATATAATTGATGTTGGTCAGTGTATCAGGTGCACTTGAAAAAAATGTGTGTTCTGCAATTGTTGGTTGTAGTGTTCTATAAATATATTAGGCCAAGATCATTGACAGCATTTGTCAGAAATCAGAATTTCTACTACCGATTTTGTTGGGGAGTTCTATCAATTGCAGAGAGAGAAATGTTAAAATCTCCAGCCGTGATTGTGGAATTCTGTAATTCCTTCTTTTGTCAGATTTTGCTTTGTGTATTTTTAAGTTCTCTTATTAGACACATACATTTCGATGATTGTATCTTCCCAGTGAGTTGACCTTCTTATCATCATGGAGCATCTCTCTATCTCACAGTACTGTCTATCTTGGCACCTGCTTTATCTGATATTAACGTAACAGCCCCAGCCTTCTCATGCTGACTGTTGGTATAGTTCTTGTGTTTCTGTCCGTTTACATTTAACCTGTCTCTGTGTTTATATTTTAAATATCTCTCATACATAGCATATAGTTAGATCTTACTTTTCCATTCTTACTATTTGTTCAGATACTCTCTTGCCTTTTTAAATTTTTTTTTATATAGAACACTTCACGAGTTTGCTTGTCATCCTTGCACAGGGGCCATGCTGATCTCTATATATGTGCTGCCGAAGCGAGTACATCTCTTGCTTTTTAATTGGAGTATTTAATTCGTTAATATTTAATGTAATTATTCATATGGTTGGATTTAGGCCTGTTATTTATTATTTTCTATTTGTCCCTTCTGATTTTTTGTTCCTCTAACCATTTTCCTCTGCCTTCTTCTATGTTAACTGAATATTTTTAGCATTTCATTTTAATTTATCTGTTGACTTTTTAGCTATACCTCTGTGCATTATTTTTTTCCAGTGGTTTTTCCAGAGGTTACAATATACATTACTAATAACCTTCCATCATCTATTTAGATTTAATATTGCATTCCACGTAAAATGAGGAACCTCAAAAACCTCTGGGGCCATTTTCCCCCTTCCCATGTCCTTTATGTCGTGGTCTTCTGTATGTGACATCTGCACACATTATAATCTCCACAGTAGTGTTGTCATTTTGGCTTTAAATTGTCATGTATATGTTAAAGGAATCAAAAAAGTAATAGTTTTGTGTTGATCCTTTTTTTTTTTCTTTTTCCATTTTAGCGTTCCTTACTTATTCCTAAAAATCGGAGTTTTCTTCTATATTAGTTTCTTTGGCCTGAAAAACTTTCTTTAGCTTTTCTTATAGTGTAAGTCTGCCAGTGGTACCCTCTTAGTATTCTGCACCAGAATACATGTTTATTTTTCCTTTATTCTGCTTTTATATTTTATTTATTATATTTTACCTATAAGCATCATTTTATTTTTATTTTATATCACATTAACCTAAAATAGTTCATGGGCATTCCCACCCCAGATCTAAAAATGGTATCACTGCTATAATTTTTAAAGTCAGGTGTATTGAGGTAAAAATTTACATAAATTAGAATTCATCCTTTTTATTGTATAGTTCTGAGTTTTGACAATCATGTAAGTCACGTAACCACTGTCAAAATCAAGATACAGAATAATTCCATCATCCCCCCAAACTCCTCCATGCCCTATGTGTGGCCTCCTAGGCCCTGGCAACCACCAATCTGTTTTTGTTCCTTATATTTCTGCCTTTTTCCAAATGCCGTGTGAATGGAATCATACAGTCGAAGCCTCCTGGACGTGCGTCTGAGACGCATCCGCATCGTTGCATACGTCGGTAGCATGTCCCTTATGACTGCTGTTCGGTGTTGCGCTGTGTAGATGTCCACAGTCTACCAGTTTAAACATATTTCTATTGTTTCCAGTTTTTGACAATTACAAATAAAGCCAATATAGGCATTCATATACAGGTATCGTGTGAACATTAAGTTTTGATCTCTTGGATAAGCACCTAGGAGTAGGCGTGCTGAGTCATATGCTAGGTGTGTGTTTATAAAAGTACTGAGCTGTTTTCCAGAGTAGTGGTTTCTGCCAACCCTTTGTGTGGGTTGTTTTTGTTTTTGTTTTTCTGTTTGTTTTGTTTTTTTTGTTTGTTTGTTTTTTTTTAATATCTAATGATGTTGAGCATCTCTTCGTGGACTTATTTGCCATCCATAAATCTTTTTCAGTGAAGTTTCCGTTTAAATCTTTTGACTGTTTTCTTATTGAGTTGTTTGGTTTCTTATTTTTTGCATTCTATATCAATTCTAGATTTGCTTTCATTATTGAAGGATATTGTCACTGGATAGAATTTAGGATTAATAGATTTTTCTCTTTCAGCACGTTACAATGATGTTCTTCTGTCTTCTGGCCTCCAGTGTTTCTGATGAAGAGTCATTGGTCATTTGAGTCATTATTCCCCTATATGTAATGTGTCTTTTTTTTTTCCTGGCTATTCAATTTTTTTTTCTTTTTTTTTTAGCAAGTTAACAGCAATGTACTTTGATGTGGTTTTGTTGTATTTATGTTGCTCGAGGTTTGCTAAATTGGTGTCCTACATCAAATTTGGCGTTTTTAGGCTATTAAGTCTTTAAAAATGTATTCCTGCCTCATTCTTTCTCTCCTCTCTGGGGCCCTAATTAATAGAGTAATTCGTATCCTCTTCTCGGTGTTGTGAATAGTGCGTTGTAGAGACCCTGTCCTCTGTCATGTTTCTCCAAAAAGTGTTGATGTTCCCTTTAGAAGGGAGTTAGAAGTCAGACTGCAAGCTCAGACTCACCTGTTTGGCAGCAGCCAAAACACCACAATTCTTTTCCCCTTAGCTGGGCCACCGACAGACGAGAGACCAGCCGGGGATGTGCCACCTTTATACACAGAACCTAGGGCTTCCCTGTCGTTGACGTTCCTCTTTGTTCACTGACTTTTGGGGACCTCCCACATCCCAGCTACTATGGTTACCCCAAACTCTGAGCTCTGTTGAATCAATCTAATAGGACCGCAGATTCCAGTTTTAGCATCCAAACGGTAGACTGAGACTTGCCCTGTTTAAAAAAAACAATACCAGGAGACCCTTGCAGTCTCATCCTCTGCGTGCCAGCCCTCCTCTTGGAGCCACCGGCCTTGAGTTGCTGTCCAGTACCTGAAGTTCTGTGTTTGTCGTACATGGTCCTGAGTTCACCTTTGTTGTCTGTGGGATGGTCGATCCAGTAGCAGCTACTCAGCCATTACTGGAAGCAGAACCTCCTTAAGTTGCTAACTTTGGAAATCTTCACACACTTCTTTTGAACAGGTAAATTAAGGACTGGAGTGTGACTCTGTCCCCAGGATACCTGGAGGAGTGTCTGCTCCTGTCTTCTAAGGCCACCTTTGCTCTGGTTAAGCACTAGTTTGTCGCTTTGCCCTTGTGGTCAGCAGGTCCTGGGATCTTTCTGCCTTCACGTACATCACATCCAGCAGCTGAACTTGGGGATGGGGACAGCAAAGGGGAAGCTGACACTGGGCTCCACCCCTCCGGTGGTCTGTATGTCCAAGAGGCTCTCTGCCTGGCACTGGGCCACCGCCCCTCCTCTCCTGGAGACCCGACTCATCTCGGAGGTTTTGTTTTTATTTGCAGATTAAACAGAGCCAGTCAGACTTACTTCTTCCCCATTCACCTGACGGATCAGCTTCTTCCCAGCGCTGTGTTCTATGCCACTGTGGGGCCCCTCGTGGTCTACTTTGCCATGCACCGTCTTGTCATCAAGCCATACCTCAGGGCTCAGAAAGAGAGGTGAGTGTAAAGCATGTCACTGAGACATCACTAAACAGCTCTGTGCCTCAGCGTCCTCACGGTCTTTCAGATGGAGACGATACTAGAACCTACCCCATAGGGTTCTCACTGATTGATGCCTGTACGGGGCTGAGTGTCGGGCCTGGTCCATAATAAGGACTCAGTAAGCGTTAGCAGATCTGCTACCATCACTTTCTCTTCTGTCTCTCACTCCTATTTCCAGAAAGGATTAGTCTGTTAACCAAATTGTCGAGACTTTAAACCATGACCACAAGAAATAAAAAGTTTTTCTTTTTCTCATTCTAACCATTTCTTTTCCGGCACTGAATTCGGGAGGCGTGGGTTCTGAGTTCTCACATGAGGGGCAGGTGTTGACTGTGTCTCAGGCGTCACAGCAATGTAATCTGTTTTGCAGTATTTCATGGATCCTCCAGTGAGGGCATAATATCCACTCTGAGGGGTGGTTTAGAGTCGTCGCTTTGTCGTGATGGAGTTTCATGAATCGTGCAGCTCAGGGAATTGAGGGGAAGGAATGAACAGCGTTCTCCAGGCCCTGCGGCCTTTGGATCGGGAGAGTTCAGGACCCTAATTTCCCAGGAGGCTTGAGGCTTGAAACAAAGGATGTGCTTCATCAGGCCTTCTGACGGGACGGGTGTGTGCCGCCTCGCGTCCCTGTGCTTTGCTGAGAGGAAAGTGTATTTACGTATCTCACGGAGGCTGTGTCGTCCCTCCCAAGAGTGGTGGAAAGTAATCCCGGGAGACTGGTGGTGTCTCCTGTGAGTCTCACCTTCTCCCCTGATGCTGTCAGCTGGAGGTTTCTTCCCAAAGGGCCTGGCAGCGGGTTTCCCGTTCGCCCTGGTGCTGAGGTGGCTGAGAGCCACCTAGGGACAGCGGGGAGGCTGCGTGGGCCTGTGACTGCCAGATTCGCTTGAGGTTATCTCGGAAATACTGTGGAGAGTTCTGGAACTGGGGATGCAGTTAGAGCACAGACTGTTCGCAGGCCCAGTGAGGGCAGCACCGCGCTAATGTGTGCCTTGTGTCTTCTCGCATAGGGAGTTGGAGAAGCAGAGGGAAAGCACGGCCACTGACATCCTGCAGAAGAAACAAGAGGCGGAAGCTGCTGTGAGTGCTGCACGCGCCCCCAGAAGCCCTGGGGCTCCGTGTGAATCCGCGTGCCACACACGCCCGCCCCTCTCCCCCGGAAGCCCTGGGGCTCCGCGTGAATCCGGGTGCCGCACACGCCCGCCCCTCTCCCCCGGAAGCCCTGGGGCTCCGCGTGAATCCGGGTGCCGCACACACCCGCCCCTCTCCCCCGGAAGCCCTCGAGCTCCGCGTGATCGGGTGCTGCACACGCCCGCCCCTCTCCCCCGGAAGCCCTGGGGCTCCGCGTGAATCCGGGTGCCGCACACACCCGCCCCTCTCCCCCGGAAGCCCTCGAGCTCCGCGTGATCGGGTGCTGTCCTGCAGGGCAGGAGCAGTTTCTTAACCTGGGGCTCGGGGGTACTTCCCACCCTGTGTGCTGTCTCCAGGGCCTCCGGTCTCAGGCCTTTCTTCCCCAAGAACCGCACTGGTCAAGTTAGTCTTCACACTGCCCATGGGGCACTGTCCTGGGGACTTCAGTTCCTGTCCCTAAAGATGAGTTGCAGTTGTTCTCAAAAGACATAACGAGGTTTTGTAAAAAGTGGTGGATTTTGTTCTCTTTTTCTTACCTTTAAATGAATAGTTTTTACCTGATGTAAGGTGACAGGTATCTAGGGTAAGTGACAGGGGAAGGGCTGAAATGCCCCAGGCACGTGCTGTGGCTCTGAACAGAGCCGGAGCTCAGTGAGGGCCCTGACCTCGGCTTGCCTTGGTCTTTGCAGGTTCGGCTGATGCAGGAATCTGTCCGAAGAATAATCGAGGCAGAAGAATCCAGGATGGGTGAGAAGGCTTGGCCTCTCTCGGGATCTTGGGACAGGGTGGGCGCAGGGGTCTCTAAGGAGCACACCATTCCTGGGGTCCAGCCGCATCGGGGGGCGGGCGTCGGCCACAGCTCGCCCCTGCCCTGACGCAGCCTGTCCTCAGGGCTCATCATCGTCAACGCCTGGTATGGGAAATTTGTCAACGACAGGAGCAGGAAGAACGAGAAGGTGAAGGTGATCGACGTGACTGTGCCCCTGCAGTGCCTGGTGAAGGACTCGAAGCTCATCCTCACGGAGGCCTCTAAGGTACGGCGCCATGTGTCCACGGGTCCTGGCAGGGAAGGCCTCTGGGGACTGGGGACAGTTGGCCCCAGGGAATGGCCATTTCGTAGCAGCGGAATCCGCTGTACGGGCTGCCGCCCGGCACCCAGGTGCTTCCCGCGTCGGAGCTGTTTGCGTCACTCATTCACCCAGTCACTCGTTCGCAGCAAGCGCTCATCAAGCACCTCCCACGCTGGTACAGCAGCCAACAGGATGTGCGTCTGCCTTCGCGGAGCTGACGTGCAGCTTGTTCCTCGCCCTGCTCCAGGAGCGCGAGGCCACCTCCTGCGCATCTGGCTCAGGCTGGAGCCTGGGGTGCGGATTATAAAGGCGAATAAAAGTGCAAATTAGCTCAGGGCAGGGACCGCTAGCTCCCTGAAGACGGCTAATGTCTCCGGCTGGTGGCTCCCGTGAAGACAGGTGCATGTACGGTACGGGGAGGGGCCTATATTGAAAGGGCAGTCTAGGATGAAATGGGCAGCTTGTTTGAATTTTCGTTTCTTTCTCCTCAAGCTGCAATGTTTGCGTCTTTCTGGGGCAACTTCTGAAGCAAAGTCCAGACCCTTCCACGCTGCCTCTGCAGGCGGCAACGGGCCGTGGCCATGCTGGTCTAAACGGGGCCCAATGGTAGTGTGTGTGTTGCAGGCTGGGCTGCCCGGGTTCTACGACCCATGTGTGGGCGAAGAAAAGAACCTGAAGGTGCTTTACCAGTTCCGAGGGGTCCTGCACCAGGTGATGGCACTGGACAGCGAGGCGCTTAGGATACCAAAGCAGTGTGAGTAGCTGCCCCTTTGAAGTCACCTGTCCTGTGCACAGGCCAGGAGAGGCCCTCGGCCACTGACCAGGGCTGGGAACATCAGAATGTGGGGTGACAGCCGCCCTCCCTCTGTTTTCCACCTGGGAGCAGGCGGGCTTGGGCACCGTGACTCGCTCCGGGAGGTGCCCCTCTCAGGGGTGTCAGCCTGTCCCAGGTGGAATTAGCCCTGCTTGCAGCTGCAGCTCAGTGGCTGGGTGTGAAGCAAACCCAGCCGCTCTGTACATTGCAGAGCCCGCGTCGGCCAGGCGGCCTCGGGCCTGCTGATGGCCGCGCCTCTGTGTGGAAAAAGGCCATGGAAACAGCTGCTGTTCGATTCACTGGTTTGCCTTGTCTTTTACAGCTCACAGGATTGACACAGATGGATAAACTGCGTGAGAAACCAGATTAAAAGAGGCTGCAAAAAATCTTTTCCTGGGAGTCTACAAATTTGGAAGCAGGGAAAAAACCCAGACATCTGATGTGTTTGTTTTATATTATTCCTATAGAAGGCGGTACCCTATCAATTAAGTGAAGGGGACACACAGACACCCCACTTTCGTGGGTGCTGTAGGTAGGACTGAGGCAGCCCCACCTGGACCAGGACCACAGCACAGCCGTGTCTGTCTCCCCAAGGATTATGTCCCTGGAAGGGAGGGCGCCGGCCCCGCCGCCTCTGGCCCCCCCGTCTCCTCCACGAGTGCCGACCGCTGCCACCCAGTAGTTCCTGTCGTCTTGAGGCCGTTACGGAGCCCCACCCTCATGCGGGAGGCGAACTGCTTCTCCTGAACCCCACACTGAACGTGGACAGCCACGGGGCCAGGAAGGAAGGCGGGCGCTCTCAGGAACAGAGGTCTCCCGTCGAGGGAGCATCTGCTGGGTCGGTGTCCCGAAAACCACCTTTTCCTGCCGAAATGTGACTAAGTGAATCCGGAGAGGGTTGTGTGGGTCTATAAATCTGCTTTTTATCTGAGAACGAATGATTCTGGAAATCAGTCTCTTTTTTCCCTCCCAGGACTCCTCCAGTCATTCCTCTGGCACTTGGCTTGGGACAGTGGTGTCACTCGGTCCCAGGGCCCATCTCTGTCACAAGTCGCTTTCCAGCAGCAGCACCCCCCCCACCGCCATCCTGGGAGAAGGCTGTGTCCCTCTCACTGCCCACGC
>NW_006436888.1:8430479-8436038 GCF_000325575.1 Pteropus alecto
GCAGAGACCCGTGCCAGAGTGAGAACCAGGCCTCAGACGAGCCAGCCTGCACCTGGCTCCACGCAGCCAGCAGGTGGCGCTGCTGCTCCCCACACGCGGTCTGGGACCGTTGGACTGCTGTCTGGGTGCCTGCTCCCAACACCCTCTTTTCTTCACCGGCCCTTGGTGGATGCAGAATATCTTTGGTGCCTGTTGGCTGCGGTAAACAGTTACCCGCTGAGCCAGGGCCCAGGTGGATGCTGGTTCTGACAGCCCCCCGTGGCTAATTGCTGCATCAGGCTTCACGCCCGACACTGGTACAGTGCAATCGCCAATAACCTTCCAGTTCTTAAAAACACAGCAGGGTGTCTGTCCAGTCCCGCAATATTTCTCTCTCCATTTAAAAAGTTTTTCTGAGCTGCTGCTCTGAATGTGAATTGTGCAATAAGCATTGTGTTCAGTGAGTCTGACTTGGGACACAGCCGTGTGCCCCCCGCACCCAGTGGCACTTTCAGGCAGACTCTGCTCGAAGTGGACGGTACAGGAGGCACTCTCACCGCAATAAACCTTTCCTGAAAGCTGGGGACAGTGTTTCAATGCATTGTATGTTCATGATTAGGAGCAAACAAAAGGGATTGCCCCCCCCAAAGGCCTCATCCCATCCTCATTCTTCACTGTTTAAACCACATTTTAAACCATGATGCTTAACTCGAAGCTGCGGTTCAGTTTTCTACATTAGACAAGTACCTAAGAGAGTCCAGAATTAGGAAATCTCTTAGACTAGTTATTTGGGTTTTTTGTTTTTTTTTTTAACTAAAATCCCTTTCTTGTAGTCAAAGGCGGTCACACCCTGCCTGCTCTCCAACAGGAACCCGAAGTTGGTCTTCTCAGCGGCAACAGAGCATGCGGGAGAGAACCTCGAATCCGTGCTTGTCTTTCAGTAAGGGAAGGGAACCGGTGCAGGAAGACGCTTTATTATGTCGTTCCCTCCAACCGGGCCAGGAAAGGGGGCCGGTCTCGGCCACTTAGAGAGTCGGCTGTCCAGGCGAGGGAGGGGACCATGCCCTCTGCCTGCGTCAGCCCTCGTCCCCACCGTGGGGGTGACCCAATGCACAAGCCCGTCCCTGGACACAGCTGCCCCACGAGGAAATGTGCTTCTTCCTCACTGGCTCGGGACAGCTCATGCCGTGCTCCAAGGACACGCACCTAACTTGTGCTGAAAGACAGCTGGGGCTGTCACCTCCCTGACAACCAAGTTCGTCATGCTCACAGCCCTGCCCACTCCCAGCTCGAGGCCACCTGAGGCTGAGCTGGGCTCCTCACCGGGGCTGGGCCTGGCACACCTCGCTGCCCCTCCGTCTGCAGCAGGAGTCACGCCCCACCTCCTGAGGGCTCCAACAAGCCGGCCACCCGGCTCAGCTCTGTGGCTCCGGCCGCGGCCCGGCCCTGGAGGCCTGCAGGCGGCCACACACCCTCCGCATCGCCAGCCTCTGCGCCTTCAAGCGCTTCCGGAGCTTTTCATTCTCCTTCAGGGTCAGGAAGAGTTTTTTTTTTAGGGTGTCCAAGTCCAAAAGGGCATAGCTGTGATCTGACGGCTGTGGGGGGCTGGCTGGCCGGCCAGGGGCCTCGGTGGCTTCTGGTCTGTGTGGCAGGACCTGAGGACAGGTGAGTGGGAGGTGAGCAGGGACCCGTGGCAGAGCTGTTCTCCAGCAGGAAGGAGCGGGTGGAGGGGACCCAAAGGGTACTTCCCGCAGCTCTCCTGCCACCCAAACCCGCCCGAATCGCAGCTGTGCTATTGGGAAGGTCTGAAACCAGGGCCACGCCCATAGGACCCGTGGTCCGGGCACCAGTTTTCCTTATTTTGTTTGAAGCGAATCCCCTTGTGCTGAGACCAACCCACCACGTGGCCCCGTGGGCCGGGCCCGGCGCCTTACCTGTCCTACAGGACGTCCAGAGCTGGGGGGCAGCTGCAGGGCTTCGAGTGCTGTGTCCATCTTTCTCTCCGGGCCGTGTTCCCCGGCCCCCACCCTGGGGAGAACCTGGGAACGCAGTGTAGAGCAGGCAGCTGAGCCGCGAAGATACTGGACCCTCCACAGCTGTCACCTGTCCGTCCTACCAGCAACCCCTCACACTGTCCCAGAGTGGCTGCACCCTGGAGACCACCAAGGACAGTCGGCCTCCTCCCCAGGCCCAGGGCCAGACCCTAAGAAATCAGGCAGACTAGGCGCACTGCAGACTGTATGCAATGCAGACTCACCTTTTCCTTCTCAGAGTCGGCGTTCCCGCCCTCGCTGGCCGGGTCTGCGTCTGCCCTCACCAGCTGTAAGAGACGGAGCTGCTGTGGACCCCGAGGTTCGGCTCACTCAGGGTGTGAGTAAGATTGGTACCCTGCGAGCCCCGCCCCCACGCTCGGCCTCACGTCCTCCTGAAACCCAGCCGGCTGGACTCCCCACCCTCTGGTGATCTTTCTCCAACGAAGTTCCCAAATCTTGAGCCAGAGGTCCATGAACAACAGGTCCCTATGAAGCTAGGGATTTGTCTAATTTGTGTCATCCTGGGGCCTGGTGTGTAGTAGGTGACTCAAATTTTGCTCAATGAGTGGCAGCCACATGGTAGAAAACATGCGACTCAGAGCCTGAGTCCCCAGGTGTCCTCAAGCTGAGCCAGGGCCATCAGGGCTGGAACGAAGGAAATCACAAACGTCCACCCCCCCAACCCCCCGGCTCCTACACTGTCACCTCTAACTTCTGAGACAAAGTGACCGGTGAGCGAACTGCATTCTATTAACATGCAGTGGGCAGAAAGTCTCAAGCTAAACCATGACCTTCGAGGGCCCTGTGCAGCCTCACACCTGCAGCTCACACCTCACCTGCACTCAAACGTCTGAGGGCCGGCCTCACTCACGTTAAGTGTTCTCAGCACAGCAAAATACAACGTTGTGTGTATAAAATAAAAATAAAAGGCCTCCATAAAAACGAACAAACAAAAACGCGCACTTCACACCTGGTGACACTCTGGGTGTTGGGAATACAGCAGGGAAACGAGGCCCCGCCCTCAGAGCGCCCCCTGGAGGGGAGATCAAACACAAAGGAAATGGTGGGGACGGTGAAAGATGCCAGGAAGCCCAGGGAGCAGAAGGGGAGGAGGGGCCCCCCTGCAGAACCCTGAGGGCAGAGCGCTGGGCATGTCTGCCGACAGTGGGCACCCGTTATCCCCACACCCTGTAGCTCGGTTCCGATCAGCTCCCTTTCCTCTCCTCATTCCCAAGAAAATCGAACTAGCGTAGGTGCCCATCAGCCTTGTGTTGGCTCCACCACGACCTGGCCTTCTGGGTTCAAACGGATGCCCTGCCGTGGGGCCCACACTCACGCTCCGTACGCCTCGGATTTGTGACCTTCAATAAATCCCCTCATGGCTCCAACGTCCCTCTGTTCCTGAGCTCTCGCCAAACCCACACATCCCGCCCCAAGACACGCCCACTCCACGGCCCACGGGGACATCAAACTACACACCCAGGACCCATCTCCTGGGACTCAGAAGCGCCCATTCCCCAGGGGCTGAGCGAGCTCCGCTTTCCCTGGCCCCGTCCCTCAGCCCACCAGGTCCGCAGAGCCCATCCACTCTGTCCTCACCACCCAGCCACCTTCAGCTCAAGCCACCAGGACTGCACTCACTTGTGACACTACAGTGGCCTCCAAACCAGCTTCCAGCCAGAGGAGCCTCCCAAAGCCACGTCCCTCCCCAGCAACCCCACCGCAGACCTGCAGCCTGTGCAAGCCTGCCACCGTCTGGCCCCTGCCACCCTCCGACCAGCCCGTGCCTACGCCAATCCAGAGTGTACCCAAACCCCTCCACCCCAAGCCTCCGCCCATGCCCAGGACCGAGCTCTCATCTGGCATGCATGGCACACAGTAGGACCGTAAGGGAGATCTGCAGACAGCGATGGCACAGGCTCTGCCGTCTTGACCACAGGGTCCCACGCCCAGCTGGCTACAAGGGAGGAGGGGACGAGGCACGAGCACACACAGCCTCTGCCCTCCCCGGGGACCAGGCTCGCCACTCCGACAGCTTCCGGTCATGCAGCCCATTCGTTTCTAAAGCGGCTCCAAGTTGCAAATTCCCTCAAACGAAGGTCATGGCCAGCAGGGTGGGCTGGGCTCCGACCCCCCACACTGGACAGTGCTGCCCTCACTGTGGTGCCGGGCTCCACCTCTGCCATCCTGGCGAAGGCCACCTCCGCGCCCTCCTGTTCGGTGGGTCCCTGTGGCCAGATCTGAAGAGAGAGGGGACAGGTGTGCTCACCTGCGTGGCGTCCTGAAAGGCAAACAGCGTGGGCACAGCATTGTGCTTCAGGTTCTTGCGGTTCCCGAAGGCGCTGAAGCACTCGGGCCGGAAGTGCTCGGAGCAGATGACTGTGTGCTGCTTGGGCTTGAAGTTGGCCCGGCCCATGTTCAGCACCCACTCCTTCAGCAGCTCCGGCCGGCTGAACGGGAACCTGGGGGGCACAGCAGGAGGCGGGGGGGAGGGAATGACACGGAGCTCAGCACCTCTGAGTATCCTGGGACTTCACACCACCCCACCCCACACCCCACACACCCCATGCTCCTGGACAACATGGGACATCCAGCAACCTCGCTCTGCTCGGCCACGTCCAGTTTCCGGAGGCTTCTGCCATGGCTGTTCACGGCATCCTCAGCAAGAAACTGGAGACCATGATCATGGCCAGAGACCTGTTCCCGACGCTACGTCTGCCTGGTGAACTTTCACCTATTCCCTCGGGAGCCTGCTGGGGGGCCCTGCTCTGGGGGCCCTGCTGCAGGGGGGAGGACCTGCTCTGGGCCTTGGGGAGGGGAAGTCAGAGGCCCGCGCCCATGGAGCCGGCTGTCTAGAAACGGGGACACGGATGGTAAACCAACCAGATGCGGACTGTGTGGGAGCGAAAGCAGCAGTGCTGGGGAGACCGCGCAGGAGGCTGCAGGAAGTGGGAGCACGGCCCACGTGGGGACCAGAAGGAAGAACGGGAGCAAAGACCCTGCGACAGGCGTGTTTGAGGAGCGGTCAGAGGCAGGTTTGGCTGAGACAGAGCAAGAGGAGCAGTGGGGACCGAAGGACACGGGCCTCAAGCAGACGGCAGGCTGGGAGGCTCTGGGCGGAGGGTGACAATCGGAGCGAACATGGTGGCTGGGACCAGGGTGTCAGCAGAAGAAGGTACTAAGCGGGCAGATCTGGACGTATTTCGAAAGCTCTGCCGTAAGGTTTGCCTGTGGGCAGTGAAGCAGAGAAGGCGGGAGTGTGGTATATTAAGACGGGGGAGGCTTGTCTACGGCCATGCCACCCTGAACACGCCCGATCCCGTCTGATCTCGGAAGCTAAGCAGGGTCAGGCCCGGTTAGTACTTGGATGGGAGACCACCTAGGAAGACCAGGTGCTGTAGGCATTTAAAATAATAATAATAAGATGGGGAAGGCTGGAGGAGGGGCAGGTTTGGGCCTCAGATGTTTGGCTTTATACGTCAGATGTTAAATCTGAGGTGCGTTTCAGAAGGCCACATGCTGGAGTGGAGTGGCAGGGGGACACAGG
>NW_006436888.1:8436208-8437960 GCF_000325575.1 Pteropus alecto
GGTTCCTTAAAAAACTAAGAATTGTCTTCGGCCATGCCACCCTGAACAAGCCTGATCCCGTCTGATCTCGGAAGCTAAGCAGGGTCAGGCCCGGTTAGTACTTGGATGGGAGACCACCTAGGAAGACCAGGTGCTGTAGGCATTTAAAATAATAATAATAAGGTGGGGAAGGCTGGAGGAGGGGCAGGTTTGGGCCTCAGATGTTTGGCTTTATACGTCAGATGTTAAATCTGAGGTGCGTTTCAGAAGGCCACATGCTGGAGTGGAGTGGCAGGTGGACACACGTGTCTGGAGACATCAATGTCAGGGGTGGGCGTTGTCTCCACGTAAAGGGTGGTAAAGGCCTGAGTGAGATCGGTGCCTGGGGAGAAAGTGTGGACAGGGATGATCCAGGGTCATGGCCCTCGCCCCAAAGTGCTCCAGCGTCTAGTGTTGGAAATGAGGAACCAGTAAATGAGACTGAGAAGGTACAAAGGAGACTGAGAAGAGACAAAGGAAGTGGCCAAGAGGTGTCCTAGAAGCCAAGTGAGAGAGCCTCTCAAGGGCTCAGTGGTCAATTACGTCAAACGCTGCAGAGGTCAATTCAGATGACGACAGACCACTGCATGTGGCATCATAAGGGCCACTGGGGACTCAACAGAGCTCTTTTGTGGGCAAGAGTCTGATTGGAATGGGTTCGAGAGAGAATCAGAGGCAACTCCACCTCCGGTTACAAACACGACTGAAACATACAGATACAGGCACTGCAAGAAGACGCATCCCAGCACAAATGTCAAGCCATGTGCTTGTTATGGCCAAAACACGGAGGTGCCCAAATGCCCTTCAACTCTAGAACAAGTCAGCTCTGCTATATGCATTCAGTGGAATACCATGCAGCAATGAAAAGGAATCGAGTGCTATTACAGTGCAATAAGGATGACTCATACACGTGGACCGTGGAAGAGGGTCTATGGAAAGCAGCCTCACAGGGTGATGTGATCGTACATTCCTAACTGGGCAGGTCGTGGAGAGGAGTCACACCCCAAGCATTTAAATTCTTTAGCAAAAGGTTTACCTTTGCCTTAAGCAGGCCCCGGCCATTGTTTTTGTGCATCTAGGTTGACACACCTTTGAAATGAGTGTGACCACCTGGAGAAAGCACAGAATCCTAACTATCCTGTAATCACATCCCTGTCTTTCTTTCCCGCACCTAATCTTCCTGACGTTCCCTCTTTAACTGCAAAGGCATGAAAGACACTGCAAAGTTGCCGTTCTCTGAAGCATTTTTTTTTCCAGTCTATTGAGATCTTGCTTTCAGGCGTGTCCTCTGTTTGGCTCAAATCCTTATAACATTCTGTACAGGTGTGCAAGTTTATGACAAAACAAACGTAATAGTAACCAAAAGACAAAAAACTGCAGTGAGTGATTCCATTCACGTGAAGCTGAACACAGGCCAAAGCAATCACTGTGACACAAGGCAGAATGTGCATTACCCTTGGGGATGTGGGAGGATGAGGGCCGGCAGGGGGTGCAGCTAGGGGTCTCCTGGGGGCTGGTGACACGCTAATTAACAGCAGTCACGCCGGGTGTTCATTTTGTTGGCTGGGCTGTGTGCTTGCGACGTGTGCACTTTTCTGCATGTGTGTTATTGTTATACTTCAGGAAAAACATTTACTTTGAGAAAGAAAAAGATAATAGGAAGCGAGGAAGTGCTGACAATGAGAACAGCGGCCTCTGGAAGCGCGCTCGGAAGGGGACAGGGAAATGGGCCGC
>NW_006436888.1:8438828-8445766 GCF_000325575.1 Pteropus alecto
GGCTCTGCTGCGCGGTACCCGTGAATCGCGTCGCCCCGGAGTCGGAGCGGCTCCGGTTTCGACCCAGTTCGCTGAAGCCAGTCGCCCTCACTTCCTTGTTTTGGGGCCCCCAAAATTTACACCAACAGCCTTGGACAACTGGAACCAGAGAAAGGCTCGACGCCCAACTTGGCCAGCACTTTCAGGATTTTAGGAGGTGCTAAAACAGATTTTGGCCGCCGGAATGTCAGTAGAGATACCAGTTGGTCCCAGATTAGTTAGGCAGACACAGTTGATAGAACAGGCTCAGGCACTGCACTGTGAACCCTGAGGTGGAAGGTGCACCCCCAGGAGATCCTCGTCCTGCTGACAGTACCTCAGAGGTCGCAGCTTTTACAAAGCAGGTTAAGCACTCACAGGGGTTTAAGCTCATCTACAATTTAATGAAACTGAAAGCTATTCGTGACTATTCACACTGTGGTTTGTTTCTGGAGGATTTATTAGGAAAGTGTATTAAGGGCTGTGGGCATTTTCCATCCTGGTAAACCAAACTCAGACTTTAACTTCCCAAGTCTTCTTATGGTCACAGCTCAGGGGAAGTGATGGAGGGAGAAGCACCGCAATTATTCTTCAGCACAGAACACAAACACCTGAAGCGAGACTTGAACTTCAAAGTAGCAATATCTTTATTTACAAAATATACAGTTTCACAGAAACAGCTTCGCTTTATACACATAAACTTTATAATTACACAGAACCATGTAAACGATGTTAAGTGTCTGGCCTGGCCAAAGCCAATGGGAGGGGCCTACTTTTGGGGTGACATCTTTCCCTCCCCTCACTTCATTAGCCACCAACCAGGAGCCCCTAGATGGGCCATGCCTAATTTGCATAAAGCTGATTGCAGCTGCCCAGCTCAATCAACACAAAAACCAAGGTGTCTTGACTTCTTAGACACCACCCACAGGGATAGACCTGTTAAAAGAACAAAAAGGAAATGAAGAAACAGAAATCGAGATGACTATCAAAAGCCTTCCAGGAGTCACCAGGCATTGAACCTTCTAAGAGCAATATAGCAATCCGCCAGCATCGGCACTTCTACCCTAAAACCACACGTATTCTTAAATGCACTTGTAAAACTTTGTGGGGGGGGAAAAAGAAAAACCAAGAAAAACACTTGGAACTTTGGCTATTCTCGTGAAGACACTAGACAATGTCCTGGGGCAGATCTTTGGCAAATTCCTCAACAACTTTTCCTGCACGTTTGCCCTAAGTCAGAGCCAGACAGCTGTCTGGGGGTAAAGTTGTTTCTAAGCCAGCTTCTTACTATTTCTTTCTACAGCAGAACGTCTCTCTTGGGAATCTTCACAATAAACTGGGTTTCAGAAACTATTTCTATTTTTGTGTTAAAAGGAACAATTAAAAACCAAAAAAAAAAAAAAAAAAAGGCAGTTGGCTGGTCAAGCATAAATGACACCAGGACAAAATATGGGCTCTGATTAGCCAATTACGGTTCAAACCCTTGGTGCTTCGGTGAGAGAATGTGGAGGGGAGCCACCTGGGGGCCCTACATGAAGGGGCCACATGGAGAAGCCCCCTCAGGGAGACTGGGGGTCCAACCTGCTGTAAACAAGGACAAACTTGGGCATTCTTCCCTTTTCATGCTTTACAAGAAACAATGGTTATGAAAACACACCCATCGATTTACAAAAAATAACATTTTTGAGAACAAGTATTTGGACTGCTAAGAAGCAACATCAATTTCAGACAAAGCTGAAGTCCTTGCCACCTCCGGGCCCCAGAACCACCAGTGTCCCTGAGTGCACTGCCCTGGAGCAAAGCCCTTCCAGGGCTTTAGGTGCAAACTCCCTGGCTTCTTCAGACTTGGCCCCGAACAGGGTCTTCCAGTCCAGATCTAAGGAACTCCGCACAGTTCAATGGTATATACCTGGAGACCGTTACCATCTCTCTCACTCACTAACTCAAACCAAAAAAAGGCTTCAAGTCCTAGCGTTGGCCCGTGAAAGCAGGAGGGGAAACAAAGAATCATGGGAAACGCCTTCCTCCCCATCTTTCTTTTCCCCATTACAAAGAGGAACGCCATTCCCCAGGGATTGCCTAACCTTTATGTTGCTACTGGAATAAAGTGAGGGGAAGGGACGAGGAGGGAACCAAAGTGCCCCCTCGCTTGAAAACAGCTTGCATGGGCACCCCAGGGCCCCATATGCCAACTGGAAAGGGCACCCAGGCAGAAATCTGCCAAGACTTTTGGCTATATCGTGCAAAAAAGACAGGGTTTTTTTTTACATCGTGCAAAACAGGAAACTGAGTTATGAACACGGGCCACCTCGACCCCCCAACCAACCCCCTTTCCACACAGGAGCCACACATAGTCCCTTTTAACAAACAGAAGAAAACTTAGGGATCACTAGCTCACCCCCTGCCCCCAGGCTCCTCTCAAGAGTGAGGCCAGAGGACTCCAGCGGGCAGCGCCGGGGACAGAGCAGTAACAAGGCAGGGGAGAGGGCGACCACTAAAGGAGGGGCAGCCTTATGGGCTGCTGTACAGACACTTATGGTAGGAGACTTACACTCGAGAAAAAGCTTGCACATATGGCTGTTCGTTAACAGGCCGGGGAAACGGAACATCACTCCCCAACACGGCGGAAGCGGGAATAACAGCTAGCACTTGTGCCAATCAGCGGGAGTTTGTTAACAACGACAGCAAGAATTCACAACCACCACGTACCCTCATTTTCAGCTAAACCAAAGCCACTGTACTTGGGTGTTTAGTCCACCTCCACTGCAGGGAACACAGCTCTGGCAGCAGCTTTGGCCAACAAGGATTTTATTCAGTCACAGGCTATGAACAGTTTATACCTCGGACAGCCTGTCCTTTTGCTTAGGCACCTGAATGGCAGGGGTCTGCCTGCACCAGAGCTGAGAGTTCTGTGCTCAACTAATAAGAGAGGCCAATAAGCCCAATCGTCCCTTCCGATTCCTCGTCCACGGTCTCCTCGCTCACTAGCAGTCAGTCCAGAAACAGCTTCCGGGAGCCCATTCGGGAACGGTTGGAACGGCGGATGTCGAATTTGGAGTCCCGGCACTTTTGGCAGACAAACACTTCCGGAACATTGGATTTCCGGATTTTCGCACAAGACAGGTGAATCCAGGTATGGCATTCATTACACTCTATCATGGGGCGGCCAGCAAATGGCTTCATGCAGAAGCAGGTGACGAGGTCCCAGGAGTCATCATCTGAAAGGAGAAAACACGTAAGAGGGAAAAAAACCTCTCAGACCCCTCTCTGTCAGGGTCCCACTTCATCACGACCCTCTCCGTTAGGAAAGCCACCCGCCAACGGGACAAAGCAGCTAAACTGCTGTGCAACTTGATCCTCAACAAATGAAACCAATTTCCACTTTGACTTAAGGGTGCCGCTCCCCTCCCTGAAAATGCAGTAACCACGCCGAAGGGCACCGACACACGTGGTCCCAGGAATCGCCGTGACATGTGCGCTCGTGAGCTACGTTTCTACATTTCGAGGTCTGTCTTGGCATCTCAGCTGTCTCTAGCTGCCATCACCCCTCCCTAAACATCTGAGTATCTGCCTTATCGCACCTTTCTCCCTAAAGATGGGGCGCACTGCTGTCATACTGCAAGGAAGGGACCGCTCAGAGACTCCTGCTTCCTGTCACTCTCTGACCACCAGCCAGCGAGCGCGTGGCTGTCCTTCAGGGGCCACTCACCTGAATCCACCATTATGTCCTCGTCGTTGCCGGTGCTGTCCTCATCCCGGAACACCACCTGCTTTCCTTGCCGGACGATAGTCCGTTTGCCTTCAGTTTTTATTTCTTTGACCTGATCTGGTGACACCGTGGCACAAGATCCACTGGAAGGAGTGTCGGAGTCCCAGCCCGAGCAGGGGTCGCCGGGGGCCTGGGGGATATCCTGCAGGGGAGGACTCGTGGGGGTCCCTACATATGGATCAGCGGTTTCCAGCTTCAGCAAGCTGCCCATGTAACCCTCCTTCACGGGGACGTCACTGTCCCTTCGCTTCCTCTTCTTCTTCTTCTTCAACTTGTCGGTCTTCTTTCTGTCCAGCAGGAAGTTGCTGGGCTTGGCTCGCTGCAGAAGGGTGGGCTGCAGGTGGCCAAAGCAGTGGTCAGAGACTGGCAAGGGCACCGCGGACGAGATGTCAGTGAAACCAGTGTCCCAGCTGTCGCTGTCAATGGTACCAGCGGTGCTGTTGGCAGGGCTGGGGCTGCCCCTCAAAGGGAGCTCCTGAAAGAACAGAGGCAAAGGTGACGGGTTCTCATTATTTCAAACGGTCCCCAGGAGTAAGAGCTGGCCCGAGCAGAGAGCTTCGCAGCACCCCTGGCCGGGTCAGAGCTGCAGACATGCGCTCTCGCGACCTAAGCTTCTCAGGTCTCGTCAGCTTCATTCTTTAGGAACGGTGTCATCTGTGCCTTATTGAGACCTTCCAGATGGAACGTAAACCCTGGGGAGAGGACCTGCTGCCCTTGCGGAACCCCTGGCTCTGTCCCAGAGCCGGGGACTTAGCGTGTGCTCGCACTCTCTGTGGGAGGGGCGAAGGCACCCTCTCCGACCCGCTCACCCGTCCCTGACTGCAAAACCTCCCTCCACCTGTCCTTCCACAGGACATATTTTTTTTTTTTTAACTAAGTGAATTTAAATCAGTTTTGAGCATTTCCTGACACTCCTTTTTAGAAAACTAGACATCTCAAAATATTGCAAAAATCGAAATAGGTAATTATTGCCCCAAAGCAGTGAGCGAAACTCCATGGTTCCTTCAGACCATTTAAGAATTTAATTTGCAAATCGTGGCAACATTCTACGTGGCACAAAGCAAGCGTGATCCACCTAGATAGCAGTGCAAAGGACAAGCCAATGCTGGGATCTAGCCTCCTGGAAGTACCAGAGTCCTTTCTTTCCAGCCTTGCTCAATATATACCAAGCCCCTGAATTTTGAGCACCATGGCAACGCTGGTCCACAGTTCTGCCCATTTCTGAGCAAAGGAAAAAAAAAATTCCCTTAGATTACATGGGATTTTGGCCAAAGTCCCTGCAGATTCTGTAATGGGATGTGCACAGCTACCAGAAGGCTGCTGGCCAGACAAGGCAGTGTGGACCCTGCCAACCATCTGGTTGAACTCCAGGTTCCAGCATTCGTTAGCCTGTGACCCAGGGCAAGGTGCTCCTACCTGTGCCCAAGTCCTCGGCTTCAAAATAGAGACAATAATGGTACCTACCTCATAGCATTATAACAGCCAAGAACATTGCCCGACCATAATAAGCCTCAATTACTACTGGCCAGTAAAAGCAGGCATGTAGCAAATAGTTATTTTCAAGCAAACTGTTAAAAGTTTATTAAACCATTTCTAGACAAGCCTGCATTTTCTATCAGTTTCAGGAACCCCTTCCCAAGCGGGTCTAAGTTTCCAAGAAAGATTATTTGCCCAACCACAGTCTGAAGTCCTCCCGCACAACCCCCTTGTCAGACACTCTGGGTTCACTGCCAGCAAGAAAGGTCTCCAAAATGCTGAAGATTACCTCCTTCGGATAAGGGATGTAGCCGGCATAGGCCAAGACAAAGGTGCAGAATTTGTTGAAATCCTCCACGGTCCTGCGCCTCTTGTAACCTGGGGAGTACTCCTGTTAGCGGACGAGAAAACGGGGTGTCTTTGAGAGGAGACACTTGTAGGTAGAATCACGGAAACAAAACTAAGCAAGCTGGAACTTTTATTGTCAGCCACTGAAAAACACGTTGTCAGATTTACGACACTCTAGAAACGAGATAAGGTAAGTTTGGGTCAAGCAGTAACAGTTTTCAGAGGTTGAAAGAGAGGACTGTCATGATGTTATGCCAAGAATACTGGGAAACTGGTTGGAAGATAAAAGCGTGTCCAAAACCTATTTCTTGGCGCTCATGTGGCATTTTCTGACATTATCTATTGTTTCTGCAGGCTTATCAGGACCTCTAATAACTACTTTTTTGCTACAGATTTTCCATTATGAAAATAAACTGCTGCCGCAGCAGTAACTAAAGCACTTTAAATGATTTCAAAAGTCAACTGCTTCTTATCCTTCAGAGCTCACTCGGGTCTGGGACCCTGGAGCTGAATCTCGCCTGACCCCTCCTCCTACCGGGTCTCTCCCCCAGAGAAGGCACTGCCTGCTAGTCCCTCCACTGCTCCAACATCCAGGGGGCCAGGCACCCCAATGTACCCCGACTCAGAAAGTGAACCAGAAACACTCCTGCCAGTTTTATTTGCACGTTGAAGATTGACTACTAGAGATTTTGGTTTCTGTGTCCCGTCCCCAATCTAGAAATGCTCTCGACAAGAACGAATTTTCTCCTAAAGAAAATAGCTCAAGTAGACAGAACCTTTATGTGCTACTGAGCAAATCAACCGTACTTTATTTCAGTCCACTCGACAAACATATTTACTGAGGTTTTCTCTAAGCATTTTCTCACTGCCCCCAACCCCATCCTTACGTACTCGGCTAACATCTCCAGAGCCTAGGTGCCCAGTGCCCTGGCAGGCTGAAAGCGGGGAAGGCAGGGGAGACTCCTGAGCCCAGCCCAGCCTTCCCGGAATCAGGGTCGAGAAAGCGGCGGGGGCCCCGCGTGCTGCCCGCAGCTTTCCTTCCAAGGGCGCCCCTCTTATTTTCTCAACTTGGTTCCAGCAATCCACTTTCTCCCCCGACCTTCCGCCGCTGGGCGCCGAGGGGCGCGCAGGTTAGCGGAGCACCAAGCTCAGCGCGGGAGCCAGCGCTTCCTCCGCAGGGGCGATCCCGCCTCCACCCCCGGGAACGGCTGACCGCCCTCCCTCCGGCGGGGGTGGGAGGGCCGCAGCCCTCGGCCCTCAAACTCCTGGGAAGAACTTTTATTTCGGCGGGGAACGTGCAGAAGTGGGTCAGGAGCCGGGGCTCCGG
>NW_006436888.1:8447123-8447350 GCF_000325575.1 Pteropus alecto
TTCGGCTCGTGTCTCGGGAGGGAGGGCGGGAGACCCGCGAAGGCTGTCGGGAAATGTAGTCTGGGGGCGACGGGAAGCTGGCGGTGAGGGGGCGGGCGCGGGGCATTCTGGGAGTCGTAGTCCCGGGCTGCGCCGCTGAGGCGCACAAAGGCCGCCTCGCGGACTCCAACCCCCATAGAGCTCCGCGGCGGTTGCCGGGTCTGCGGAGGCGGTGTCTCCGGGACTTG
>NW_006436888.1:8447620-8451353 GCF_000325575.1 Pteropus alecto
TCCCCGAGGCTCCGGCGGGAGTAGGGGTGGCAGACGCTGACGTTGCGGCCGTCCCCGCGCTCGGCTCCCGGCGCGCCGGGCCGGGGAGCGAACTTGTCTCCGCGGCCGTGGGTCTTGGGGCCGGTCCCCCACCGCCCTGCCCTGGGGCAGGGACCCGAGGACGACGGGACCCGGGCCGAGCGGAGCGCGGGCTGGGGGAGGCGCTCGCGTTTTTCTAGGCTCCGCTTTGAGGTGTCGGGTTACCGCATCTAAAAAACTCTGCCAGTGTTATTAATGTTTTAGGAGATGTTTGCTTTAAATTCCCTTTTATTCCCAACCTCTTCTTAACCTTGGGACCGCCCCTGTTTTTTCACTTTAATTGAATTATTTTCTGACTATATTCCTCAGAGGATTATAAACACTGTGAAGTGAGGCAAAACCGTGACAGATATTTGGTATTGTCGTTGACTTCGTTTATTGACATTTAATTGAGGAGTCTGCAGTGTTTTAAGTGCTGGGCCGCTGAGAATTTTACTACTTCGTATGTTGAAGGTTGACTGAACACTTGGTTGAAAACTGACTGCTCTGATAAAATTACCAGGAGGGAGGCTGACGTTCTTTTTAACATTTTTAGTAACCATATGAAAAAAAAAATCTATGTAAAAATGCAGATGATTCAATAATATTCTGTAGCTTCGAAGACAACTTAAAGAATGACATAAAATTTTAAAGTCAAATCAGAAAATTGACTCCAACATAACGATCAAAATGATGACTGGAAAAACCCCTAAAAAATAAGATTATTTCCGAGAGAGTGAATGCTGCATTGGTTGGCTATTTCTGTTTAGGTGGTTAAGAAAATTCTGACGAAAACATTTAGTGGTTAAGGGACTGGATTTACCTCAGAAATACTTTTCTGAGCCTCAGTTTCCTAAGCTATCAAAATTTTAGCATAATACTTGCCTCAATAAATGGTAGTTTACTATTGTTAATTTTTAATGTCATTTCAGCAATATCGTCTCAGATTGGAGGGCTCCCCAGAGGTGATAAACTGAAGTACTTTGCAAAGCTAATAAGATAAAAACACTCATTGGACTTGGCCTGTGGAAGGATCATTAACTTCTTGCGGAGCTGTCACACTCAGGTGACTTAGCCAGCCTGAGTGTTATCTGACTACAGGGGCCAGAGCAAATGTCTTGAGCT
The DNA here is from genome assembly GCF_000325575.1 of Pteropus alecto. Taxonomy (NCBI): domain Eukaryota; kingdom Metazoa; phylum Chordata; class Mammalia; order Chiroptera; family Pteropodidae; genus Pteropus; species Pteropus alecto. The sequence continues at coordinate 8,448,803 of NW_006436888.1, forward strand.
TAGCCGGTGTTGCCCAGGGTCAGAGTCACCAGGAGCAACTTGTTTTGCCTCAGTAAGAAAGGACCAAGAAGGACATTATCCTATTGGTAGCTTAAAGGTGTAAATGCCAAAAAGAATATTAGAGGTGAAGTCCAAATATAAGAAGAGGGAATTTTCACTGATCATTATTCTCTATGGTATGATTTTTCACATAATATACATTAACACTCCCTCTATTAAACAAAGAATTTGGTATACTCTGCTTCAGTCTCCCTGCCTGTGCTCCAGTGCAATAGAAACCATGAAGAAGGCCCTGCTTTGTCTCTCCTTCCTTTGATTTCTCTTAGAAATGTTGCCCTTTGGAGGAGGTGTAGAGTTAATAATTACCATCCATCCCCTAGACTCAAAAAAAGGACTATAACACCAATAAATGACCTTAACTCAGTAACATGTAGCCATGGGCTGATAAAGTTGATTTTCTCTGCATGACAGGCTTAGGTGTCTTCAATATGCTGTTTATTTTCAGGTAATACTGTAAGGCTCTTGGGCTCCAGGGGATAAATCTAGAATTCCATGAGCAAATTAGCCACAGTAGCCAGATCCTTGGAGCTTATGATTTTTGTTTTCTGCTTTAAAAAAAAAAAATTATACCTGCTGCTGAATACTAATTCTCAGATGATTATACTTAGCAAAGAGGAAGAAAAAAGCCAACATTAGCACAGGTTGTGACAAGTTTAAAAATACTAAGAATACCATGGTTTCCTAGTAAGTAACTTGAGAATGTAGTTATTTTAATTGGGTTACCAAATATAGCTTCACCTTCCTAAATCTCACTGGCTACACATTCATTTGGGGAACATTCAGGAAGGGTTTCTGCCTCCTACTTTATGCTTGAGTGTAGGTATGAACACAACCAAGGGTTTATTTTTCCCAGAATTATTTTCTGGCATTTCAGCTTTTCAGCTTCATAGCATATTCTTAGGAATTCTTACGGATTTTTCCTACTCTGAGTTTTCTGCCTTTCTCACTTTCATCTCCAGGAGAGGAAAAATATGAAAATTCCTCAAAATATTATTTCAACTTTTAGTACCTTGACTACTGTAGTAATATATGTGTGTACATAACTTAAAATAATTGATAAGTCATTTCTATGTATTGTCAGCTTTTCACATAATGAGGAAAATAACCTATGCATAGAAGAATCAAATGAGTTTCTTGTGTTATGGTTCATACAGGGAAAAATATAAAGACTAATAACTAACACTATGTACCAAACTTTAAATGTTTTCACTTATAGTACCTCATTTCTATATGATAAGGCACTTAATGAATGGAGAATACTGTAACATTCGTCAAAGTAAAACGTTTATAAGTGCATGCATGACACACCACACCTTAGGCAGCCCAGAATCAGAAAAAAATCATAGCGTCCAATACGAAAAAAAGCAATCTCCTTTTGACTCTAAATGCTGAGTCAAAAAGATTGCTTTTTTTCGTATTGGACACTAATGTTAAGATATGTGTTCCCAAATGTCCATCGGAGGAAAAAAAAACAACTTTAAAAATTCTCAGTCACTTCTTGTCCTGTCTGCTTAAAATTAGAATTTAGGTATCAAAATTAAGTAGTTTGAATTTTTAAAGTTAAATTTTTTTTGTTAAATTACATTATAAAGAAGTTACTTAGGCAGAGACGATTTTCATGATTTTAGAAGAGGTAAACAAACTTCATGGCTGAAGTTTAATCTTTAAGTACAAACATTTTCCCACAAACTTGCTTGTGTCAATTATTTTTCAATAAAACCGGAAAAAAAAAAAAAACCTTCCTTGTTTGGCTAGAGTTAACATCTTCGCCAAAAACCAGTGTTTCCACCAGGCCAGGGTGTCAGGTGGTATCTGAGGAGTTTAAATCCCCTTACTACAGTTTGCTGACTGTATCCGTCACACGCTTCAGTGAATGAATTTCTCACATTCCCAATTTGAACTCATGAGATTGATGAGAAGAAAAAGGAACTAAATAGCATGCCCGGGTTATAGGTTATTCAAAATTCCAAACAGTTGATAGGTCTATATCTGTTTTTTTCTAAGAACATTTATTGACTTAGATGTACACACAGGCTTTCAAGCGCTTGCCTCCTAGGTCCACGATAATAATGTAGCTTTTTTTCCTCAATAACTGAATATTTTATTTTGAACACGTTATTTCTTTAATATCCAGGTTATATTTTTAGTACAGAAAGGGAGAAAGTGCAGGCAAGCGAAAACAAGAAAACCACCTAGAGAAAATGTTACCTTCACAATTTTTTCGTAGGCATATGAACACATATGACAGATTGAGTCATACTATGGATAATCGGATTTTTCACTTGACACTATAGCATAAACAACTTTCCATTTCAATAAACACCTATATTATTCTTCAAGGCTTCACAGTAAGATTCAAACATGATTTATTGGACTAACTAATTCCCTGTTAGGAATACAGAAAACTGGACTGTTCTTAACTATACAATGATTGATTTCTTAAAGATTTGACTTATGCATGGTGAGTAAGTTCTGACCCAGAGAGACTGTA
>NW_006436888.1:8451401-8451726 GCF_000325575.1 Pteropus alecto
AGCCTGTGCAAGTAAGCTATTGGCGGGGCTCCTGGGCCCAGGAATGCTGCTGCTGCCGTTAATAGCTGTGTGAACAGTCCATCTATGGGCAATAGGCAGCCTGCCTGGGTACCTGACTGTTTTCTTACGGAGGCCTAAGCTTCCCATGATGAAATTTAGACCAGATACCTTCTCATAGTAGGATGATGAGAGATTCAGAAGAGAAAGCCTACAGTTCTCATTTCAGATATGCAATAAAAACAAGATGTCTTCTGCAAAGGCTGTGCGACTTAGCGGGAATCAAGAAATGTCAGCAGCTCTCCCATGCCGGGCCTGGGCTGGGACA
>NW_006436888.1:8451761-8452739 GCF_000325575.1 Pteropus alecto
TAAATAACAAAAACCCAGGTTTCAGGTGAAATGAGGGTCTTTTCTAAAACTGCACAAAGCATACATTAAACCAAAGGAAAAAAATGGCTTCCAAGTGAGGGAATTTTCTTCATACGCTTACGTTGAATGTGTAGTCCCGGTACCGTATCTACCGGAACCCAAATAAGGCAGATTCCTTTCTTCACTGTCACCCCACAAGTGACTGTGACATTTCTGAACGGCTGCATTCCCTGTATTTTTAAGGCAGTCTCCTGTCTGACCTTGAGCTGAACACACTGTTCCCTGCACCTAGTGTCCCCTCTCTTAGAATAGGAAAAACTGCTATTTTTCCTGGAATTACTTTCTGGTGCTTCAGCCTTTTTGTTCTGCTTAATAGGATATTCTTAGGAATTTATCCTAACCTCAAGTTTTCTGCCTTTCGCACGTCCATCTGCAGGAGAGGAAAAGAGGAGGCGGGGGTGACCGGGGTGACCGAACCCGGAGCAGGCCTGTCCCTTTTGGAGGGCAGCTCTGGAGTCTGAAAGGGTCTCTATGAATCGGAAACTGAAACTGCGCCTCGTATGCTGACGAAAGTTAAAGACCGAGTTAGTCAAGTTTGAAACTCCTGCAAGGAACACAGTGGAGCACATTCCTGGCTTCTGGCCCAGTGTCACTTATAAATGCGCCAAGAAAAAACGTCAGCTAAAAACCTTGTATTTGTTCATGCTTTGGTCCCGAATTGTAAAAGATCCTGTTGTTTGGAACCTTTCCCGTGATAGGGTTAACTAGCAACCCTGAGAACTATTGGAATTCAAAAAAAGCCATTGTACCGAGCCGCCCTAGGGCTCGGGGGCGGACGCCGTGGGGAAGTCTGGCGCGAAAGCGTGGCTTCGGTCTTGGTCGCCGCGCTTGCCCCCACCGGGTTTTGTTCAGCCGTCGGGCCCGGGAGGCCTCCGATCCCGGCGCGCGGCCCTCGTAGAGAACACTTGTCACCCGCCG
>NW_006436888.1:8452768-8466611 GCF_000325575.1 Pteropus alecto
CCCCCTGCCATCTCTGTTTCTTCCTTGGTGCAGATGGGAACCGCTACCACCTACGCTGCTACATGTACCAGGCCCGGGACCTGCCTGCAATGGACAAGGACTCTTTTTCTGGTAGGTGGGAGAAAGTAGGAGAGCCAGGGACCAGGGACTGAGAGCTCGGAACTGAGCCATTGGGCCTTTGGACCACAGGAAACACAGCACATGGCTTCTCCTGCAGGTTGGGGGCAGTGTTTGCTAGGTTTGTGAAGATGGCTGTTGTTGCCAGGGTCACTGTTCCCGGACTGATACCCACCTCTCCCCCGCGGTGAAGGCGCCATGGAGCGGCCGGCGCCCCTGGCCGTGCTGCCCTTCTCGGACCCCGCGCACGCGCTGAGCCTGCTGCGCGGCCTGAGCCAGCTCCGCGCCGAGCGCAAATTCCTGGACGTGACCCTGGAGGCGGCGGGCGGGCGCGACTTCCCGGCGCACCGCGCCGTGCTGGCAGCCGCCAGCCCCTACTTCCGCGCCATGTTCGCCGGGCAGCTGCGCGAGAGCCGGGCCGAGCGGGTGCGCCTGCACGGCGTGCCGCCCGACATGCTGCAGCTACTGCTGGACTTCAGCTACACGGGCCGCGTGGCCGTCAGCGGCGACAACGCCGAGCCGCTGCTGCGCGCCGCCGACCTGCTGCAGTTCCCGGCCGTGAAGGAGGCGTGTGGCGCCTTCCTTCAGCAGCAGCTCGACCTGGCTAACTGCCTGGACATGCAGGACTTCGCCGAGGCCTTCAGCTGCTCGGGGTTGGCGAGCGCGGCGCAGCGCTTCATCCTGCGCCACGTGGGCGAGCTGGGCGCAGAGCAACTGGAGCGGCTGCCGCTGGCGCGCCTGCTGCGCTACCTGCGCGACGACGGGCTGTGCGTGCCCAAGGAGGAGGCCGCCTACCAGCTGGCGCTGCGCTGGGTACGCGCCGACCCGCCGCGCCGCGCCGCACACTGGCCGCAGCTGCTCGAGGCCGTGCGCCTGCCCTTCGTGCGCCGCTTCTACCTGCTGGCGCACGTCGAGGCCGAGCCGCTGGTGGCGCGCTGCCCGCCCTGCCTGCGCCTGCTGCGCGAGGCGAGCGACTTCCAGGCGGCGCGCTACGACCGCCACGACCGCGGGCCCTGCCCCCGCATGCGCCCGCGCCCCTCCACCGGCCTCGCCGAGATCCTCGTGCTTGTGGGCGGCTGCGACCAGGACTGCGACGAGCTGGTCACCGTCGACTGCTACAATCCGCAGACGGGCCAGTGGCGCTACCTGGCTGAGTTTCCCGACCACCTGGGCGGGGGCTACAGCATCGTGGCGCTAGGCAACGACATCTACGTGACGGGTGAGTGGGCTGCTCAGAAGGACTCTGGGCCGGCCGGTCCCCCAGGCAGCGGTCTCCGAGGTTGGCCTCCTGCGCCCCCCGAGGCAGCACGTCTACCTCCTGGAGAGACCCACAGAACCTGGAGTCCGGGACCACACCTGAGTGCAAACGATCGCTTCCCTTCCCCACGAGCTGTCCGGTGCAGGCCATTTTAGGGTCAATACTTTGGACCTAGAAGAAGAGCCCCTTGTGCGAGCCGGGACAAGTAGCTACTTGTGGGTCGCTTGGCGGGAGTGGTCTGCCTGGATAGCTCACTGCTTGTCCGGGAGTTGCCATCCCGCCATTTATTTGGAAGATACTGGAGCATTCACTCCACACAATGGGTGCTTTCTTTTCTCCCTAAGGAATCTAGGGACAGGCTCAGGGCTGACGCCCTATGAGACATCCATTCTTAACTCCTGGGGATTTCTTGCCCCCAGATGAGCCACCCAGGCCTCCTGACGCCTGCATTTTGTCATTTTGTCACGGGTGACTACGTTCCCTTGGGCTTACACCTTGGCTGTGCACTGCGGGTCACATGGTATTTAGGCTGCTTCCTGCCCAGCAACTGTAAACATAGTCACATGCTAAGAGGTTTTCTTCCAGTTACTTGGCCCAAACCCCAAAACACTGCCGAGTCATGCTGGGCGGGTCCCAGCCTGCTACAGCCCTGGACTTCTCCCACATTTTTTAAGGATAAATCCTGGCTTAAACAGAAGGCTACCTCCTTCCGTGGGGTAAGGAGGCGCAGTGTCTGAGGGCTATATAAGGAAAGAAGCTGAGTATGCATTTGGGTTCCGCTGAGGGCCGTTAGCAGGCAGTGAGGCTGGGCCCAGCCTGGCACATGCAGGAGAAAGCCAGCTCTGAGACTTGCTCGAGTGTTTGTCCCAGTGGGGCTCGGAGCTGACAAGTGGGAGGCACCCGGCCTAAGGACACGGTCGGCTCTGGCCACAGCTTCTTTGGCCTACACCTCCAGGTCCAGCCTCTGCTGGCATCTCCTGGAATCAGCCCCTTTGGGATCCAAGCCCCCCTCCCTCCACGAGCCGGTCAGACTGGCCCCAACTTTGCACACCCTTCCATAAATGTCGCAGCTGAGCAGCTAATCCTTTGGGTTTAGACAGGTGGCTGGGTCCTTCCAGACAGCTGCCTGGAGGGAATTTTCCGGGGGCGAGAAAGCCGCCTCAGCTGCCTTATGCACAGTCCTCCTGCAGAAGGAAGGAGGCCGACAGAGTGGACTTTACACGAACCTTGTTTTCTCCCTTTAAAAAGCTCAGGGCTTTGAGACAGATAGAATGTCACGCCTGCTCCGCCTGTGGCGCCAGCCTCGGGGGTAGGGAATGCAACCCTGGGGTCCCCCCATGCTGTAGGAATTCTAAGTCCTGGGTAGACGTGGTTTATTTATGATTACAGTAAGCACCACTGGTTTTTTTTTTTCTTTTTTGAAATAAATATAGAGAGAGTATATATATGCTCGTACAGCTTGAGGAGTTTTTTCTGGACAAAACGTGACAGTAACGTGCAGCCAAACCAATAACTAGAGCCCAGAAGTCCACCGCAGCATGACTTTCTGTGTGGAGCTCTTGCGGTGTGAAGGAGGTTTCCTCTGAGCTGTTCTGGTTCAGCCTGGGGTACAGGATGGTCAGGAAGCCTAAGATTTGGTGCATGAGTCTCTGCTCACCCCACTCACATGCCTCGTGGCTCCCTGGGAGAACTGGTTCTGAGACCTAGTGTTCTGACCCGGTGTCGGTTTATGTGGGTTCCGCATGAGGTTGCTGTCTACTTAAGAATTGCAGCCCAGGGCCTTTGCGGGGCCTACAGAGATTTGGCAGTGTGTCTGTGGCATGAGGCTCGGCTGTCCTCACAGGCAGCAGGCAGCATCTGCCTTGCCTTACCTGGGCACTGGGGAGAGAGGATGTGTGTTTGCATCAAAGCCCAGGGAGGTTCATTCCTCCTGGAGACGCCCTCTTGGAAGGTGAGGGAGGTGTGGGTGGGTGACTCAGTCCGAGTCAGCGTGGGCCGGCCTGACCGTTGTACGTGTCCTGGCAGGTGGGTCTGATGGCTCCCGGCTCTACGACTGCGTGTGGAGGTACAACTCGAGCGTGAACGAGTGGACGGAGGTGGCGCCCATGCTGAAGGCCCGCGAGTACCACAGCTCCTCCGTGCTGGACGGGCTGCTGTATGTGGTGGCCGCCGACAGCACGGAGCGCTATGACCACACCACCGACTCCTGGGAGGCCCTGCAGCCCATGACCTACCCCATGGACAACTGCTCCACCACGGCCTGCCGCGGCCGGCTCTACGCCATTGGCTCCCTGGCCGGCAAGGAGACCATGGTGATGCAGTGCTACCACCCGGACGCCGGGCTGTGGTCGCTGGTAGACTGTGGCCAGCTCCCGCCCTGGTCTTTTGCGCCCAAGACGGTGACTCTCAACGGACTCATGTATTTCATCAGGTGAGTCCCCAGGGGCCAAGACCAGCCACCATGTGCTCCTTCCCAGGCCCCGTGCCTGGCACATCCTCGCTGCTGTCCCTGTGACACAGATGCGGGAAACGAGGCCAGGTCTTCCCGACCTGCTGCCTTTGTCCTGCCCTGTACCTTAGAGCTTTGTCTCTGGGCTTCTGTGGCTTCTTAAGGGATCCAAAGTGCGGTGGAGTTCGGTCCTTTTGGGGAACTTTTTGAGACTCAGACGCTAAATAAAATGTGTCCCTTTAGGGAACTTCCACTTGGAGGATCCACTAAAGGCCCTGGCTGTCCTCACATGGCATTTGTTAAAAAGGAACCTTTCCTACCTAGAGGGATCCTGCATTTTAAAAAGACCGGAGGAGAGCTTTTTGGGTACTCAGATCTTTAGGGGAGTTGTAGCCTTGAGAGAGGGACCTTTGCTCACTTAGCAGTGTCCACGCTCCCTGTTTAAAGCAGCATTTGCGTATCCAGTATGTTTCCACGGTCCTGTCCATTGCCTTCCCACCAGGCCTGGCGCAGGGAGGGCTCACGATTCTTGGTGAATGAATGCTGTTGTCCAGGGATCCCACAGCCGCTCTGGGCCAGGGCCAGGGCCAGGAGCTGGCATGGAGCAGGCCCGGAAGCCGCCTCTGGGAACGATGACAGTAGCTAGTGCGTATTAGGCCCCTGGACTTGCTGAGTGCTGTGTTGTCTTTTTCATGGGTGTTTTCACGGTTGATTTCCCTGACAATCTGATGAGTTGGGCACCACTGTCGTCCCCGCTTCACAGATGATAAAGGAGAGGCATAGAGGGGTAGGGGACTTAGAGCCACTGGCTTTAAGCAGTGGTATAAGGTTTGAACCGAGGACATCCGACTGACCCAGATCCCTGTGTGGTGACACTGCATCATGGCCTCCCTGGGCCAGGCCATGGACCTGGCAGCATGGAGCAAGGATGGGCAGCCATTGGTCACCATGCATCCTCAGGTCTTGGTGACCAGTCACAGGCAGATATTCTCTCCTGATGGGCCAGCGGGCATCCAGGGGACTAGGAGCTCCTGCCCGCTGCGCAGCTTCCATGTGTCGTACACCCACTGCTCCCCTTCCTGGCCTGCAGCCTGCCTGCGGTTACGGGGCCAGGAGGGAAGGGGTGGGGTATGAACAGTGCTCCCCGTCTCTCTTGGGTTGAGGGCTTTGAATTGAGAGCCACAGAGGACATGTGCGCTTTGCCGCTTCTGACCCTTCACCCAGCTCTCCCTCCAAGTCCTGGCAAATGTCTTCAAAGAGAGGGTGGAGACAGCTATAAATACAGCTCATCAGAGTGCCAGCCCCTCAGCCATGGTTCCAGGCTGAGTGCCTTTGAGAATGTCCTCCCACCCTGTGGTCCTAGAGCAAGGGTGCCCAAGGGCTGGCCCGGCACCGTAAGGCCCCCTTGCTTTCCTCCTCCTGGTCTCGGTCGCTTGTCGTTGCTAACGCGCCCCCACATGGAAGCATTAGGTGCCCCCTGCACCCAGTGAGCCTCTGCAGGGGTTCACCTAAGCCTGCTCAGCTTTTCCCCTCCCTCCAACCCAGCTGAGGAAGTGGGCTCTCACGAGGGCAGCCCGTTTGTCCTCCAGGTGAGTAGCGGGGGCCCCACCTTGCCCAAGAGGGGAGGCAAGGCCTGGGTCTGACGCGCCCGAGTGGTAGTCTCCCAGCCACTCCGCTCATGCCCTTCGGCACCCCGTGAGCCTCGTAACCCCTGCTCGAAACGCCACCTATCAGAGCCGCTGCTGTCCAAAAGGTGCCATCCCAGGGCGGGTAGCCGGAGCTACGTGCAGCCTCATCCCTCACTGCTGCTGTCCTGGGCTATGGGTGATGACCGGCTGCTCCCCGCTCCCGGACACACCCGCCCTGGTCCTCGCTTAAGGTGGCTCCTTGGCAGCGGTGTCTCTGCTGGGGGTAGGCAGCCTGGTGGGTCCCAGTATTAATTATCATCACCTGGGCCACAGAGTGAGAATGGCTTTTACATTTGGCAATGGTTGGAGGGAAAAATCAAAGCAAGAGGAATATTTCATGACATGTGAAAACTTGTGCGAAATTCAGATTTCGGCATCCGCAAAAAGGTTTTTTTGGAGTGCAGCCTGGTGTGGTCCTAGAATAAGCCCACACACAGCTCAGTGTGACTGGAGCCAAGTAAGTAAGCAGACGAGAGGGGACGAGGTCAGGCAGGAGGCCTTGGGGGGCCTTGGGCCTATACTGGGAGCACACTTACTGAGCGCCTGCTGTGTGCTCTGAACAGGACACCCGCTCTGCTGACCGGTCGGGGTCTTGGCGCTCTGCTTGTTGAGAAAGGCGTTGGACCTGAGAGTGGTCACATGTGCCTGTGGCCGTCTTTTGTGCTAGGACAGCAGCGTTGAGCTTTGGGGAGTTTCTGCAGGACCTAAAATATTTCCTCTCTGGCCCTTCTGCTGACCCCTGACCTTTGATCATTACTACTGCTATTTTGGGGGTTCGAGTCCTTGCTTTTTCAAGGCCATGCCTTTGAATCTTTTATTGCATGGATCAAGAGCGTGTCAAACTAGGGTGAGGGACCTTGACCCCAAAGGGAAGGGCGGTGCTGGTATCTTCCTTCCTGTAGCCATGGTTACCCCACTGTGTGCTGAGGACACAGCAGTGAATGGCATGGGATGGGCGCTGACCGCGCAGTGGTGAGGGCCGTGGCCAAGCAGCAGTCGAGGGGATGTGGGGCAGGGGGCCTTGCTAGTCAGCTACGGATGGATGAGTAGGAGGTGGATGGGAAGGACCCCGATAAGTTCAAGATCTGAAACAAGACATTATGGCCGCAGCGAGGGGAGGGGGCAGTGGGTTAGCGCTGGGCTATGGGGAAGGGTCTGAGCACCTGAGGGCGTGATCTTTGGCTTTGGGGAGCAAGTCTGGGTTCTGGCCTTGAAGTCCAGGCCAGATACGTTTGGGGACGTAAAATCAGAGATAGGGTCCCACTGGCCAGTGGGCTGCCGCATGGCACCAGACAAGTCCTAAAGGCGGGTTGCTTGGAGGACCCTCTTGTCCAGCCCTTCACACCCAGGGGTGTCCCCTACCTCGTTCTGACTTGCTCTCCCCTTCCTTCTCTCCCCAGGGATGACTCTGCTGAGGTGGACGTGTATAACCCCACGAAGAATGAGTGGGACAAGATCCCATCTATGAATCAGGTAACTTTGCCTGTGTTAGAAGCATAGGCTGGTCCTGTGTTTTGGCCAAAGTGTCACCCTGAGTCCCGGGGGCGGGGGGGGCTGTGCTGAGCCCTTTGCTTGTGTCGTTTCACCTAATAGAGGGCTGGGGTCATCCTCAACTTACACGTGAGGGTCGCTGAGACTAAATAATATCCCAGGGTCACACAGCTTAGCGAGTTCATCCATTTGGACTGGAATTCACTGAGTAGCTGCCATGACACAGAGAACATACTGGGGGACAGCAGATGCACGGGCCCGGGGCAGGATGTGCCTGGCGAGGTCCTAGAACAAGCCCACAGCTCAGTGTGGCCGGAGCCGAGGGAACAAGCAGACGAGAGGGGACGAGGTCAGGCAGGAGGCCTTTGGGAACACTTACTGAGCGTCTGCTGTTGCTCTGAGCAGGGCACCCGTGCTGCTGCCGCTGCCTGATCAGAGTCTTGGCTTGTCAAAAAGAGAGGTGCTGAACGTGCTAGTGTGTGGAGCTGGGAAGACTGGGCAGCCTTCAGCCACGCAGGCAGCGTCCTTAGTCCCAGATGCACATCTGCATCCACCTGCATCTTTTCTGTCTTCATTGAGATTTCTAAACTGGCTCTCATGATAACCTCTGCACGGCAAATGTCATAATTTACACCATCACAGCTTAACGTTTTTACATTTAGGAAGTGTAACTTTGTTTTTACCCTGTAATGAGGTACACATACTCATTATAGCAAATCTGGGAAAGAAGGGGGTAGTCCGGCCTCATGGATCAGAGCCCAGACTTTGGGTCAAGGCCCCGCTCTGCGACTGGCAGCTACATGAGGCTTTTTCCCATCTGTAAGATGGTGAGGACAGCCGTGCCCACCATAGAGGGCTGAAGCTACTCGCAGGGAGACTCAGTGCCGCGGTAGCCCCTGACTACCCCAGGGACCAGGCGTGGCACGTGCCTCCTGGGCGTGGAGCCCGGTTTCCTAGCCAGCGTGTGGGAAGGATGTGGGTCTGTCCTGCAGGCGTGCAGACGATGGCTCCCAGCACCACTTCGAGAAGGGCCGAGGCCGCCCCACCTAACGGTCTCGCACCCCTTCTGCGTGGAGAGGGGACCCTGCTCTGCCCTGGCTGCTGGCCTCCAGTCACCTGTCCCCTTGGCCCACAGGTGCATGTGGGGGGCAGCCTGGCCGTCCTCGGAGGGAAGCTGTACGTCTCGGGGGGCTACGACAATACGTTTGAACTCTCGGACGTGGTGGAGGCCTACGACCCTGAGACGCGGGCGTGGAGCGTGGTGGGGCGGCTCCCGGAGCCCACCTTCTGGCACGGCAGCGTCAGCATCTTCCGCCAGTTCATGCCCCAGACGTTCTCGGGCGGGCATGGCTTCGAGCTGGACAGTGGCAGCAGTGACATGGATGTCGGCCGGCCTCGGCCGCCGCAGAACCCCCACGAGCTGCACTAGCCCCGGCCTGGCCCAGGGAGGGCCTCGGTGCAGGTAACCGGCACCTCTGGGGGGCAGCGACCCCCTCCTTCGTGCACAAGGACAGGTCGGGCTCACCAGGTGGAGCGCAAGCTCTCAGGCTGCTGAGCGAGCCTCGGGGTCCAGCGCCTGGGGAATTCTGTGCATCTAGAGCCCCAGTCTCAGCCGCTGGGGCCAAAGCCAGTTGTGAACGTCCCTCTCTCGGTCCAGGCCTTTCTGCCAGCTCATGTCTCTGGCTCCAGAAGGTTGCCCCGGACCTCACCAGTGCAGCGCACACCCATCCCGCTGCCACCACCTGCACCTCCTTGCTCCCACCTAGGGAGAGGAGAGCCGCTTCCGGGGTGTGAGTGGAGTGGGGACATCCGTGCCACGAGACTGCGGACACCCTGCTGTCTTCGAGCATTGGGCACCAGGCAGACGATGGCTGCGCTGGGGTCCCAGACATCCCAGCCCACCTGCTCCCTGGACGGAGAGGGTCTCACATCAGAACACCCCTCGCAGGGGTGGGGCTGGCTAAGACTGGCCTAGGAGGGGCCCCCGAGGGACCCGCTGAGTGCCGTCTCCAGTGGACCTGGGCTGAGGCAGACGCCGGGCGTCCCCGTGCCTCCAGCCCCCTAGCAGGCATGGCCCCCTTGCTCAGAGACTGCTCTGGGACCTTCGTCTCAGGCTGAGGCAAGAGCGCGCAAAGCCTGCACGTGCAAGGTCGCGGCCGCTTGCTGGGGTCCTGGGAGTTCGCCCCTGAAGCCCTGCCAGGCAGGCGGCTGCAGACGCCCCGGCCAGCTTGGGAGCCGGATCCCCCGCTTCTAAAGCAGGCTGTGGGCAGGGCGGCCTTGGGTTGGTTGCAACGTGTGAAACGCAGTTTGGTTTTTCCTTAAAAAACAGGGGCAGCTGGAACCAGGGTCGGGTGTGTGCGGTTTTTGATGTTACGGTAGTGCCTCTGCCAAAGCTTTCTGCAGGTGCGTGTGGGGGGAGGGGGTGCCTTTAGCCCCTCAGAAGCCAGGCCAGCTCCAGGGAAAGCCCCCAGGGGCCCCAGTTTCCTTGGGGGAATGTGAGCATGTCTGTGGATTGGGTGGTCTTGTCCCCTTCATGATCCCCAAAACAGCCTTTGCTTGAGTTTGTCTTCCTCCTGGAGAAGAGGGTGTTTGCATTTTCCTCATGAGGCAGGTTGAAAGCAAGCGTTCACTGAGTTGCCTTCTGCCGGTGACCGGACGTGGGGACGTGCTCTCACCGAGAGAACACGGCGTCTTCGCGCCATCACTTCTCAGGTGGCACTTAAAACCCTCTTCCTGGCCAGGTGGCGCAGTGCTTCTGGGGAAGAGGCCTGTGGCCTTCAGGGCTGTCTGGTGGGCCCTCCGTGCAGTGTTATCGCTTTGGGTTAGAAATCGCTCTGGACACCCTGCTGGAGCGGCTACAGCTCAGCCAGCCCCTCTCATGCCTTTGGGGTTGCCACTCACCTGATCACTTACAGGCACCCACTGTGCGCCAGGCACTGTTGGAGGGCAGGTGGGGGTGGGGGCTCAGGCCAGCCGTAGGCTGTTTGGGGTCAGCCGCCCCGCACTATCTCTGCCTTCCCACCCAGGTCTCAGCCTTCAGCCCTCGTGGTCTGGGTGTTCTTGGGTGAGTTGGGGTTCACCTGCCCCTATCCACAGGGGCTGTTTCACTTCACTTTCCTGGGGCTGCTGTGGCTTTTTTCTGGCCTAAGTGCCTGCCTTACAGGCCCAGCTCCCTAGAAGTTGTCCCGTGTTCTGTGGGGTGGCTGTCTTTGGTTCCTTTGCAGGCAGAGGCTGCCCAGGTATGATGGCTTTTGTCCTCTCAGTGACACAGGGACAGCAGGCAGCACAGGATTGATCGAGCCCCGATTCTATGCCAGGCACTGAGCTCAGTTTCAGAAAGACTGTGCTCTGCCCAGTCTGTGTGGGAACGTGCCACACAGGTGTTCTGATAATTTGACAGGTCATCTGGGGGTCCCCCGGAGGAGGGACGTAGGCCTTGGTCTCAAAGAGACTTCTGGTGTCCATCCTCCAGGCTCTCTCCATAGAGGACCCCCTGAGGCCGCCCAGTAGGTGGGATGGAGTGGGAGATGGACGTGTGCTATGGTCACCGAAGCGCTCCCCTCCTCCCTCCAGACAGGCATGGCTGTGGCCCTATCAGGGTCCAGGATTTGCCCTGGGCAGCAAGGTATTTGAAGCTTTGTTGTTGAGATGGGCCTGCAAACATTGTTTTTCTTTCAAAATCAGCCCTTGTCTGGCCTTCCCTGTAGAAGCTCCCTCGTGGCAGGGGGCCCAGTGTCCTGGGTTCCTGCTCTTTTTGGTACTTCACCTTGACTGGCCGTCATGAGACTGACCATCCCCTGTCTGGTAGCTGTGCCCAGATGATGGCTGGCTTGGTGTGGGCTAGTGGAAGAGGGATTGGTTTGCCTGCTTCCCCAGGTCCCCACCACCTAGACCCTGTCTTTGGTGTAAGTGTGGGGAAGGTAGGTAGCAGCGTCGGGGACAGGCCTTCAGAAACACCTGCTCCCTGCTCTGCCCTCCTGATCTCTGGTCACAGGCCCTGTGCTAGCTACAAAGCTCCCACCGCCTGCTTAACAGCTGTCTATACACTGACTGATTTGGGGACAGAGGCTGGGCCAGCAGGGGTGGGACTGTCTCTGTGTGTCAGATGCACACACCTTTATCAGTCTAGTCTACAAGACAAATTAAGTTATGAGAACTTAATTTGATAGTATTTAACGTGCTGATCTACGAAGTAGTCTATTTATATGACCTCAGAGACTTAGGTACTAAAGACACCCTCTAGTGTCCAGCACCCAGTCCGACCCGAGGGCAGGGCTGGTTTGCGTATTTATTTGTTCTGTAGGCCTACGTGTCCAGAATCCTGTAAGGTTTTAGGATGCCTTCAATACATACTTTTTGAAATAAAAATATTTCCTACACATATGGTGTCGTTGCCTTCATCCTGCCGCTGCTGCGTCTCGGAACCTTTGGGCTGAGGCCAAACGTGTGTGTGGCAAGGGGAGTGGAGAAGTGTGGAGGCCTCAGGGCTCCTGTCCTGGGGCACAGCTTTTCAGGCCCTTTTCTTGTCTTGAGTCACCACAAAGTATGAAGTAAAGAGGCCGAGGCCAAGCCCAAGGTGTGAGGAACGTGGGTGGTGGAGTCCAGGCCTCGCTCGCTGCTCCAAAGCTGGTTCCTGCCTCGACTCTGCCTGTGGGCACCCTGCCCCTGAAGGTGTGGGCCCATGGTGGGGGGACCTTGGACCTGAGGGAGAGGAGTGTAGAGCCCCTCAAAGGAGGACCCCAGAAGAGGCCAGGGATCGCTGGGGCCATGGAGTTCTGAAACAGCCCTCTGAACCCAAAGAAGAGGCCACAGTGTGCCTTTTTCATGCCGTTGTCAAAACAACTCTGCAGCAGCTCAGAACCTGGGTGGCAGCCATGGCACTTGAACGCTTGTTACCTCTGAGCTCCCCAATGGTCAAGGAATAAAAGGAAAGATGGTTAGATGGGTCCTGGGTCTAAAACAGAAGGTAAGTGAACCTTCTCGAACTCCAGGAGGAACTCGGCACAGCCTGGGGCTGGCGTTTCCGGAATCCGGTGTGGGATTTGTGTGGCCTGACTCGCGCTCTCAACTGTCACTACCCGATTCGCTCCATGCCAAGCGCTGAGTGGCAGTGCTTAATCGCTGGTGAGGTTTTGCAGTCGTACGTTTGCAGATTCTGACCCGTTCCCATCGAGTGCTGGGGTCTGTGTCCCCTCCCCTGTAACCTGTAACCAGCACACGTGGCAGAGGTGACACTGGCTTCCAGGGCCAGGCCATAAAAAGGTCTTGCAGGTTTGGCCTGTTGGGGCTTTTGCATTTGGCACCCAGCCACCGTGCTGTGAGGACACCCAGGCAGCCGGTGGAGAGGGACCCAGGCCCACTGGCAGCGGCAACTTGCCAGACTCAGAGCCATCCTGAGCCCAGCCCCCAGCCCAGGGAAGTTCCGGGTGGCTCGTTCCCCAGCAGGAGGCAACTGGAACAGCAGGTTCTCGCTTAGCCCCATCTATGAAGCATGACTGTTAATTCCATTAAAAGATGAGGGAATGAAGCAGTAACTTGACTGGGGTCACAGCTGTTAAGTTGGGGAGGAATCTGGGGACAACCTGCCTTCAGTGCCCATGTGCTCTTCCTCCGTGACAAACCACCCCACTCCACGGTTTCCCCACAGCACAGAACCGGGGGACCCCCAGGGCCTCTCGCCATTCTAAGCCTGGCCCTGCATGTGCCCCAGGCCTCCCAGGCAGACTAACCAAGCTCAGGCCCGCCCCGGGGAAGGGGCCCGTCTGTGGACATGCCACCAGCCAGGGTCCAGGGCTTGCTTAGCCTCCTTGGGCCCCAGGTGTGCTTGGCCACACTCTTAACGGCGGAAGATGAGCCAGGGAGGCCATCGTCAGGGGCCCTGGCCACTCTGATTCCAGACCTTAGTGTCCTGCCCCCACTGGCCGGCAGCACCACAGCTATGAAATAGGAAGACCGCTGCTGTGTCTGCCCCCAGGTCTAAAACCCTGACCGGACGGGGGACGGGACAGATGAGGAGTGTCCTGGGCCAGAGGCTTGGCGCCCAAAACTACCCACCCAGTGTCACTCTGCCGAGGACACGACGCGGTGGGGAAAGTGCTGGCCGAGCTCTGAAGCGCAGTGGGTCGGACGGGGCACCGTTCCTTCTGGGGGACACGGGGGGAAGCAGCACATCCCTGGAGGCCGGGTTACTGGGGATCAGACCCCTGGATGGGCTGAAACAACCAAGTCCAAAGCCATGTGGTTTATTGGGGGTGGCGGGTGGGGGGCTACGTGTCACAGTCCTCAGGAATGGCGGCCGTGATGAGGAGCGAGGGCTCCGTGACGCCAGGGCTCGCAAAGTTCTCCTCTGCGCACAGTCTCTGGCCAGGGAGCTGGGAGGCCAGGCCCCCTTGGGCCAGGGACTCCACGATGACCTCGGCCGAGCCTACCTCCAGCTCGGGAGGCGGCTGCAGCGCCACCACCACCATCTTCTCGTCCTCGATGACCAGGTTCCGGAGCTTGCGCTGCCGCGGGTTGTAGTTCTCCACGCGGTCGTGGACCCCCATGTGCCTCCGCAGGTGCGCCTAGGGGGAGGGGCGCTCAGGGCTGGGGCGGTGCGCGCCTCACGCAGGGGCTCGGAGGCCCCGAGGCAGGCAGAGGGGACCCCGGGCCTACCTGCCGGGTGAACTTGTAGCCACACTCGGTGCACTCGAACTTCCTCACGCCCTTGTGCCTCCTGACGTGCACACGGAGCTGCTCCAAGGCTGTGCGAGGGAAGGGACCCCGAGGTCGGAGAGGCGGGAAAGGGGGAGTGGGCGGGCCGTGGGGGAGGTGACGGTCCTCTGAGTTCACATTTGCTGC
>NW_006436888.1:8466791-8473190 GCF_000325575.1 Pteropus alecto
AAATGGAGAGGGCCCAGGGCTTGCCCCGGGAAGGAGGCAGGTAAGGGCCTCAGCAGGCCAGCCTACCTTTGAAGGTCTTCCCGCAGATCTGGCAGAAGTGTGGCCGGCCCTCTTGGTGGCGGCTGGCCACGTGCCTCAGCAGGGGGCCCTTCTCGGTGAAGCGCTGCTCACAGAACTCACAGCTGAAGGGCCTCTCGCCAGTGTGAGTGCGATTGTGCTTGTCCAGGCTGGCTGCGGGGACAGGCGAGGGCTCAGCCACGAGGCCTCCACCCCAGGGCAGGGAAGGGACGGGCCTGCCTCACCTTGGGTGCGGAAGGTCTTGCCGCAGAGGTGGCACTGAAAAGGCTTCTCGCCCGTGTGCGTGCGCAGGTGCATGTTGAGGTTGGCCTTCTGAGTGAAGGCGTGGTTGCAGAACTCGCAGACGTATGGCCTCTCGTTCCTGTCCGGGTGGGGGACACAGGCAGAGGTCATCACCAAGGGAAGTGGCCCCTCAGTCCACTGCAGCTGGGAGCACGCCTGGCCCCAGAGCCAAGGAGACAGCAAGGCCGGAGCAAGGCTGCCCGAGCCCCTGGAAGGGGCCCAGGCTTCAGTGAGCTGCCTGGCACAAGGACGGCCTGGGCAGTGCCAGGAAAGGGGCACCGGCTCCAGCCAGGAGCCAGTGCAAACCAAAAATCTGCCCACAGAGGTACAGGGCCTTGCTCTGGTCTGGAATCCCCGCCCCCAGCCTCTCTGCCTGACAAACCTGCTCATCCCTCAGATGCCCCCAACCCAGAAAGGCTGCAAGCGCCACAGTCAGCGGGGAGGGCACGCTGTTCAGTGTGAGTGTCGTCAAACTCGGCCTTCCCGGCCCACTCGCTGGCCAGAGCCAGCAGCAGGGACAGGCCCTGGGGGAAGACGGGCCAAGCCGCACCTGTGCTTGGCCTTGATATGCATCTGCAGGCCGTTTCGGCTCGAGGCGCGGTGCCCACACTCCTCACACACAAACAGCTTCTCCCCGCGGTGCTTGAAAGCCTCGTGGAGCTGCAGTTCCGTTCGGGTCAGGAAGCACTTGTCACAGGTGGGACACTGTAGGGCAGGAGGGACCGGGCAGAGGGAGCAGGGCCAGGGTGACGGTGGGGTGGGGCTACTCTGGGAGTGCCACACGGCAGAAGCCACACAGTCTACCCTCTGGACCAGCGACAGCCCTAGCACCAGAGCGGGCCCGGCCCGCCCCCGCACAGCCTGGCACTCACAGCATGGGGCTTGGGGGCGCCGTGTAGCTTGATCATGTGGTTCTGCAAGTCCTTCTTCTGCATGAACTGCTGGGGGCAGGAGGAGCACTGGAAAACAGGCCCAGTCACCCGCGGAGGCCAGCACCCACAACCCCGGTCACCCCTGGGCTATGGGGGGACCCGAGGGCAGGGCCCAGCCTGCGATGCCAGGAGACTCCCTGTCCTGATGTGAAGGACACGCGGGGGAGGGCCCCGTGCTACGGCCTCCACCGAAAGAAGCAAGGGCCCAGAGGCCCGGGGCCTTGCCAGAGGTGTGGGGGCCCGAGACGGGTAGGGAAGGCCGGGCTCCTTGAGGCTGGCAATGGGGAGGCACCTGACACCATCCCATGTAAAGGGCTGGGTGTGAGGGATCCCGGGGCCACGGCCCTGGGGACAGGCTGAGCCTGACCTTGTAGGGCATCTCCCCCGTGTGGGACACCATGTGCACCCGCAGCTCCATCCTCCGGCGGAAGGTCTCCTGACACACGGAGCACGTGAAGACCTGGCAGTGTGAGGGGCAAGCAGGGCCGGCATCAGCGGGGGCCTCGGCCTGCGACGGCGGCCTCTGCCCGGGCTTCCACGTGCTGCTGGGAGGAGCCTGCCCGAGGAGGGGGCCGCTAGGGTGGGAGAGGGCAACACGTAACCTGCCTGCCCGGACCCCGGCCAAGGCAAACCCACCACGCCAGGCTCTTCTCAGGCCTGACAGGCTGCGGGCACAGGCCGACTGGCCTTACCTGTAGCCCCTGCCCTTGGTGACAGGCCTCTAGAAAGACAAGGGCGGGGTTTGGCTGGCCTCACCACATGGGCCAGCCAGTGGGGTGGGGGGTGTGGCCAAGTGGCCTTTCTCTTTCCCAGCAGCCCACCCTCCCACCGAATGCCCCTTGTCCAAAGCCCGGGGGCCGGGAAGGCAAACCCAAAATGCCTCCCTTCTGCTCTTAGGGACCTGTGTCCCCACTTGTAATACAGGGCACCAACTCGGTGGCAACCAAGGACGCTGCAGCTCTCCTGACTCTACCGTCCCCTCTAAGGCAGTCTCCTGGGGGCCCCTCCCGGATGGCAGGAAGACAGGCCAGCGTGCCCCTGCCCACAAGGACCTGCGCCGGCACACAAGTACCTGTTCTGAGCGGTTAATTCATGCAGTTCCGGGCTTCGTGCTCCAGGAGATTCTCCTTCCGAAAGTAACACTTTCCACATTTGGAGCACTCGAAGGGCTTCTCCCCAGTGTGTTTCCTGCCAAAAGAAGCCATAGGGAGAGTGGGGGCTGGGCAGACTGCCCACCTCACCCTCACCCAGAGCCCACTGTGGCTCCTAGTGGAACCACAGGGCTAGTGAACTTGCAGGTGGAGCCCAGAAACGCCCCCTCCACCTAGCTCCAGGTCTGCAGGGCCACCCAAGAACCCCGCACGACTCTGCAAAGGCAGAAACAATTCCCGGGTCCTGACTCCCCAGAGAACCCACTCAGTGTGCCCGGAAATTCTGTGGCCTCCACCTTCAAAACCACGGCCAGCGCTGACCACGTTGCCTCACTCCCGCAACCCCCTAGTGTAGCCCCGCCGGCCCCTGGGCAGCCGCCTGAGCCCCCCGCTCCCAGTCTCTGCTCCAAGCCAGCCTCGACTAGCCAGAAGGGCCCTTAAATTGTCAGATCTTGTCGCCTCTTTCCTCTGAACCCTCCAGGGCCCCCATTCCACCCTGAGGAGAGGCCTGGGGACCTGTGAGGGCATACCTGGCCTGGCCCCTGCCTCACTGGCCTCACTCCCCAGGTCTCTGTGCCGCGATGTTCGCCAACCCGCCACTCAGCCCCACCCCAGACCCTTCTCTCAGCCCAAACGCTCTCCCCAGCCATCGGCGCTGACCTTCCTCACCTCCCTGGAGGCCACTCGAATCTCCTCTCTTTCAAACTGCAACCTGACCCCACCCTGAGCGCCCCAGCCCTTGGCACTGCTGCCGTCTTCCCTTTCTGTGGCACTTCCCGCCTCCCATGCCGCTCTAAAGTGACTTTGGTAGTTGGGAGGGAAGCTCCCCAAGGCCTCGCAAGCGCGCACAGCGGCCTTGTCAGCTACTTGGCAAACAGCTTGTTGATGAATAACTGAAGGAACTCTCGCCTCAGAGCCTATGAGGGGCACCAGGAGCCCTTACGAGCAGACACTTCTCTCATCCGCTGCTGCTGTAGACTGTCCTCATCCCCCATCCCAGTGACCTCAGGAGGCCATCACCCCCTTCCAGTTCTTAAGGTCAGTGCAGCAGCCTGTGGCCCCAGCTGGGGATGGGGGTGGGGCGTACACCCGAATCTTACACCGGGGGAGTGGCCAGGCAGATGTGGACCACCCCAGCAGTGCCCCCACACTGAGACTCCCCCAAAGACTCCACTGGCAGCAGCTGTCCCGAAACACGGAGAGCGAACAGGTTCCCTTCTTCCTAGCTCCAACTCCAGTTGGTCATTAGTGGCTTCCCGGTGTCATGAGCAAACGCGTGTGGTCCATCTTGGCTTGGCAAGAAGCTGCGCCATGGTGGACCACTGATATCTTGGGCTAGAGAGTGTTAGGACTGGAAGGCGTGTTATCTAGGCGCCATCCCTGGAGGCCCTGCAGCCAGCGCTGTCCAATCTGGCAGCCAGGGACACGTGGCTACTGCACACTTGAAATGTGGTGTGTCGGAGGAACTGAATTTATTTAATTTTAATTACTTTTTAAGTTAAAATAGCTCCATGTGGCATCTGGTTTCCTTACTGGACATTACAGCTTGAGACAAATGGTCTTTTATGCCCCACTGACACCCCGGGGCTAACCCAGAAATGCAGGCAGCACCAACCCTAAAGATTAACATCTTGGCCCAAAGCCCACACCGTCAAGCTTCAGAAACTCCTAAGGTGTGGCCTCGGCCACAGCGTGTGGCCACAGGCTTCTCTCGGCCCTCGGCAAAAGTCAGCTGGAGACCAAGGTCCACAGTGGGCGGAACTGTTGACAAGGTGTCCACATACCCGCTCCAACCAGAGGGCTCACAGGAGGAGGAAATGAATGACTCGGACCCAAGGCTAGAGGCTCACTCCCCACCGACCATAGGCATACCAACTCCAGGCGCCACGTGAATCTAAGATGGAGCCCCTGGCCCTACCTGGCCCAGAAATGGGGAGCACAGGCCCCCTCCCCCAACATGGGAACGGCGGACAGGAAAAGCAAATAGAAAAACAGAACGTTTACCTGTTGTGGACTTTTAGATAATATTTGCTGAGGAACTTTTTATGACATGTGGGGCATTCGACTGGCACCGCTGTACCTTTTCTGTTCTCAGGAGGCTCGGCTGCCAGGGAACCTGCATTCAGGGCTGGCCTAGCAGCACAGGACTTTCTGAGCATGTCTGATTTCCTCCTGGTCGGCACAGCCTCCGTCTCAGAAGTGTAGTCGCCATCCCCGTCATCCTCAACTTGAACCACCACTTCCCACTAGAGCAGAAGAGGCAGCAGGGAGGACCGAGGTCACCAAACTAACCGGCAAGAGTTCTGGGGTGGATCTACAGAGCAGCCCGCTCTATCCAGTTCCATCCCAGGGCCCAACCCAGGCACATCCCCAGGACAGTCCCTTTGTGACTGTTGCCTTCGGTATCCCAGGGCAGGCAGCATCTGAATCCTGTATTGGGAGGACAGTGGCTCTGTATTATAGGGAACTGGAAGTCTGGCTGGATCTCATTACTCTGGGGAAACACCTGTAACCCTGATGCCACCCACTCCATCCGAAGAAGCTGGCAGCTGTGATTCACAGAAAAGTCAGCCTGCGGCTGCAGGATGAAGCCAGTTTCCTATGTTTGGCGAAAGCCTATTTCAAACCCGCGTAACAGAGATTCTACCTTGGGGTCCAGATGATGCCAGAAAAGTGTCAAGTCTCTCCCTCCGACTCCCACCTCCCCATTTCCAGTACGCTGGGCACAGTACCTCATTACTCTCGCCCTGCATCTGGACACTTTCAGCTTCAAAGGGCCTTGGGGGCACTTTGCAATCCTCAGGCTCCTTGTCCTCTGGGGGACAAAGCTTCAAAGCCTGCTTAAGTTTCCCACGCAGGAAGGAAGGGCTCTCACTCTTAGCAGGGAGACCAAGCTGGGGCCTCTGGGGGCTGTGACTACCGCTGAGCTCCTGATCCCTGGGGACTTGACCCACAGTCCTTGAGACTTCCTCTTCCTCCAAGCCTGCCAACTCCTTGAGGTGGCTGTTCACATCCCGAGGCGCAGATTTCCCCAGCCCACTCTGGCCACTTGGTGCCTGTCCCACTGAGGTTTTGGGCTTGAAGCTCTGGCACAGCTCCACGACCTCTGGCACTCGCAACTCCCTGGCTGCCAGGAGCACCTGATCCCGGTTCCCTGAGGTGAGGGCGAGGTGACCAGTGTAGAAAAAGTCCAACAAGAGTCCAAAAATCTCAGCGAAGCCGGCGGGGAGGATAACACTGCCCGCTGAGCCATCCCCATAGAGGCTCTGGAAGAAGTGGCTGCAGCAGGCAAGGACACTCCAGTGCGCCTTGAACACCAGGCCCCCCACGTCCAGGGTGGCGTCGCAGTACTGGCCCTTCTCCCGCTGCTTGTTGAGTCCCTGCAGAACCCTCACACTGTGCTGGATGAAGGAACCGTCCATGGTCTGCCTGGAGGGGAGGGAGACAGAAGTGACACCCTGGCCAGTCCAACCCAGGGGCTAACAAGAGAAAACCCTGGACTTGAGAAGAAAGGGGTAGGGGACTCTACGGTCACATTTGTCACAAGGGCTTGCATCAAGGTTAGCGTGTGCATGCTGGGACAGGAACGGATGGAAAGATCCTCTGGGGACGGGGGCCAGGTGAGATGCCCATATTGGGGTTGGCCAGAGATGAGTGGTGGAGAAGCAGGGGGACTAGGTGTGGGGAGGAGGAATAGCTTGCTGGAAGATAGGGCAGGATCGTGAAGCGGCGCTGGGGGAAGGAATCAAAGTTTGGGAAAGAGGCAGGGGATCAGGGCGAACTGACAGGCCTGGCACAGTGGGAGGACCCCGGCAGGGGCGGGCGGCGGCTGCGGGCAGGTGAGCGGCGCGCACGTTGCGCCCACACGTCCGGAGCGGCCGGGCGGAAGGCGGCCGCGGTCACACTCCGTCGGCGCCCACGGCGGCCTTTTCCCCCCTCGCCCCGCGCCCGCCGAT
>NW_006436888.1:8473289-8489413 GCF_000325575.1 Pteropus alecto
ACCCGGGCCGGTCCGCCCTGCGCCGGCCCCACCTGCCTCGGGCCGCGTCCACTCCACAGTCCCACCAACCAACCGCCCAGGCCATACACGCCCGGCCGCCCGTACGGAGACGCCGCCGTCGCCGTTGCCGGACGTGACGTCAGGAAGCGCCGCCGGGGCGGTACACCTCCGAGGCGCAGCGTTTCTAGCTGCAGCACCTCGGGGCGGGGCCACTCAGAGAACGGCCAATGGGCTGTGCAGGGGGCGGGGTCAGCCCCCTGTTCTCTCGGTGCTGGGCCCGCCTCCCGAAGTTGCCCAGCAACGCCAAGCTGGGCTCCGGGTCCACGCGGGGTCGGCGCCGGGTCTTCGTCCGGCTCTGGCCGAGTCCCGTGGTTCCGGCGGCGCCCCCCCTTCTCCCAGACAGGAAGCGCAGCCAAGACGCACCTGTCTCCTCTTTATTGGCAGCCGGGAGTCCGGGCTGGGGTCTCCCTGCGCTTACATTTCCCAAGCCATGAGTGAAGAGCCCAAAGACCTCCCGGACACCCCAGGCCCTGTGCGCCCCGCTTGACCTTCGCCCCTCAGGGCAGAGGAGGTTTCCCGCCCGCCCTGCTCAGCCCCGGCTTTGCTCTGCCGGACCCAGTGGTCAGGTGGAGCCTCAGCGCCTGGTGTAGTCCCGGATGGAGGCCTGGAAGTGCTCCGTGCTGTCGAGATCCGGGCGGCAGAGGACCACAGAGCACTTGCAGAGAAAATAGCCGCTGAAGCTGCCACTCAGGCTGCTCACTGGGCATGGCCAACACGTTGACAGCCAGCAGGTACTCGCCCTGCTAGACGCTGGCAGTGGTGAAGAAGGCGATCCAGGACACAAAGTTGAGGAGCAGGCTGAAGGGGACACATTTGGCCTCACTGTAGATTTCTGGCAGGTCCTTGCCCAGGTAGCTGCAGGCAAAGGTGCTGACCGAGAGGAGGCCATTGTAGGTGAAAGCCAGTGTGAAGCCCGGTGAGTTTGCCTCGCTGCAATCAAGCACCACCAACTGAGGAAAGTGCTGATACTCCCTGGTGGGCAGTGGGGTCCACACTGCAAGCCAAATTCGGCAGATAAGCAGCTGGGCCACCGAGCTGATCACTACAAACAGGCCAGCCCTGTGGTGTTGGACCCAGGCATCATAGAAGGTGGGTACCTTGACAGAAGACTTTGAAGATGAAGATGCCTGGAAGGAACACATTGTAAGGCCGGACAGGAAGATAGCAAAACCGAGGGCAAAGAGGCCTTGGTGCAGCAAGCACGTGGGCAGCCTCGGCTCCCCAAAGCCATAGAGGCCGCAGCTGCCCCCTGCCAGGGAGCCCAGCAGGAGCAAGCAAAGCCTGCCCCCAGCCGACCTCACCACAGGGGTGTCTAAGCGCCAGGCAAACAGGCCAGCGGTCCAAGCCACAGGTAGTAGCAGCAGTGTATTAGCTACCAACAGCCCCAAGAGATGGGCTCATGCTAAGTCAAAAACACCACGGTGCGTGTGAAGCAGGTCTGGCTTCCCTCGGGCGCCCACTCTTCTTCCCCGCAAGGCTGGCAGTTGTGGAGGTCTGGAAGGGAAGGCGGAGAGGGCTCCTAAGAGCCAGGTGAGCAGAGCAGGAAAGGGCAGAAAGACTGTACAGGCCTGCGAGGGCTGGGAGGGCTGTACCACGGGAGCTGGGCTCCGCCGGGCACAGCGAGACAGGCATAGCCCTGAGCAGAGTCCAGAGGCTGCGTTTCCTCAAGGTGCCTAAGTTAATTACGATTCTAGAGACATGCGGATAGCTTCCATATGGCTCATGATCCCAGAAGGGATTTGCAGACTGGGAGGTCTTTAGGGAGGGCCTTTACCCCAGTAACTCTGCCCACACGCCAGTGAGGCTATGATCAATGCCAGCAGCCAGCCCGAAAGGAAAGGCATTTTCATCTCTCTCTCTGCAACTTCCACTAACCAAATCCACCTCCCTGTGGTGCCACTCTGTGCTTTCTCTGAGCTGACTCGCAGAGGACAGAAGAGATGCAGTTCTACACCTGCAGGGACGGTAAAATAATGTGGCCCCTGGAGTCCTGCTCTGGGCTGAGCCTTAGATATCTCAGTTCACTTTCTGATCTCGACCTTGCATCTCTGGGTGCAATATGCTATTTCTTTCTGCAGCAGACACTACTATCTGCAGTCGGACCAAGCTGTTCGAGGTGCTCAGGAAGCAAATGCTTGGGGCCTTGTCGGGCTTTGGCATGGATGATAGAGAGACTTTTTACATATAGCCTGGGAGGGTAGAATGAGAGCATAGCCTCATCTGTTTAGAGATTGAGTTTAGGGTAAGTTTGCATTGTAGGTGTTGGGTTGGGAACTGTCTAATAAAGGGGAAAGCTAGGCCTGAGGTTTTTAATTGGTTGTTTCTTTCTACTTGATTAGAATTTAGTCTGAGCAGCTACCCTCCAACCTGTACCTAACTGTCAGCAAAATGATCAGGGCCATGTTCTGGGGCCAGGTGTGCACACGTGTGGCCCAAGGGAGGTCCTTCCACCTGCTGTAGGAGTGCCGGGTCATCTGCCCATTCGCTTGTTCACTCACCGCTCTCATCGAGAAAGGTTCCAGCTTCACGGCACACACTCAAAGCAATGGTGGTGGAAACCCACAATCACTCACTGGTGCCCTTCAAGACAGTCACTGGAGCACACGGACTCAGGCACCTGCAAGAAGCCGCAGGTGTTCTGCAACCACATGAAGGAGCCCCAATCAAGGGATGCTCGCACGTGGAATGGAAAACAGAATTTCTGTGCATCTGCCCTGCTGGCTCACTCACAGAGCAGAGCCCCTGGTCGTGTGAACTGGTGGCCACGGGGCTTCCAACTGCCAGCCCGTGGAGCTTCCCTGGCAGGCCTGGGTAGAACCATGGCAGCCTGGTACCTGGGAGGCCTTCCTGCCCTGTGTAAGCTGTGTCAATATCGCCCCCAGACTCCAGGCTGCCCCTGAAATCATCACCTGGGGATGAGTGACCACATCCCAATTACCTGGTTGTCCTTGTCCTGCCACTGGATTTTGGTTTTGTTTATGTCCGGCTGAACTGGAGACCAGGTGGAGGAGCCGATGACCCTGAAAGTCCAGTCCCAGGCAATTATGTCATAGCTGCTGAGGGGGTCCCCATTGTCATTAAATGTCACAGTGTCCTGGGGTAGATGGAAATTCACCTTGCAGATCCACTCTAGAAGCTGAAATAGAAAGGGATCTGTTGTGATCGCAGACGACACAGGCTGGTCCTCCTCCACCCTCCCCTCCTCGACTCTCCCAGACCCTGAAGGCTCAGGAAGCAAATGCTTGGGGCCTTGTCGGGCTTCTATCTGGGCAATTTCAGCCTTTCTGGAGGTTCTTGTCCCTTTCCGAGAGCCCCTTCCCCTCCTAGAAGGCCCCTTGACGCTTGCAGCCAGCCTCCTGACTGAGAGGCCTCTAACAGAGGACCCCTTTACAAGGATTTTTAACCCTGGATCCGAGGTATGGTGGGTGGGAGGAGCCGAGGTTCAGGGAAGCTAAGAGAGGAATCAGTCCTCCGGTCAGCGGCCTTTGCCCCCCACCCCCAGCTCTTAGGGCCAAGGAGTGGTCATCCTGCTTACCTCGGGGAAGCACCCCGATACAGCATGCCAGGGGCTGGACAGCCTCACCTGCCAGGGGTAGACTTGGCCCCTGGAACAGGATCGGGAGGCACAGCCCAGGAGCTGGTGGAGGCCGTGGGCCACAGCGCAGACAGCCCGGGCCACGTTGCGGACGGGGCTCACGGAGAATGTTTGGAGAGTGGGCACATTCAGAAACAGCAAGACTCTGGCTGAGGGGGTAGGCAGAGGACCCTGGAGGCACGAGTCCTCCTAAGTGATGGCTCTGCTGAGCCTCACTCACCTGTCACAGAGGGTCACCGTGGGTCTGTGTCTCACCCCCAGACACTCAGCGTGCAGAGGGAACAGGCCTGCAACGAGGTAATCCCCAGGGAGGCTCAAGTCAAGAGAGGACTCCACATTAGGGCAGCCAAAAGCCCAGCAGCAGGAAAAGGGACAGCTGCAGGACAGCCAGGTGAGTAACATGCTGGCCTAACAGTCCCGTGCCTGGCATGGCTGAGCCGCACCCTCCGATGAGGTCAGGCTGTTTGAATAGAACACACTGCAGCTGCCCAGGTGCTTCCCAACTTCACGCCTGTGAAAGGGGTGGGGCTGGAACCCAGTGGTCGGAACCAGGCTGTTTGCCTTGGCTTCCGGGCCGACGGTCCTACTCAGGAACTGGGCAGGGTGCCAGCACAGATGCAAACCAGGCAGCACCCACTGATCCTTCCTCTGCCCGGTTGTGGGTTCTGCCCTTGCTCTGGTGCCTATGGCTTCGGAAAGGAAGCCCTGGTCTTTTTTTGAGGAGGAGTAGGGGGAGGTGCGGGAGGCAGAGGAAGGCAAGGACACTGCTTCTCTGGGGGCCTTGGGGACACGGTGTGAAGAGTTGCTAGCAGGGAGATGTGGATTTTAGAACCTCTACCGAGGCCTCCGTTTACCAAGTGAGACTTGGCTTTGAGTTGAACTCCCTCCTAGCTCTCGGTTTTCTGACACTGAAATTCTTGAGTTTATCATCGTGGTTTTGCCTTGTCGTCCAGGATTGCAACCTTAAGCCCAAAGACAAATGCATGCAAAGAGGATATGCAAATAGACGGGATTTGTTTAAAGCACCAGTCCTGGAGCTTTTTCTGCAGGAAGAAAACCATACCAGCTGAATTTCTGGAGAGGTGGTCCGGACTTGGCGTGGGGTATCTGGCTTTCCCTCTCGTGGTGGCCAGGGTGCGCTTTTGCCTAATGTAAATGGAGACTGGTCAGTGGTCGCCGAGGCATCAACCCCCAGAGCCCCTGCGGATGGGAGCCTCTGAGGGGGCGGCTGAGGCCCGGGTGCACTGCTGGGACCGCCCGCAGAGGGCGCTCGCGGCTCCCAGGCCGCCCCTTTCAGCAGCTTGACGGGCCGCGGGGCGGAGCGACGGGGTCTCGCGAGATTCCCGCGCGGCAGGCGCCGGCAGCCAGCATGGCGGACTCGCTGCTGCTGCAGACCAAGCGGGGGCTTGTCCGCTCCACGTGGAAACGAGCCCGCAAAGCCCGGCCCCAGCTCATCCTCAGCCGCCGGCCTCGCCGCCGGCTCGGGACTCTGCTGCGCTGGTGCGGCCGAAGGCGCCTGCGGCGGAGGCTGCTGCAGGCCCAGGCGGCCGGCGCGAACTGGCGGGAGGGCAGTTGCCC
The DNA here is from genome assembly GCF_000325575.1 of Pteropus alecto. Classification (NCBI taxonomy): domain Eukaryota; kingdom Metazoa; phylum Chordata; class Mammalia; order Chiroptera; family Pteropodidae; genus Pteropus; species Pteropus alecto. The sequence goes on from NW_006436888.1 coordinate 8,478,523, forward strand.
GTTGTCGCGCGCAGCGGCGGCCCAGAGGCCCAAGACCGCAGCCCCCAGCCCGGCCCCTAGCCCGACCCCGGACGAGGACCCCGCCGAAGGTGGCTCCGCGACCCTCCCCATCCCGCCGTTGCGGCCGGCCGGCCCGGGTCGCGCGTTGCTGCTGCTGCCGCTGGAGCAGGTGAGTCGCGCCGGGAGAACCTGGCGAGTGGAGAGGGAGGGGCTGAGACGCAGCCTCGGGGGTGGCAGGCCGTGTCCCTTCTGCGGGTCCTCGGGCCACTAGTCATAAGCGCATTCCTCATGGCGGTGGTACTGAGCAGAGGGTAACGAGGACTCTGCTGAGGGCATCTAGCCCTTCAGAGCCGAAAGGGACTGTGACGGTACTAATAGGTCGCATTTACTGGGTACTCAGTACTGCCAGGTTCTACGTTTTCTAAGTGCTTTTTGGGGAGTGAATGAACCCATTTAATACTCCCAGCTCACATGGAGTCATTATTGCTTGACTATGAATGTTTACAGAGGAAGGAACTGAGGTTTGGCTTAGGCAACTTGCCAAAAGGTATACAGTAGAGCCAGAGCTAGGATTCAGACCCAGGTGGCCTGGTTTTAGGGCCCCTGCTCTTCACTTGGACTCCCATCTGGGAGTCCCCCTCCAATACAGGAATGAAGTGAAAACCAAGAACGCAGGGACTTGGCAGGCAGTGGGCCTTCTAAGGACAGAGAGCCATGAGAACAGCAGAGCCCAGTTCATGGGATCCTCTGATTTTTCACGTGTCAGTGTTCACCAGCTATATCTGTAGCTGCCATGGGATGTGGTCTTAAGTCAAAAATATTAAGTCCTCGATAGTCACCTAATACAATGTATTCTGTTATGTAGAAATCTGCCACCTTTTGATATGTGAATAGCAATTAAAGCTTTAGAAAGTTTCAGTCATTGGTCACAGAATCTTTAATGTTATTACTTTCTTTTTTTTCTTTCCCTGCTAGGGTTTTACTTTTAGTGGGATGTGTCGTGTGACTTGCCTTTATGGCCAGGTGCAGGTGTTTGGTTTTACCATTAGCCAAGGCCAGCCTTCCCAAGATGTCTTCTCTACCTATACCCACTCTCGCCTCACTATCAATGCAGTTCATTATTCGATGCCTGAGAAAAGCAAGAAGGAGATGAAAAGGGAAGCCCGAACTTTGCTCAGACCTCATCTTAACCAGGGTAATGAAAAAAACCGGGTCATTTACTGAAGATGTACTGTAATAAGGCTAATTATTTTTAGAGGTGTATCGTGGCCTACACTTTGCACACTTTACTATATTATTCAAACCTTCACAAGGGTCCTGAGAGTGAAACTCTTGTTTTCACCATTTTACAGATGAGAAAGGTTGCCTGAGGCCACTCAGCTAGTATGTGGCAAACCTGGATGACTTCACCCAGGTGTGTCCCTATTATGCAGTATGGCCTCCTAAAAAAAGGCTCTCAAACGTAATTCCTACTCTTGAAAAGTTTACGCTCTAGCTGAGGAAATGGTGGCCCTAAAGGGCATAGAATTTAATGGAGTTACTATTCTAAGGTAGTTTGTTTTTATCTTTACAGATGACAGATGTTGGTTGATGAAGAATTTTTCTCCTCTGTGTTCAATTGTGATGCTAGAAAATCTGAAAACCTCCACTGTAAACTTCATAATCAGCCATCCGGGTTTATCTTACATTTTTGTACAAGAGGTAAATCAGTTTTCATTCAGAGTTTTGTTAATTACTTTCACCAAAACGGTCATATCACATGACTTATGTGGGATGCTCCCTTGGAAGATACAGAATGTAATGCATGTGTACAGTAAAAAGAGTATAGAAAGGTATATCATTAAAAATGTCTCTTCTCCCCTACTCCCTTAGTTTCGTTACCCCACGAAAGCCATTATTTCGTATCGTAGTTGATTAAATGCCTTTTGGCATTTTCTGAATGGTTATCTTCATATCTTGATTTATTAACTTGAGACAGTTTAAGTTTTCTCTAAACTCCGAATGAGTAATTTTCATGTTCTTATACTTTCTCCCGTCTCTTCTCACCTCTAAATTGTGCTGGCCATGCTATTAATTTCCTGAAGTCAAGTCGTTACTATAATTGTCTCTCATGAGCCAGTAAATTGAGTCTAATCAGTAGGTTTATTGGACAGACTGGATGTGAGGCATGAGGACGGATCAAGGACTAACAACAGGCGTTTTAGGCTAAGCTCCTGGGTGCTTGGAGTTGCCTTTGACTGAGAGGGAGCACCTGTAGGAGGAGGTGTCAATGTGTTAACTTTGGGGTGCCCGTTAGACGTTCAGTGGGAGATGTCCAGAGTCTGGAGTTGGAAATGTGAATTTGGGAGCTTTCAGCTGCAGAAGAGGGTTCAGAAGGCCTTGCGGTTGAGATAACAGCACCAAGGAAGTTGATACAAATGGAAACAGGAAGATTCACGGTCTGAGCCCCAAGGCTCTCCCAAGAGCAGGTCTAGATGTGGGAGTCACAAAGAGACTGAGAAGGGGTGGCTGTTGCTGTCAGAATTTGAAGGCTGCTCCCTTGTTTCTAGAATCCAGAGTTGCTCAGAGGAAGTCTTAATGCCGGCTGATTCTCATTGCTTTGATGTTTTTGATGATGAGTTGCATTAGGATGGGATCCTGATGGGTCTCTTTCCTTGATCCTCTGTGTACAGAGGCCTTATTTCATCTGAGCCCCACCTGCTTCTGCTGGGACCGAGCTCTTCCATTCTTTGGGTTGCTTTCCCTCGGTTTCCTGGTACTTCTGCCAGAATACCATTGGATGTCGTGGACCTGTCTTCCACATCCTGTCAACTCTGTCTGCATATATCTTTTGTCTTCGCTTTGTTTTGGGAGATCGCCTTGACTTTATTCCCAGTCACCGACCTGCTCTATGACTGCGGTGTTCTATTGCATTTTTCTTGCAATAGAAAAATCACTTTTACATTTCCACACTCTTTTGCTTATTTTTGGAGTGTCCTGCAGAGGTGATGGCAGCTGGGAAGTAAGCATGAGCTATGAAAGCAGACCTGGATGATTTGGGGAGGAGAATCGACAGGGCTTATTTAAGGGCTGGTTTTGGTGGGGTAGGGGGATGAGAGGAAGGGAGGGATCAAATTTATCTTTCGTTGCTCACAACTATATGAGGTTTTTTAGAACTGAAGAAAAGAAGTGTATTTGTTTTCACCTTTTCTAAAAGCTTATGTTGTTAATTTCAGAGTCCGACTTTCCAGATTAACTCCGAGTATTTTGCCTTGAGGTCTGTTGGCATTAGAAAAGAGAAGAAAAAAAACGGCCTTCGTTTAACTGAGAGTGCCCTTTCAGCCCTGGAGGAGTTAGTCAACGTGTCTTGTGGTGAGTGACACATATTGACAAATTGGAGTGTTTATGATTAGAGTCCTAGAGAAGATAGCTAATCTAGGATCAATGTTTGTTTCCCCTCCAGAAGAGGTAGATGGCTGCCCTGTCATTCTGGTCTGTGGGTCTCAGGATGTCGGAAAGTCAACGTTTAATCGCTACCTGATTAACCAGTTGTTAAATAGGTGAGGCCGTTTCATTCTCGTTTTCACACGTTGCTGGATTGGGGGCAGGAAGTAGAAGTTTTGATTTAAGAAGCCGGATGGGACTGCGTCTAGACTTCTAAGCAGAGGTTATTTACAGCTCTGTGCTGAGCTGCTCAGCTGAGTGATGGCATCGTCTGTTACACTGCATTTTGGGATGAGGTGACAGTGCTCTCAGTGTACTGACCTTGCCTGTCAGTAGCTTTCAAGAGGAGTCACTTGGCCTCAGAATCTATTCTTTGTCCTTATCCGGAGATTCAGAATAGGGATAAATTCTCTTTTAAAGATAAAATTTTAGGAAAGACGAGGTCGTACCTGTATGATGAGTGGACATTGACCATACCTGCATCACATTTTCTCTACATTTATTTATTTTTTATATGGATCGAGCATCCCACCTAAAAGCCTGCATAGGATGGATTATCACTGTGTGTCGCATAAAATCTTTAAGATCTGATTTACCCTCTTGACAAGGTAAAGCTAGCTAAGATTTTCTTTCTTTTAAATTTTCAGCATTTCTTGTGTTGACTATTTGGAATGTGATCTGGGACAGACAGAATTTACTCCTCCGGGTTGCATTTCTTTACTTAATATTACAGAGCCAATTCTAGGTATGTATTATGTATTTCTTAAATGTCTTGGTGTTAAAAATGCGAAAGTAATACTTAAAACAACCTCAAGGATTATAAAATATGAAAAGTGAACATCCCCCACCAAACTCATTGTCTTCCTGTAACTATTGCTCTAGCCTCCAAAAAAAAAACCAAACCTGTATTTTTCTAGGATTCCATTGGAAGTACTGTCCATTTTATTATATGTAAATTAGAGGCCCACCTCCTCCAATATTAACATCTATATACAGTGATCTAAACTAGGGATTTCACATTAATATAATACTATTAATTACTAAACTATACAGTTTATTCAGAATCCACCAGTTATCCTACTAATGTCCTTTTTATGGTTCAAAATCCAAACCAGAATCCCACGATACTTTTTAGTTTTTATGGGAAAATATGCATAACATGACATTTATCATTTTAACCGTTCATGTGTGTACGATTCAATAGCATTAGGTACATTCACAATGTTGTATAACCATTATCTATATCCAGAACTTTTCGTCATCCCAAAGTGAAACGTTTTACAGCAATCCCCCCTTATCTGTGGGGGACACGTTCCAAGACCCCAGGGGATGCCTGACACCGAGCATAGTACCGAAGTCTGTATGTACTGTTTTTCTACACACACACCTGTGATAAAGTTTACGGCTTCTCTTTGGCACATCCGAATTGCCAGCATCACTGCCCTTTTCGCTTTGGGTCGTTATTAAGCAAATAAGGATGACTTGAACACGGGCACTGCGATATTGCTGCAGTCGATCTGACAACTAACGAGCAGGTATACAGCGTGGACAAAAGGATGATTCATGGGACAGAGCCAGATTTCATCATGCTGCTCGGAACAGTGTAGTTTTAAACTTATGAATTGTTTATTTCAGGAATTTTTTTCTGAAAAATTTCAGACCACAGGTGACCACAGTTAACTGAATTGAGGAAGACGAGACGGCAGATACAGGACTGCCCTTTGGAGAAACACTAATTGCTCCCTCCCACCCCCCTCCCCTGCTACAAACCCCTGTTCTGCTTTCTGTCCCTTATGAATTCACCTATTCTGGTTATCATGTATAAGTGAAATCGTACAGTATTCATCCCTGTGTGCCTGGCTTTTTTTGCTAAGCAAAATGCAAGCATATTACAGCGTATATTGAAACTTAGTTCTTTTTTTTATGACTGAATATTATTACGTTGTATGCGTATATCACTTTTTATTTGTTTAACCACCGACGGACCCTTGCACGGTTTCTGCTTCGTGGCTGTTGTGCGTGGCATTGCTCTGAACTTTGATGTGCAAGTATCTGCTCAGATCCCGCTTTCGGCTCTCTCAGGGCGGGGCTGCTGGGTCATTTGGTAGTTCCACATCAAACCTTTTGAGAAACTGCCAGCCTTTTTCACCACAGCTGCACCGTTACATTCTCACCACCAATGTGCAAGCGTTCTGATTTCTCTGCACCTTCAACAATACTTGTCAGTTTTGATTACAGCCATCCTGTTGGATGTGGAGCGATGCCTCATTTTGGTTTCGATTTGCATTTTCCTGATGATTAGTGATGTTGAACATCTTTTCATGTGCTTATTGGCCATTTGTATGTTTGCTTTAGAGAAATGTCTATTCAAGTCCTTTGCCCATTTTTGAATTAAGTCGTTTTTGTTGACTTTCGGGAGGCCTTTATATATTCTGAATGTTAATCTCTTATCAGATACACGAATTGCAAGTATTTTCTCCCATTCTGTAGGTTATGTTTTTGCTTTCATGATACTGTCCTTTATTGTACGAACATTCTTAATTTTTGTGAAGTCAACTTACTGATTTTTTTTTATTGCTTGTGCGGTTGGTGTCATAGCCATGAAGTTGTTGCCAAATCCAGTGTCATAAAGACTTTCTGTAATGCTTTTGTCTAAGAGTTTTGTGAGTTTCAGTGCTAACATGTAGGTCTTTGATTCCTCCCCGTCCCCAGCAGAGAGAAGGGTATATTTGTCAGGCAGCCAGCCAAGGAGACCAGAGAGGAGGCTCAGATCAGTCTCCCTGATCCAGGGTTCCAGGCGAGTTTTTAAAGGTTTAAGGGGAACAAATATGCGGAAGCGCTGGCGGGGCAGGTCTTAATTAGTGGAACTTGGCCATTTATGGTAAAGGGCTTCAGCACCAGATTATCCTGCACAGCCTTCCGCTGCTGAAAGGTTCTGGTGTTCCAGTTCCGGTTGCTTATGTCCCTGTCCCTTGGTTGGGTCAGGAGGAAGGGAGGGATGACTTTGGTTCCAGGTGCAGCTGGAGGTCAGAGCCTTCTCTGCGCATGCTTCGGCTGCATGACTTGCGGTTTTGGTCTGTTGTCTCTCGTTTGATCCATTTTTGAATACGTTTTTCTGCATGATACAGGGAAAGGATCCAGTGTCATTCTTTTATACGTGGAAAGCTAGTTTTCCAATCACCATTTGTCGAAAAGACCATCTTTGCCTCATTGAATGGTGTTGGCACCTTTGTCAAAAATCATTTGACCATACATACATGCAAGGGTCTTTTCCTGGGCTCCCTGGTCTGTTGCATTGCTCTGTGTCTGTCATGCGGTCACCACCTCTCTTAATGACTATAGCTTTGTAGTAAGTTCAAAGCTGGGCAGTGTGGGTCCTCCAACTTGATTTTTCAAGGTTGTTTTGGCCTTTCAGGACCCCTTGCAATTCCATATCAGTTCGGGAATTGGCTTTTCCATTTCTGCAAAGAAAAGGCTGTTAGAATTTTGACAGGGATTGTGTTGAATCTGCACTGCAGATTGCTGTGGGTGGTATTGACATTTTAATGTTAAGTCTTCCTATCCATGAACACAGGATGTTTTCCCAATTTTTTAGGTCCTCTTTAATTTCTTTAAGCTATGTTTTGTGATTTTCAGCATATAAATGTCTTTCATTTCCTTGGTTGGATTTATTCCTAAGGATTTAATTCTTTTAGCTGTTATTGTAAATGAGATTTCTCTCCTAATTTCCTTTTCAGATTGTTCATTGCTGGTGTATAGAAGCATAACTGATTTTTGTGTGTTGATCTTGAACCTGCAACTTTGCTGAATTCTTTTATCAGCTCTAGTGGCTTTTCTGCAAATTCTTAAGGATTTTCTACATATGAGACCATGTCACCTGCAAATAGAGGTAGTTTTACCTCTTTCTTTCCAATTTGGGTGCTTTTTCTTTCTGTTTCTGGTCTAATAGCTCCGATAGGACCTCTAACACAAGGTCGAGTAGGAGGAAACACCCTTTTCTTGTTTACAATCTTAGGGAATTCAGCCATTCTTCCACCATCAAGTTCGAGGTTAGCTGTGGGTTTTTCGGTTTCCATTTGAAAGATTGAAGAAGTTGCCTTCTAATCCTAGTTTATGGAATGGTTTTATCCTGAAAGGATGTTGGATTTTGTCAAATGCTTTTTCTGTGTCTGTTGAGATAATTGTGTAATTTTTGTTTAGTTGACTTTTAAAGAAGCTGATGGTATCATACTAGGTTGCTAGGCATGTTAGGGGTTTAACAGACTTTCTGTCATTAAGAAGTCGTAAAACATATTGTTTTAACAGCTTTATCAAAAATAATTGTTGACGCTTTTTAGCTGGTTTCATTGTTTCTTTTTTTTCTCTCTAGTCCATTTAATTTTTTTCTTCACCCCTTAATATTTCAGTGGGTATTTCTAAAAACAAGGACACTCTGCTACATAATCATAATACAACCACCGAAATCAGGATAGTAACATTGCTACAGTACTGTTCCGTTACTTGAATTTTGTCCATTGTAGACAGAGCTGATTGTCCCAGTCATCTGTATAGGTCCAGTGTATCATCATAAATCTTTAGTCTCCTTCAGTCCGGAACAGTTCCTCCAGCTTTTCTTATCTTTCCTGACCTTGACAGTTCTGAAGAGCACGTTTATAGAATGTCTCGCGGTTAGATCAAGAAGCGATGCTGTGTTCTCAGTGCATCCTAGCAACATGTGACCAAAGGTGCTGGCTTGGATCACTAGGTTAGGACAGTGTTTGCTGGGTATTCCACTCTCACTAACTAGGTGTGCTAATTTCTTCTGGGTGTCATCGCTTCCAGGTCCCCTCCGTGGACAGATCCCCTCAGTAGACAGAGCTAGGAAATACGTGCATGTTTAAACCCACACACACCACGCGTGTATCTGTGTGTATGCATATGCGCACACACCTTTTCTGTTTATGAAGCGCCATGAGTCTGCACCACTCGTTCAATTCCAGGTTCGTTCTAGTTAGCCTTCCCCCTTCCACATCTGTAAGTTCCTTCTCTGACGGTGAGAACTCCGGCGACGATTTTTCTCAGTATACTTACGCAGTTGGCAAAGGTCCTCTGTATTTGTTCAGTCCCTCAACTACGCAGGCCACTCTCAGCTGTGCGCCACCCTGAATCCCCTGGCCACAGTCTTGAGGGGAGTTGCACTAGCTCTGCCCCAAGTGGTCTTGCACCACCCGACCACATCGACCAAGGCCCTTGCCCTGCTGACCATGTTGTCACATGGTCCTGGTCACCTCCTGCCGAGCATTCTAGCCCTGGCTCTGACCACAGGAGATGGGATGTGGCTCGGACTGGGCAGACTGGTGGTGTGATTAGGGAGTGTCAGCTCCAGGGGTAACTCAGCCACTGGAGTTCAAGCCCAGCCAATACCTACTAGCTGCGCGACCTTGGTCTAGTGAATCTTTTTCTCAATTTCCTCATCTGTAAAAATGGGGATAATGACACTACCTGCTTCGTAGGGTTCTTATGAAAATTAGACACTATGTGTAACATACCTACAGCGAGGTAAGCTCTGTATTCCAACGAATGATCACTGTTATAGTCACCCTGTCTTTGGAATGTGAGCCCTACAAGGATGGAGATGTTCGTTTTGTTCGCACATAGCCGGTTGTCGGTAAATGTTCACTGAATGAACGGCCTCATTAGGACATGACTGGGGTTAACTGCATGTGACAGCGAGTATGTCCTTAGAGTAAGTTGAAAACTTCGTGTTCCGGAAGTGTGAATACATCTCTTCCTGGGGGCAGGATGGTCTCAGCTTTCCTGTGGATCTTTGCCGGGATAATGGCCGACCTCGCCACCGTGTAGTTATGGATCGATTACTCTTACCTCTGTCTCTTTGTCTTCTCAGGACCACCTTTCACCCACCAGAGGACACCACAGAAAATGGTGTATTATGGGAAAGCTGCTTGTAAAAACAACTACGAGAATTACATTGAGATCATAAAGTATGTGTTCAGCTCCTACAGGAGAGAGTCCCCTCTTATCGTCAACACGATGGGCTGGGTGACAGGTAGGCCCACAGAGACACATCCGGCAGGACCGGGATGGGTGGTGTGAATAAGCTTTTGGCTTTTAGGCGTTAGTCCCGGAGCCCAGCTTTGAGGAGATTCTTCTTTTTGACCATTGATTTGTCTCAAAATAAGGTACCAGTTTTCCGTAGCGGCGTGTTGCTCCTTTGGTGCACTAACCGTGCCGATGTCGTCTCCTTCCTCCCAGACAAAGGGCTTTTGCTTCTCATCGACCTGATCCGATTGCTGTCTCCCAGCCACGTCGTTCAGTTCAGTTCTGGCCGAAGTAAATATATGCCAAACCTCACCCCCGACTACGTGGACGACATGGACGGCTTGTACACAAAGAGCAAGTCCAAAGTCAGAAACAGAGGTTTCCAGCTGGCAGAATTTGCAGAGAGTTTGGAATTTGCTGATGAAGACAAGGAGAGTCCGCTTATGTTTACTGGACATAAACTGATGTGCGTCCAGTCGGACTTTGCGTTTAGAAAAACTCCAAGAAATAGGTAAATAGGTTATCGTGGCTAGAGAATTAAGTTTTCTTCAGTTTAATAAGGCCTTCTGTCCTCAATTCTTTAAAAGGAATAAGTCCTCTAAAATTTTTCAACTTTCTATCAGAGCTGTTTCTGTATGAAGGAGAATCAGTTATTTTCTGAACTTTTATTTTCCCAATGGGACCATCCAGAGTGGCCTCCAGCTCTGGTGGCCAGGAGCTTTGACTAGAAGGAGAGTCTGTCCACTTCATGTTTTTCCATGGGGTTTATATATAGAAAGGCAGAGTGTGCAGATACTAAGGTGTAAATCTAGTCTGTGTAAGTAATGACAGATGCACTCTGTTTCTCAGCGGGAGGTGGACCTGTAAGCTTGAATCTCTACTTACCCTGTTCTAATTTACTTTTCAGAGACTCGCATAACAGAATTCTTCGCGACTTGGCGGTGTTGGGTTACCTTGGCCAGCTGCAGCCCCCAGTGCCGAAACCACTTTGTCCCTTACATGGTCTGACACCGTATCAGGTAACCTGAGCTTGTGGCGGGGATCGTCTTTATTTTGTTTACTTAGCAAACACTTCTGTGGCTTCCTGTGTGCTGAGCGTGCCTCCAGCCACTGTGCAACTCTTTGCTTGTTTAATCCTCAGAACAGGCCTACGGTGTAGGTCCTGTAACTGTCCCCATTTGGCAGATGGCAGCTGAGGAACCCAGTACAAGTGGCACAGCTGGCATCAGACCCAAGCAGTCTGGCTCCCGGGTCCGTGCTCTTAACTGCCGTGCTGGGCTGGGCACGGCTGTGGTTCCGCGCCGCCTAATCCCAGAGGTGGCCCTGGGCTCAGACCCAGGCAGTCCGGCTCCAGCACTTCCGCCTCCGAGTCGCGTGTGACCCAGCTTGTCATCTGTGGAGCGGAGGCAGTACCTGAGTGGGTGACATG
>NW_006436888.1:8489650-8507972 GCF_000325575.1 Pteropus alecto
GTTACGTGGGTTCAGCGGTGCCTGGCTCTGGGAGAGCGCTCTTAACATCTCTCCTTCTCATCAAAAGTAGATTCTGGCACCAGAGTATTTACATTTACATCTTGGGATCCAAGCTCTTAATTATTTGGGGATGAAACCGCCTTAATATTAGGGTTCTGGATGATGAAAGAACAGATCAGGCAGCATTTCTTAAGTGCTTACTCTGGTCTAAGCCTGTGTTTACGCCTTTACTCACAACGGCCCTGTCGTTATCTCCATTTTACGGATGATGGAGCTGAGGCCAGGGATGTTGAGTCAGCTGGTCCAAAGGGGCGTAGTAGGAATCTGGGCTGGGACTGGGGCCCAGGCAGCCTGACAGCAGAGCCCAGACCTTCACCGTCTGCCGTGTGGCCTGGCGAGTGCCGAGTGCTGGTGCACCACTGCTCTGTCGAGCACATTACATGGAGTGGCTTGGTGACCGTGGCACCCCTGTGAGGGCGATGCTGGTACATCCCCTGTTTACAGCTTAGAAAACTGGGCACAGTCAGGTGGAGACACTGCCTGAGGTCGTGCAGGCAGCAGTGGGGACCCGGGCGGACAGGTGTGTCTCCCAGGGTTGGTGCCGAGCTTGGCACTCGGCTTTCAAGTCGTCTCCAGAAGGGGACCTAAGGCAGTCTGTTTAATGGCGTTTCGCTCACTTAGAGATATAACTGAATTTGAAACGTATCTGCCAGGGATTTAAACTGCCCTTTGTTATTTCAAATTTGGTTTTGAAATTTAAATAATATATGTAACAAAATACCTCTCTACTCTCAGAGTTTGAAATTGCCCAGGAAGTGACATGTTAAAGGTGGTGGTTGTGTATTTTACGCTCTAGGAGTGCGGTCCGTTTATCTTAATCCAGTGCGTTACATTAGGGGATGAATGGAGGCTTTCTCACACTGCATGAATTTTGACTTTCTTACTTAGACCTCTCCGTGAATGGGGTTTCATGGTCTCCCTTGGCCATAACTTATTTCCAAACTTGTGTCTTAACGTATCTCTTCAGACAAGAAAGTTCCTGGCACAGGGTGTAGACTTCTGGCAGATGGAGATGATGTGCGGGGATTCGGTGTATGTTTTAGGTTCTCTGTACTGAAGCAGTGAAGGCTGGTTCAGTGCTTCCGCTCAGTTGAGGCACTTTTTGGCAGGCAGTTTGGCAGACGTAACCTAGATAACTGGCTAGTCAGCTGATGAGAGGGAAAAGTAGTCTTTCGGGTGGAATTAATGGAGCGAGATGCACATTTGTTTTCCAGGTCCCTTTCAATGCAGTGGCGCTCCGAATTCTTCACGCCGATGTCGCCCCCACCCACATACTATATGCTGTGAATGCCAGCTGGGTCGGTCTTTGCAAGATCCTGGATGATGTCCGAGGGTATGCAGATGGGCCCATCCTGCTCGCTCAGACTCCAATCTGCGATTGTTTGGGGTTTGGTGAGTGAGAGTAAAACATGTCTGCAAACCTGCTAAAATTGATCCACTTCTTCAAGTGCTGACTGCTGATCTTGACCTCACGGTTGTCTCGGCTGGCACGGTCAGAGCTCCTCCGCCCTCAGTACAGAGGCCTTGGGCTGGAGGGCAGGAGGGAGCAGCTCTTTCTCTGCCTCCCCTGCCAGCTCCTCTAGATCTAGGATTCCTAAGGGTCTGGTCACTCGACACGTGTTCTCCAGGCCATCTCACCCGCTGCGGGGGCTCCGAATCCATCATCAGGCCTCCTGCCCGTAGCGGCTGTCCGGCCCAGCCGTGCGTCTGAGCTCCAGGTCCATGGTACCAGTGCGCCTCTCTGCTTGGGTGTCTCACTGGTATCTTGGACTTGGGTCCAGCGCTGAGGTCCTGACGGGTCCATACAGTCTGACGCTCTCCCAGAGTCCCCTCCTCCCACCCCACACCAGTGCCCGTTCCCTCGGGCCCTTCAAGTGGTCCTTCAGAGATTTACCCCGGTCCCCTTGGCACCTCCTTGTCTTCCTTCTCTGCATTTAGCCCATTAGCAGGTCAGGTAGCTTCAGTTTCCAAAATGTGTCACCCCCTCATCTCATCCCCCCACCCTGCCGGTCTGAGCCACCATCGTTTCTGCACTGGACTCTGGAACAGCGTCTTAGCTGGACTTCCCTCCTGCTCCGAGGTGGCCTGAGCACAGACGATTGTCGCAGGCTGGCTTCCTGTAGCACAGGTCCAGCATGTGGGCAGGGCCTGGCCGTGCCCAGCAGGGTTGGGTTCCTGCCCCCACCAAGCCCACCTCCTGTGGTTGTTCCCTTGCCTCACCGAGGTCGGTAAACATCGGTGGATGTTTCTGGACCTGTGTGACCTCAAACTAGCAAAACCCTTCAATAATTAAATACACATTTCTGATGTATACAGTACTGTGCTTAAAAGCATTCCCACAGAAATTGTGTCGCTTCGTACAGACACAGTTGGTGATGGGGGAGACAGAGTCATCTCTGTGTCCCCTCGGGGGGCCTTCTCCCTGGCCTGTGCGTGCTGTAGCTGCGTCAGTCTAGGACTTGGCAGTGAAGACCACATTGGCACCTACAGCTGAACGAGGAGGAGGGTACGAAGCCCTCAGATAATCACGTACTCCATTTCTTGGTACTTTGTATTTTCAAAGCAAAACCTGGTTGAAATGGAAACTCTTGTTTTAAAAGCCGTTCTGCAGTTCGGAGTGGGGGAGGCGGGGATGTTTTCCAGAAAGGGTGATTTCTGCGTGTCTTCAAGGGATTTGTAGAGGGATTGACATGGAGAAGAGGCTCTACCACATCCTCACTCCCGTGCCCCCGGAAGAGCTAAGAAACGTGAATTGTCTGCTGGTCGGAGCCGTTTCCATTCCACAGTGTGTCTTGAAGGGCCAGGTGAGTGCGGCTCCCACAGACAGCCCTGGAGGCAGCTGGCAGTGTACACAGAGAGCGAGGACCTGAAATGGGGCAGGAGTCGTGGGACGGGTGACTGGGAGCCTGACGCTTTGTTGTAGAGGTGGAACGAAGTGGGTGGGCTGTCAGGCAAGGTGGCTAAGGCAGGCCGTGAGTCACCCTCCTGCCTGTGGACAGGAGCCCCGTGGGAGAGCCATTATCCCAGGGGCATCTGAGGGGGGAGAGTGGAGCCGGCCTCCCCAGGATCGCCCCCTCCTGAGAATGGTCTTCAGGGGAGCCTGTGGGAAGGTCATATTGGCCAAGGGCATCCGTGTAGCCCCAAGGCCAAACTACAGGGCCCGCGGGTGGCCTGGGAGGCGTAGATGTTGCCCCCCTGCTTACCTGTTTGAGAGGGAAACTCCCACGGTCGTGCAGTCACAAAGGTGGCAGTCACCTTTGTACCGGAGCCAGAGCTCTAAGCGGGCCCTTTGAGGGAAGGAGAGCCAAGAGTTTTAAGTGAGAGGATCTCACTCAGACTCGTAATGCTGTCTTTTGGGGAAGAAACGTTTGGCTGGACTTGGAGCGTTTCCATGTATTTTCTGTTTCCATTTCAGCGTGGGCTCGAAGGAACGATACCTTACGTCACGACAGATTATAATCTTAAACTTCCAGGAGCATCAGAGAAAGTTGGAGCAAGAGAAACTGAGGCGACCTATCAAGAGAGATTACACCCAAAACCAAAATTCTATCGAAAAGTAAACTGATGATTTTAATAAGGGAAGCAGCTTTTCCACCAGAAAGCTTGACTGTCTCCAGCCTGGTGTCAGCAGACCGATGGGGTTTTGTGGCCGCGAATGGTGCCCTTACGTAGCAAACAGTGTCCTGTGTCACTCGTGGCTGTGTTTATAGTAAATCTAAGTCCGTTCGTAAAGCCACGTGGCCCAGAGTTTTGCCCTGGTCTGCTATATTAGTCATACTTGATGTTTTCTAGAGAGAGGAAACCACAGAGGAAAGTTGTAAGCCATTAAAACAGGAAGAATACAGTCAGTTTCTCAGAGAAGTTCTTCAAGAACCTGATTGATGGAATCTGGATAAGAACAGGGAGACTGGGGCCACAAAAATGTACCAAGGACAAAGGAAGGGTGGCCAGCGGGACTGCAAGCATAGCAGGGCGTGGAGACGCACCTCGGTCCTCGCCCAGTGGTGGCAGACAGGCGGGAGACCCCAGCAGTGGCATCTGTCTGCGAGGTGGTCACAGCCCTGGTGGTCGTTCTCATCCCCTGATCATGTGATGCTCTCTGAGTTCGTTTCCATTCCTTCCTGTAGGTCGAGTGTTAAAAGATCATGTTTGGTCTTTAAATTTAATCAAGGTTTAATGGATGAAAATTTGGACTCAAGAGCACTCCATTTTTTTTTTTTAATCCAGTAGTTTTATGCTGAAAAAAAAAAGCTCTCAAATCCAGGAACTCTCTCCTGGGCCCTCTTTAAAACAGTATATGTCCTAATCGACTTCTCAGCTGAGATTGAAGACACACCCTGGGCAGAGCTGGCACTAGGCCGTTTGGAAGAAGGACTGGAAGAAGGAGCAGCTCGTGAAAAAGGCCTGTTCTTGTCTTTGGGCGGCTGGACCTGAACTTGTACTGGGCCGTCTAGGCCTTTCTCCTAGGGCACAGGAGGCTGGTGGTGATGCCATCTCCCAGACGGCTTGGGGAAAAATGACGGAGCACTGTCCTTCGTCTTCTCCCTGGTGGTGATGACTCTGTGCCCTGCGAGGTTGGCAGTGATTTTGGTGAAGAAGGACGACAAGCCTGGGTCACGTCATTGCTGCGTTGAAGATGGTGAGAGACTGACTGACCGAGGTGGCGGTTGGGACTGGCGGCGTGAATTCCAGCTGCTTAGCAGATCGCGATGAAGGACAGTCATTAGGATGTGTGGGTTTAACATCAATGTTCATTTAAATCGTTGGTTTTCATTGTCTTGACTCAGCATCTTGTAGACCCCCAGACTTAGGGATTCACACAGGAGCCCTCATCAGCCTCCGGGCGAGTTTCCACACCCTACAGACCATTTCAAGTCTGACTCCTCAGTCGCCTCTTATTTATATGTAAATTTTATTTGGCGTGTTTCTATCTTGGCCTCGCAAAGCGTTTTAACAGACAGTCCTCTGCCATCAACTTTTTGCCTCCTTCCCCAGTACCTTGTATCTTTGTAATGATAGTCACTGTAGGTCATGAGCAGCAAGCCTCAGATGAGAGTGAGGCTTGTCGCTTTGAGAGTGACGGTGAAACCGCTGCCTTGGCACTTGCTTTGGCTTTAATTTCCTGCTGGCTTTTAAGGGTGCCCTTTCTTTGGAAACAGACGTTGCCACTAGAGGGCGCAGCCAGCATTGGTCCTCCGGCCAGACTGGGCCAGAGGTGGCGGAGGAGCCTGTGCAGGCCTTTCTCAAGATGTGGGCTCCGGGCCGCGGGCAGCTGCAGGGTGCGCTGGTGGACAGCAGCATGGCCACTGTCCCGGAGCGCTGTCGGAGTGTCAGCGTCTGCCAGTGTTGGTGGTGTGGCTCGCGATTTTGACAGTCTTGAGGTTCGGGATGGGTAGCAAGGAGCTCCGCATGGGCGTTATCCTTAACCCTTTTTGTTTATGCCTTCCAAAGGAGCCCATGCTTATTTTTAAAAACTTAAAGAAATATGTGACTTAGAATGTGACAACCTGAAGTTTCCAATCTCATGATTCTTTTAAAGAGATATGTTTATAGGAAAGGTAGATTCGAAATAATTGACAAGATTCTCAAATTCTAGGGTTCATTTTATTTGTAAACAAAGTCAGTTTGGTTGTCCCCTCTCCTCCATTAGGCCCGGGGACCAGGAACCGGTGTGCCGCTGAGTCCCCAGCCTGGAAACTGAAGGTTTGAGGAAGCGGAGAGGGGCCGCTGAGCTGGCCCGTCGCATGCTTTGGGTTATAGTTTTTGAGAAATCGAAATGTGCTTGCTTACCTGCTGGACACACAGCTATTTGCCCAACAGCCAGTGTGGGGACCAAGTGACATGGGTACAGATGGTGAATTTTTAAAAAACTGGCTTTTTTTTTTTTTTTTGAAGCTCTGGTTGTGATAACAGTGGGTGAGAAGCAGGCGTCGATGTTGGACCTCTGAGTTCAGACCCTGGCCGGGCCACCCGAACCTGTCCCTTCTTTAAGGTGGGGCAAAAGCTCTTTCCTTGGGGTCCCCGCGTGGGCTGTGCATGAGGGTGGCTGCAAGAGGCGCAGCAGTAACTGCGCTGCAGCCGGTCTCCGGCTCCGTGGGAAGCTCGTGGAAGGCAGGGGCCACGGCCGTGTCCCTCACAGTCACGCAGGGACGAAGCAGACGCTTAATGTTTGGGTCAGAGACCGTCTTACTCGTGCTGCCTCCAGGAGGGTTCACCTTAAAACTGCTCTTCCAGCCGAGTGTCCGGCTAAAGGGGTCGGGGGAGTAGATTCCACACACCCCCCACCCCCACCCCCCGCTGCTCACCCGTCCTCCGCTTACTGCTTTTCCACTTGTACGAGCAGTTCGCACGTGAGGTCGCCGCCACGTGGATAATCTCTAGTGTTGCGATGCCGACTCGTCTGGTATTTTGCTCAGTTGCATGTGTGATATTTTACAGAATTGGTGTCCTGCTGTAGGTATGGTTTTCTATCCAGCTCTTCTACTTAACGTGAAATCTATCATTAAATATTTTTGAGAATGTGAATTTTTGTGATTTCATTACATACGTAGACCATTTTATTCCAGGAAATTATTTCAGTACTTAGGAGAAATTATGGTAGAAACGTTGTGGAAAGTAAACCATCCGAAGGGGGTCAGCGAAATCTGGGTGCCACAGCGGGGAGAGCAGGGAACCCCAGCAGCCTGCGCCTTGCTCCACTTCAGTATTGAGCGCAGTGGCAACTTATTTTAATTTTTCCGTTTGGACCATGTGTGTAAATTGAGGGAGGATGCTTATCCTTTTAGGACCGTCTTTGACAGTATTAGAAGGAAAGAGAAAATTTTGCTTCCAGAAAAGTTCCAGTTAAGCGGGGAAAGCCTGGGGTCCGGGCCCGTCGCTGCCTCTCAGCGAGTGTGAGCCAGCCCTCGTCCTCACTGCCGGGCTTGGGCCTGGCCGAGGAGCGAGACTTGGCTGACGAGCGGAGCCTGAACAGTGGCTAAAATAAATATGGGGGCCATCTGTGCCGTAAGGGGGAAGAAGCCACGTGATGTTCGGGGCCTCTGCAGAGAGGCTGTGCCAGGAAGAGAGTGGAGCAGAGGGTGGGCTGGGGGTGCCGTCTGGAAGGCGAGGACGCACTTGGTGGCGGGGTGGGGGAGGTTGGTGGGTGGGGGTGGCAGGTCCAATCTGGAAGTGCCGAGAGCTGAGTAAGCAAACAGAGCTGAGCCGGCAGACAATGTGTTGGGCTGGGAAGCCCAAGGTTGCCATGGAGACTGGCCCCCGATGCGATGCCGCTGCCACTGTGGGGCTTAGCAGACTGTGGCTTGGGTTTTCCTAATGCTTTGGAACTCGCTTGATCTCCCAAACTGCCCGCCAGGCAGCGAGAAGCCACCACACTTTCAGGCCCTCTTCCTTGCCAGGGAGCCCAGCTGGGGGGCTGCTGCTGGCCGTGGGGGCGGCAGAGACGAGGGTCTTCGTGGTGTTGCTTTCTGGGAAAGGCGGGGGGAGGCAGCCAGGAGTGCGGGAAGTCTGTTCCAGGGAGCGAATGGGTACTTGGGAATGGAAAATCCAAGGGGAGAGAACCACCGGCCGGGAAACGCAGTGCAAACCGCGGCCACGGCGTCCGTGCGTTGAGATATACAGCGCCCCGGGGGCCTGCGTCCAGGGGAAGCCAGCTGGCTGGGCCCAGCGCACCGCGGTTTTTCTGTGCAGACGGGTTCGGCAGGAGAAATTAAGACCGGGGCTGAGTCTGGGAGAAGCTCTCCAGTGCTTGGGACTGCAGCCGGGCAGAGGGACGGAGACCTGTGGATCTGGCACGTGGCTCGAGGGCCAGGCAAGGTGCCAGCACCCCGGAGGTCAAGCATGAGTTCAGGTCTGATGAAGCGCGGGTCCCCACCTCGCAGCTGGCTCAGCCTTCGTCTGGGAACTGGTGAGTCCGTTTTTCTCTTCTTTTGTCCGGAAAGGAGGGTTGACGACACAGGAAAGGAGACCTCGGGGGTCTTAGAGGAGCCACTAAGACCCCGTGCTTGCTGAATTAGTCTAGACCCTTTAAGCAGCCCCACTGGGCCCTCTCCTCCTCGCTAGTCTGTGAGTTCATGGAGAGCATGGCAGGCCGGGGCCGCCCAGCCCAGCGAGGTCAGCCCTCAGCCCCGATTCACGGGCGCAGACAGCGTCCTGTCTGCTGAGCGGGCTGAGCAGGGACACATCCGTTGCAGTCATCCAAGCCCCGAAAGAAGACAGACAGCAAGATCCGTGCTTAAGAATCGCACTGCCGGCAGATGACTCACCGCGGAGGAAGAGGCTGTGGTGGCTTGTGATGCCGCGCGGGGCGGAGGGTGAGGGGGGCCCCGAGACCCTTCCGACTGTCACGTTCTGTGCATCGAAGTTGTGTCCCCATTGCTAGGGTGGTCTGGAACAGGTTCCCAGCTTTGCCTTTGTAGCGCTTTCAAGAAGGGCATGAGATTCCTCCTAAACCATCAGTGTCTTTAAGCTCATCTTGCCGCTGCTGTGGCACATCTTGGGAGTAGGGGGTCAGGAACAATGTACACATAGCCTTCCAACACCCCAGAAGCAGAGCCCTGGCCGAAGAGGAATGGCCTGGCGGCGCGTTGACCACTGACCTCTCTGCTCAAGCGAGCACCCCGCTCTCTCCTTTACCTACCCCTCCACCCGTGGCTGGCCCAAGGCAGACCTATGCAGCAGACAGTGGGTCACGGAGAATTCCTCCAGCACCCACTCCGGTCCCTCATCGCAGGGTCATCCCTTCCCTCCTCTGGGTCACCCCGCAAGCAGCAGCTCCCTGTCGTGCTGGGCTCTCTGCTGGGAGCAGCCAGAGGATGAGCTGAGTGCGAGTGCGTGCCGTCCACCACGCAGGCCTAACGCGTCAATGCCTGAGCGCCCGGTGACTGACATCCAGTGAATGCGAGGTCTGTCGCAGCTCACCCGGTGAAGGGGAGGCGTGGGTGAAATGGGGGTTACAGGTCTTTTGGAGTACCCCCCAAATCATACCTGCCACGTGGATGGCAGAGAATGGCTACCTATCCAGCTTCAGCTTGACTGTATCTTTAAGCCCTTTATCTGACAAATGTGAATGTGTCATACGTACTC
The DNA here is from genome assembly GCF_000325575.1 of Pteropus alecto. Lineage (NCBI taxonomy): Eukaryota > Metazoa > Chordata > Mammalia > Chiroptera > Pteropodidae > Pteropus > Pteropus alecto. The sequence continues at coordinate 8,498,795 of NW_006436888.1, forward strand.
ATTTAATCACCTAACAAACGTTGGTTGAGTGGTTTTCGTCGGGCATTGTGTGAGGAGTTGGGAGGTGATAGTGAACGAGATAGATGCCCGTCCTCACTGACCAAAGAGTGACAAGAGCACGTAAACAGGAAGTCGAAACGTGGCCCACTGTGTGTTACAAGCCAGCCATTACCTCATACGTAAGAGGTATTCCTCTCAGAACACCAATCTTAAAAGTTTTCTGAAGAAGTGACATCATCTAAAGAATAAAGTCAGTTGGATAAAAAGTCGGGGTGAATGGGGAAGGGGAGGGGTGTATGAGGCAAAGGCCATTTCAGGAAGACAGGAGCTAGAAGTAGTGGTTTGTGCCGTATGACTGGGACACACGAGGGAGTGGCTGAGGCGGGGGGGTGAGTGTGCTGTGGAAGGGGGAGCCTTGATGAGGGGCAGAGGCCAAGGCGGAGCCGTGACAAGGGGCAGAGGCCAAGGCGGAGCCGTGACGAGGGGCAGAGGCCAAGGCGGAGCCGTGACAAGGGGCAGAGGCCAAGGTGGAGCCGTGACGAGGGGCAGAGGCCAAGGCGGAGCCGTGACGAGGGGCAGAGGCCAATCGTGGAGAGGCTGGTAGAGCACCTTACAGAATTCAGATTTCATCCCTGGGGCAGTGAGACTTTAAGCATTTTTAGCAGGGCAGGTAGCATGATCTGACTCGTATTTTAGGAAACTCTTTATTGATAGTCGTTTGCAGAGTGGATATGGGAGTTTGAGGAAAGTCAGTCAAATAAAGACCCAAAGAGTCAGGAGACCATTGCAATGATGCAGGTGGTCATGTCAGCCCTTTACTGGCATATAAATAGATAAAAATACACACACACGCACACACGCGCGCTTATACAGTAATACGTTTTTGTTATAAAATGTTCAAACAGTACGTAAATAATGAAAATGAGTCCCCTGATTTTCTGTTCGTTCCAGTTGTATTTCAGACCTTTTCTGAGTATACACACACCTGCACATGCCTCCATGTGTGTATATATGTGAAATTTTTGAAATGGTAAAAAATAGGCAGTTTTACAATTGCTTTTTCCAATTAATACTATATTTCAGACATTTGAAAGAAATGGCAGTACAGGAAAATCGACCTCGTTCTTTCTGACAGCTTTACGACATGTATGGATATACCTTAATTTTTAAACTCACCCCGTAAGAGTGGATACCTGGGCTTTCCAGTTCTTCACTCTGGTAAATGACGCCGTAGCAAACACCCTTACACCTATACCAGTGCGCCCTTGGGAAAGACTAGCTACAAAATAAATTACTGGCCTTGGAATTACTGGGCGGCAGGGTGTGAGCATCTTGCGTTTTAACAGCTATTTCCAGACTGTCATCCAGAAAGCCACTTGTTTTCCCACCAGTGCGGTATTTCCGTCCTTCGTGTGCTGCCTGGTCATCATCTTCCACCAGCCTCTTCCTGACATAAGAGGGTGGGTGGCTGGGCAGGTGTCCCCTCCCACGGTCCCCAGGCACATCTCCATTGTCCACTCCCATCACTGAAATGCTGTGGCGCTTGGTGCAAGGGCAGCTGCCCCTCTGACATCATGCCACCCGGACCTCGGCGGGCACGCCAGGCACAAATACCTTTCTCCTTAGTTCTTCTCTTTCTAAGGCCCCCACCCCCCCACCACGTAGTACGTTTTTAACAGCAGAGATTACAGAGGCAGCCACGCGTGTTGACTCACAGCTCTCCCACCGACTAGCCGCGTGACCTTGGGCAAATCACTAGCTTTCTCAGCTTCGGTTTCATTATCTTTAAAGTGGAGATAATAGCAGTGTCTACCACTCAGCTTTATTGTGGAGATCAGATGAGCTGGCGTTTGAGTTTGTGTCTGATACTTCCGGTATCTCCAGTTTTTTGGGGTGTGTTTCTGATGGTTTTCAATCACAGTGTCTTACTTACTTGTGTGCCTAGTTATCTTGTGTGCGTCGGAGATTGTATTTTTAAAATTTTTTGCAAGAAAAATGTGAGGCCTTAGGATGATAGAAGACATGCATGTGCCTCTGCCATAGGCCCAGAGACACATGGAAGACCTAGATTCAGATTCGGGGAAGGCACGAAGGCTTCTGTCTGGGAAGACCTTAATTCAAAGTCAAGTCCGAGGTTCTCGGGACTCTGAGCTTGTTCCTCTGGCCCCATAAGGCCACTGAAAGTCAGCTCAGTCTTCCAGCTCTTCAGAACACATAAATACCCTGAGGACAAAGCCATCTCGTAGTCCTCCCCAGGTCCTCCCCTTCTGTGTTTTGGCCGGTTTGATGTTTTTAAGATGAAAAAACAAATTTATTTTCATCCGTCTCTTGGCTGTCCCAAGCGGGAAGGTTGATCTCGTTTACCTAATCCACCACTGCAGGAGGCAGAGTCCCCACTGAAGGATCTGATCTAAATGTTCAAAGCATTTATCGTCTCATCTTCTCATAGCCGTTGTATCCAAAACTACGGTGTGTCCTTTACGCACAAGACACTCAAGTTCGTTAGACTCATAATGAGGTAGGGTCAGGAAGTCCCCGACTCCCTAGCATCCCCATGTCCCTAAGCTCCTCCCTTCTGCCCCACACCCCTGTCATCACTTCTGTGGAAGGAGACTTTTAACAACTCTGTCAGATCAATTTCCTCCTCTGTTAAAAACCTCCAGTGGCTCCCAGTTTACTCAGAATAAAAGCCAAAGTCCTCGCAGGCCCTTACAGGACCCGATGCCCTGTCACCTCAGCCCCCTTGTTCGCCCTGCTCTAGCCACGCTGGCCTCCTCGAGGCTCCTTCGAACGGGTGACCAACTCATCCTGGTTTTAAAACGAAAAGTCCGGTGTCCTGGGAATCCTGTCAGTCCGGGGCAACCTAGAACAGTCGCTGACATTAGCTCTAACACAAGATGAGCTTGGGCCTCAGGGCCTTTGCACTGGCTGCTTCCTCAGCCGGAGATGCTCTGCCCCAGATAAGCACATGGCTAGCTCTCTCACGTCATCCAGTCTGCTCAGATCACCTTCCTCGGAGACAGAGTGTCCAAAATCACATGCAGGTACACACACATAGCCACTCTGTCCATAACCTGCTTTATTTTTCTTGAAATACAAATGAACAGGATCCAGGTAGACCTTCTCCAGGACCTCGAGGGTCAATGTCTGCCACGATGCCAAGATAGGCTAAGACCCAGCAGCTGCCCTGCCCCGAAACTGCCCCTTTGGGCCCGCATCTGGGGCTTGGGAGAGGAGGGGTCCTTGGCCTCTGTGGGCCAACAGGGCGATAAGGCCTGTCCGAGGTCGCCTGGATCTCCACTGGGGATGTCCAAGGGGACAGTGACAATAGTTTCCAACTGTCGGGATCGGTATTCCAACAATGAGCTAGATATTTTGAAATTCCAGCTGTGCTGGAAGTCTGGCCTGTCTTTTCTGTGGTCAGGAGCTGGGCCCAGAAGCCTTTGTTCCTTGGACAGACTTGGCCATCGAGAAGGCCCAGCCTCTCAGTCTGTCTGGCCAGGTTTAAAAGTCTGCAGTGGCCAGCGGCCGGCAGTGAGACTGGAATGTGGCCATCATGCCACAGCCAGACACAGCGTTGGGGAAACGGGCCCCTGTTGCCTCCTCTTCCCCGACCCCAGGCTGGGAAAACCCTGGCACCCAGCGGACGGAGCGCCTGGGTCTAGCAGGGGTCTCGGCTCCTCCCAGGGGGTGGCCAGATGTGACCCCAGCCTAAATGTCCAGGCCTGTGGGCTTCCCTCTGAGCAGAGGTCCTTGGAGGCCAGGGAGCCCTGCCCCCTTTCCCTCTGAGGTTGAAGCAAGCCCAGCTGGACCAAGCCTGGAGGTATTCAGAGTCAGCCCGGCGAGACACAGCTGATCGTGAACTGATCCAAGGTCAAGTCCACCAGCGTTCCCCTGGCTCCTGCTCTCGGCCAGCTGGGCCTGGGCCTGCATTCAGGGGAGAACGAAGCCACTAGCTGCCCTCAAGGGGCTCCCAGTCCAGATGGAGCCGACACATCATTCCAGTGTGTCTCTTGCCGCAGAGCCAGGACCCAGGGCTGGCCCGGCCTGGAGTGGCCGGGGAGTGGCACCATCAGTCTGCCGGGAACAGTGGCTGGGGTGGGCCCCATAGGGTTTGAGCGGCCATGCCTGGGAGGGCAGGTTTTTAAAGCAGAGTGACGTTCCAGATTTGCATTGCATTCTTGGGACTGTAAGCCGCTGCCTGCGGAGCCCCCACCAGGAGCGGAGCCCCCACCAGGAGCGGAGCCCGAGTGTGAGGCCATGTGACTGGTTCAACCCTCTCATCCCCACTGAGGTCGCCCTGCGAGGTCGCACCCCAGCTGTGTAGATGACGGAGCCGAGGCCCAGAGAGGCTAAGCAACTTGCCCGAGGTGACACAGCTGGCAAGACCTGGAGCTGGGATCTGAACCCAGGTGCAGGCTCCATTTGGGAGGCCAATTTGCAAAGACAGGAGCGAGGCAGGGAGGCCAGACAGGACGGTGGCGGCCTGAGCTGGGGCCAGGGCATTCTGGAGGCAGAGCTTAGACTGAATGGCGTGGGCAGCTGGTCCATGGCCAGCCCAGCCCAGGGTGCACTTGTCCCCAGGCTGTGGTGGGTAGATGGGTGGTTGACAATGGTTGGGCCCGATGCTGGACAGTGACCGGGTCTGAGGAGCCTGTTGTCTGGCGGTCCCCGCCACACTCAGGGGAGCCCAGGGAGGGACCCACATTTTTGATGCCTGTGGCCAGTGTGCTTAAAGGGCAGGGAGGCTTGTCGAGGCCCGAAGGGCTCCCAGCGTCCTGAGGTGGGAGCGTGTCTAGGGAAAGGAGGAGCCCAGGACCCAAGTCACCTGGGTTGGGCCCACCTGAGCTTACGTGCTCGGCTCGGGGCACCGAGCAGCTACAGGCAGGAAGGGCCATTGACTGGACTGTGGTAGCTCGTGGCACTGAGATACCTCGGCTGAGGAGGGAGCAGCGGGTGGCATGGAGGGCCGTGGGGAGATGCCAGCGCAGCCATCCCTACCTCCTGGCCGACCTGGGCAGGCGTCTGGTCCCCTCGGCCTCAGCAGCCTGTGCTGTAAGACAGGTGTGACAGAGAGATGGGATAGCTGAGCAGATTCAAAAAGACCCGGTGCAGAGGCTCTTACAGGGGCTGAGACAGGGCCTCCGGCCGAGCAGGAACCTCTGCGTCTGAGGGGACAAGACCGGCACAGGCTTTCCCTGCCCTGGCCACAGGGGCCTCATCCCGCCTGTGCCTGGCCCTGGTGATGGGTCACACGCATTCACACCCTCAAGTGCTGGGGCGGCCCAGCTGTGGGGGGTGCTTCAGCAGCCTGTAGTGCCCACTCTGGGGGCAGCAGAAGCTCACTGCTGAGTCCTGCCACCTCGGGCCTGGCTTCCACGAGCCCCATCCTGGGCCCTGTTGTGCCTGGCTGTCTCGGTCCCAGCCCCAGGGGTGGAGAAAGGGCCTGCGGGCAGAACAGGAGTGTGGACGTTGCCTCTCAGAACCCTCCTGGCATGGTGAGTACAGCCCACGCTGGTGGGCAGTGGGGCGCAGTAGCCATGGGCGTGAATAGATGTTTAAGGACAGGGCTCTGGGTGGGGGCCTGGATGAGGCTCAAGGGTCAGGCTGGCTCGAGGTCAGGTGGCTGTAGCCCAGATTTCTAACAGTACCTTCCACACTGATGGACCGGCAGATGGCTGAGGCTTCAGGCTGCGTGTCTAGTCTTCAGAATGGTTAGCTCTGCAGGGGAGGGTCTGTACCACCCACGCCAGGCCCCACTGTTCATCCATCCTGCTGGCTGGGGGCTGACTTCCTCCCCACCCTGAGCCCCCCACCAGGGGCCACCATCAGACTGTGGTCCTAGAGGATCCTTGGCCAGTACCCCTGGCAGGCAGGGGTAGATTCTTTTCATTGTCTGGGGCTGGAGGTGTTTTGGGGGGGTGGTCAGCGGGACACCTCTCCTCTCAGGCTTGGCAACAGGCAGATGCTGGAAAGCTGGAGGGTTGGGGAGTGACTAGTGCCCAACTGCTCTGGGTTATATAACGGGCCTCTGGCTGGCTGGCTGGCTGGATTTTCTGCAGCCTGACCTGGGAGCACTTAGCACAGCACAGCCCATGAGACTGCTTCTCACGCGAGCTGGGCGGCTGGCACTGGGCACAGCCTGGCAGCATCGGTTCTGTTCCCAGCCATCCCCGCCACCGGCACAGCTGGCACTCCCAGGCTGCTCTGGGGGTCCAGACAGGCCTCCCTAAACACCACGAGGAGGAGGAAAGAATGCAGTCACCTGCTGGGACAATCAAGGGACCACAGAGGGTCATGGCGGACCTTGCCTGGTGGGGCAGGGAGAGGCAGGTCCCTTGGCAGACTGCAAGGGTCCCCCCGAAGTCTTTATCCTTGGGGGCAAGCACCTGTTCTTTGCCAGACTCCCCGCTTAGCCCCCTGTGAAGAACAGGGTCTCATGGAGATGACACAGTGGGGACTCTCTCCTTAGCCTGTTTCAGGAAGTGTCATGCCCGAGGCTGCCCAGCTACTGAGGCTCGGCCCCTCCGCTCATCCAAGGCCCTTGCCAGGTCCTGGATGAAGCCCCAGCTCTCCAGCTCCCTATCCTGTCTGTCATGGCCTCAGCCCCAGCTGGTGGGAGCTCACGTAGGGATGAGAGGCCAATCTCTGGGGTCTCCCTGCCCAGGGCCAAGGCCCTCAGCCCCAAGGGGCAGCGCCAGAGGAGGCACAGCCGTTGGCCTCGTGGTTTCCTTCAGATTGTCCCATCCAGAGGCCATGAGATTCCAGGAGGAGCGAGGGCCTGGGGCTTTGGGAGGGTAGGCTTCCCGCTTGGCCCACCCTGACTTACTCGGGCCTCTGGCTGCCCACCTGCACCTTGCAGTGACTGTGTCGTCTGAGCTCCACATGGCCCTGGGCAAGTTACTCCCCCTCCCCCGCCTCAGCTTCCTCACCCCTGTCTGGGGATGACAGTACCCACTTCAGGGGGCTGACGTGAGGATTAAAGAAGGCAATGTATGAGCCCAGCTCAGCATGGCCGCTGTCCTGCGGTAAGCATAGCTGTCATCACTCTGTGCCCGCCTGGGGCTGGGGCTGGGGACACGGCAGCCTGTGAGATGGCCGAGGTGATGAAGAGCCCCCCGTGTCTGTGGAGCGCGTCGCCAGCCATCTAGTGTCATGGTTCCCCCAGATCCCGCGAAAGGCCAGGGCTGCCTTTGACACTGGCTGCCTTAGGGCGGCGGCGGCCCTGTTGCCAGCTCGGGAGCCGCTGCCCTGACCTCCAGGGCTGCCTCACGCCCTTGTGCGCAGGGAGGAAGGAGGGGAGGCAGGGGCTGGGCGACCCCTAGCCTGGACAGACGGAGTGTGGGAGACTCTGTGGGAAGCAGAGGACACCAGGCGGCAGGCCTGGCAGGGAAGGCGGGGTGGTGAGAAGCAGGAGGTGCATCTGGGGACAGAGAGCCAGGGATGAGGCCACATGGGCCCTGGAGAGTGGGGGAGGGAGGGGCATAGCCGGGCCTCATCTTCTGCAGCATCCGGGCCTGAGCTCAAGCAGCCCCTGAGTGGGGCCTCTACAGGTGGGTGCATGTCGGTGGTGGGGGCTCCTTGTGTTCACCACAAAGCTGAAGGGAGGAAGAAATCTTGCCCCCCACCCCCCTGGGCAGGGCTGCTTTGGGGGTGGCTGTTCTGAAACCATAACCAAGTGTGGCTAACACTGGGCCCCGACGCAGAGGGGTCTGGGCTGGGTAATTGCTCTGGGACACCCCCATCCCCCCCAACCCTACAGCCCTGGCCCCCACCAGGTGGGCGCTGAGACCAGCCATGACTGCCGGGGATGGATCTCACTCCCCAAGCTCGGCCTGACACCCCCACACTGGCCACTTGCCTGTGAACATGAGCCGGGGCACCCCCAGCCTCCTGTGGGCTCAGGCCCAGGCCACGTGGGGGCCAGTGATCAAGGACCGAGGGCCCGCGTTTGTCCGTCCCTGGCCCTGTGCCGGAAGAGGAGGGGGCAGCAGGCATATGGTTTGAATTACTCTACCGCCTCTTAGCCCTCAGCTAGGGGTGTGCAGGCTGCCTGGACAGCCACCCCAAGCACCTTCCCACCCACCAAAGCCCTGAGGTGACCCCCCACCGCCTCGGAAAGCAGAGCCTTCGACTGCCAGCTCCCCCTGCCTGGGCCTTGTGCCTCTCTGCCACCAAGCACTTGGTAAGTGGGATGGCCAGCTCTGTCCCTGCTCTGCCCCCAGCTCCAGGCTAGTTCCTCCGGGGCCCTGGCAGCCTGCAGGGCCCAGCAGGTCAGACAGGAGGCCATGCAATATGGCACTCCTGGATTTCCACGCGGCCAACCCACTGTTCTCTGCCAGCCCAGTCTTCCCCCAGGTGGCAGCCCAGGCCCCCAGGTCGGCTTTGAAGCCAGGCACTCCGGGGTTCGAACCCAAGTTCCGCTCCTTATTGCTGAGCCCGTTTCCTCGTCTGTGCCGTGCGGAAAGCCCCACCTCCCCGGGGAGAACCATAATGTTCAGGCGGGCATGGCTCTTTCCCGAACACGAGGTCATAGGTCTCTCCTCGGAGGGCAGCTGCAGGTTTTCGTTTTTATTTTCTAACTAGATAAAAATTTGCAATTTGCACAAGGCTTCAGAGTAAATCGGTGACTTTCATTTTCCGTGTAGCTGGTTTTTAAATTCCTCTTGTGGTTCTTTTTGGGGGTGCCCTGCATCCCCTGGCTCCTCTGAGCTTCCTGCTCCCACCCCCACCCCCCGGTCCCGCACTGGAGCTGCGTGACAATGCCACAGGCTCTGTGTGCCTGTTGTGCCTGCCCAGGCCTCCGTGCACCGTGTTGTCACTGGTGTGGGTGGCAGCCTGAGGCGGGAGGTAGGGGACGGGTGGGCAGCCTGGTGCAGTGTGGCCAGCCCCGTTTGGGGAGAGGCCCTTGGTGAGAGCCCAGAGAATGAGGCCTGGCTGGTGGCTCCTGCTCCTGCCCTCTGACCCCTGGAGGCCTCCTCAAGGCCTCTGCTCAGGGGAGCTGGGAGACATGCCTTGAGCTTCCTGCGGACGGTGCCCAATCAGGCAGCTGGAAACAGCTCTGGGGGTCATCCCACGGCACCCCCATGGGTGCTTCCACTCCCCATTGAGAAATCCTGCAGGGCCGAGCTAGAGCTGGGGGCTGGGGTCAGAGGCCGGGGTGGGGGGCAGGGAGGGG
>NW_006436888.1:8508468-8516148 GCF_000325575.1 Pteropus alecto
CACGGTGGGGGCTCCGAGGGGGCCGGGAAGTCGAAATTTGTAAAATGTCTGTAGGAGGGGAAGAAAGGAGCTTTGTGTGGGGCCAGGGCCCTGGCCATTGGTCAGCGCCAGGCCCCCCAGCCTCTCCCAGAATGCTCGCCTCCCCAGGGAGGGCCGTGCTTGCCGGCCCAGGGCCAGCCCGAGGGTCCCGGCAGCCCTCCTGCAGCCCCTGCGCCCGCTGCGTCCAGGCCTCGGGGACGCGGGTCCCCGAGGCTGTACAGCCTCTGAGGGCGCGGGCCTGGCGGGGAGGCCTCCCTGGGCCTCAGCATGTTCCTCTACTGGAGGAAGCGGGGCGCCTATGAGCTGGAGGCCCTGCCCAGTGCCCTGGCCGAGCTGGAGCTGGGGGCCGTGGAGCGTTTCTCCTGGAGCTCCACCATGGACATCATCGAGGACCTTGGGGGTAGGCGTGGGCCCACCTTCCCGGGAGGGCTGGCAGGAGGCCCTGACACCTGGCCTACCTGGCCACCTCCCTGTGACCAGAGCCTGTGGCCTAATCAGCATGCACATGCTACTGCTGCTCACTCACTCAACTGCGGTGTGGGGGTCAGAGCTCCTCCTGAGGGAGGGGAGGAGGGGGGCCGGAGCATGGGGACCCTGGGGGCATCAGAGGCAGCAGCGGCCAGCGCTGGGCTTCAGACCTGGGCTCTGCCTGTACCCTCCACCTCCAAGCCCAGGACCACGTGGTGGGATGAGTTTCTGGGATGTTTATGTTCAAGGACATGAGTCACTTTTCCCATTGTCCCCATTGTGGATGAGGAAACAGCACAGAGAGACTGAGGCCTCAAAAGGCGGGAAAGGCAGTGGGGACACTGAGCCCCACGGCCTGTGTTTGCACGCTGAGCTGGCCACCTCCCGGCGTGAGATGTCGGGAAAGCTGTGTAAACAGGGATAATGATGCCAGCGGCGTCATGGGGTGGCCGAGAAGACTAACTGGGGTGACACGTGTGGCACAGAGCAGGGGCACAGTCCATGTGGGCTGTTACCGATGTTATTCTTTGTAGCCCAGCTAGTCAGAGGCCCAGCAGAGCATGTGACTTCGGGCTGGTGACTCCGATTCCTCCAGGCTGTTCTGGGGCCAGTGCTGGGAGCCAGGTCTGGCCTGCAGAAGCCAGGCAGGGCGTGGGACGCCGGGCCTCGGTTCCCTCCTCTGCTCGCCTCCTCTTGGGCCCCAAGGCCCCGAGGAGCAGGACCTGCTCCCAGCGCAGATTCCCTAGCCTGGCATGGGCCTCCCCTAACCTTTCCCTGTGGCCAGAGGTGACAGAAAGTGATGGCTAGGCCTGGAGTCCATCACAGGAGATCGCATGGGGTGTAGGTTCCACAATGCACAGTGAGAAACGGGGTTCCCAGAGAAAGAACGATGGGTGTCACTCTCACGATGAGCCCCACCGGCTGCAATGTGGCTGCTTGGAAGGGCGGTGGACACAGTGCCCGCCTGGACCTCAGGAGCACTGGGCGTCTTCAGAGGTGTGTGCAGGAGGCTGGGAGGGCAGGCCTGCGTGAGAAGGAGCCATGATGCTGGGCAGGGCGTGGAGCAGGGAGAGGCAGGAGGATGAAACGGGAGGAGGGCGTGGTAGCAGGCCAGGCTGGGGAAAGCCCCATCCGGCGGGCCGAGGGTGGGCTGGGGGCAGTGTGCCTGGGGCACAGGCTGTGGGAGTCCTGTCTGCTTATACAGCTTCACCTGGCCGGTTCCGGTCTACCTGAAGCAGGTAAGGTGGCCAAGGTCCCCACAGGGCCAGAGATTGTTCTGAGGTTGTTGAGCCAGTCCCGCCCAGCCACCGGCCAGGGAGGCCCAGCAGGGGCCCTGTCCCACTCCCAAATCAGACTGTGTACTCTGGTCTCCCAGGACTGTCCTCTGTCATCGGGAGGACCCCAGGCTTTGCTCCTGCTGGGTCCTCTGCCCGAGGCGCCCTCAGCATGCGGCTCTGGAGCAGCTTCTATGAAACCCACCCACTGCCGCCTTCTCTAGGAAGGACAGGCCCTGCCACCTCTGGAGCCCCACAGCCTGTGGCACAGTGACCATCTGGTTCCAGTTCTGTGGCCCCACAACTAACAGCTTAAGGGCACTTGCCCAGTGCCAAGGCTTTCGAAAGCCTTGACTCCTGGCACCTTCGAGTGCACCCTTTAAGGCAGGGACAATTCTTGGCGTCCCCTTTACTCTGGAAGGGAAGGCTCAGAGGAGTTGTGAATGGTGGCACCCAGACACACAGTTCCAGCCCTGAGCTTCAGAGCCACAGGACAAGGCCCTGCTCACCCGTGTGTCCTCGTGCCTGCTCCACCACGGCTGGGAGAGAAGCCCCAGCACCCGGTGGGTGAGTCACAGCACGTGAGCAGACCTGGGGGTGAGCCGAGGCAGGCCGAGTGGGTGAGCCGGGCACACAGCTGTCCGCGTGGGCTCTGTCCTCTGCAGCCAGCCGGTCCCTGGCCCGGGCCCATCAGGAGTGGGTGGACAGCCCCAGTGCCAGCCCAGCCCCGTGATGGGGGTGGGGCTCGTGCCCAGAGCATGACTGTCCTGAACCGGGACCTCAGACCTGCTTCTGCAGCCCTGCTCCTGTGCCCGCATCGGCCACTCTCAGTTCCTCTGAGGGGCCTTGGAGGGAAGACTGTGGTGGGCAAATGGGCAGGTGCCCAGAGCAGCCGCAGCCAGACGAAGTGGCCGGCTGGCTCCAGGCCTGCGGGCAGCAACTGTGTGGACAGTTTCTCTGGCTCCGGGAGGAATTCTGAATGTGTCCTCCCCCCTCCTCTTACTGAGCCCAGTGGGTGTGGGTCTCTGGGCCTCAGAGGAGGATGCCCCTGATGGTCCTGGTCTGCAGGCAGGCACAGCGTCAGAGGCCACGGGCCATGCTCCTTTGTCCCCACTCGACACTCCTCCTCCATGATGTCCCATGAGGCTTTGGGAAGGGGCCGCATTTCCTTCCCAGACCACCTGAGATGCTCTGACCAGTGTCCTGGGTAGGGAGGGGCGGAGGGCTTCTGGGGCTGGCAGCCATTTGCCCAGCTGTGGGCCAGATCTTGCCCTTCTGAAGGCTGCCCGGCTGAGGGGTCCAGCCCCAGCGCAGCCTGCGGCCACTGCCCAAACACAGGAGGCTCCCTGGAAGGCTGGATTAGCGTGGGAGGGGGCATTCAAGGCCACGGCTGTTTCCTGGGGGCGGCAGCCTTTGTGCAGCCAGGCTTGGGCTGGGGAGATGATGGGCAGGGAGGCTCTGCCCTCTTGGGGCAGAAGGAGTCTTTGGAGGGGTGCTCCCAGGTGAGGGGGTCTCCTGAGGAATGACAGCAAGGATGGTTCCTTGTACACTTGTGTCAGCCTGGGGCCCGCTAGGAAAGGGGGCGCTTATGTGACAATGAGGGGATTAATTCATGTGTGCCACACACCTGACCGTGCCAGGCCCCGTGGGAGCACCGTGGGAGCAGCGTAGCCTAACGGTACAGGGCGCAGACTCGGAGCCTCATGCACCTGGGCTCAAGTCCCAGGCTCTTCACTCACTGGCTGCATGAGCTTGAGCAAGTCGCCCGACTGTACGACTCAGGGTCCTCTTCTCCGTGACATGGCACAGGGATCACACCTGTCTCACCGTCGTCTGTAACGGTGCTGTCCCATAGATGCCTTCGCCTAGTCATCAAAATAGATTGTGTCATTTAAAATTGTCTAGTAGTTACGTTTAAAAAAAAGACTAAAAGCAAGCACGTGAAATTAATGATTTTTTTTTTTTTTTTTTTTAGGTGAGGCAACCCTTGGTTGACCTCACAGACTGCAAGCACCTTGTCAGCTCACAATCCCTTATTTTTTATGTTTTACACCTACAGCACCTGGTCTTCTTAGGTGGTCTCCCATCCAAGTACCAACCAGACCCGACCCTGCTTAGCTTCCAAGATCAGACAGGATCGGGCACAAAATTAATTTTAATGATGTATTTTATTTAACTCAATATAGTCCAAACATTACCATTTTAACATGTAAGCAATGTAAAATGTCATCGATGAGATTTTACGTACTTTTTTCTTTTTGTTTTTGCATTGAGTCTTGAAAGTTCGTGAGTATGAGGCCCCGTCAGTTTGGACTAACTAGCCTCGCTGCACGTGCTGCAGTGGCCGTAGTGGCCAGTGGCTGCCATTGGGGTCAGAGGACGCTGCAGAGGGTCAGGCTGTGAAATGGGACCACGTGCAGGAAGCAGAGGGCCCAGCAGGGGTGAGTAAGGCAGCGCTCCAGCACCAGCAGTGTCCCTGGAGTGAGCTGGGGGTAGGGAAGATGAGTCAGTAGTGACAGGTCAATTCAAAGGTCCATCCCAGGATAGTGGGTTGAGGATGGAGAGACTCGTCTGGAATTTGGATATGTTGAGACAGACAGGCCTTCAGATGTTTGCTGCGTTTGACTTGGGCCTTGGAGAGTGGGCAGGATGTTGGTGTACGGTGATATGGAGGACACGGCAGGGGGCAGGGGGACGGAACCAGGAAAGCGGGCGCTGTCGGAAGCTGAGTTCCCTTCTGGGGTGGTGGCGGTGGTGAGTAATGCGTGAGGGGGCTGGTGGGAGGCAATAGGGAGTGGTGGGGATTGTGGAGGGTGGAAGGGTGTGTGCCCGTCTAAGGCAGACACAACTCGGATACTGGAGCCACTGGGAATATGGGTCCGGAGCTGCCAGGCTCTCCTGGTTTGTCCAGAGAAGCTAGAAATCTGGATTTTTATGTGAAATCTGACTTTTCAAAGTTGGCAACCAATTCAAATTCTTTTGAAGCACTGTGCTCAGCCAAACAAAACATGTCTGCAGGTCGGCTTCTGCCCAGGCGCCCTGTCGGCCAGTTGTGGTAGAGATCTCGCTGGAGGAGACACAGAAGTGGCATCCTGTGACTAAGACAGGCAGGGAGGGGAGAGCTGGGGTGGAGCTTGTCTGCCCAGCTCGGGGGCCCTGGCTTTTCCCAGGACAGTGGGAGCTGGAGGAGCTGGGAGGGCAGCTGGGCTGTTTCAAACCCAGGGAGACAGCCTCTGGCACCTGGGGGGTGGTGGCAAGTTCAGGGTTGCAGGTCTGCCTGGCAACCAGCCAGGGGCAAGCAGCCAGACACCCGCTCAGGTTGACTCAAATCGGAGAGGGGTGCTACAGGAGGCGGGGAGCAGGGAGAGAGCAAGGGCAGGCACAGGGCCACCTTCTCCCTTCCCTCTTCACCCTAGGGCCCTCCCCAGGGACCAGCAGCCCTATGAGTCCCCTTGTTCTTGCCCCCCCCACCATTGCGGGGCTCTGTACCCTCTCGGACTGACTTCCCATGACCTCAGGTTCCAAGGTCCAGTAGGAGTTGCCCAGCTCCATTCAAGTTCTTAAAAGAGCAAATCTAATTGGCTGGGCTGGACCAGGTGGCCACCTCTGACCCAGTCAACTATGTCTAGAATATGCCATCACCTGGTACAACATGTCCCCCTAACCACCCTTTCTGCAGGGCTGTAAATGAACCACTTGCCTGGAGGGGAGCTCATGGCAGGACTGGGGTGGGTAAGACTTGTCCCCATGCCTGAGCCCTCCGCAGTCCCCAGAGGCCCCCTCTGGGCCCTGACAGCTGCCAGGGTCCTCACCGGTTTTCCTGTGTTTGGAGTTTCCGAGGTGCACACCTATGGGCCCCAAAAGGTTGCTGCTTCAGCGCAGAGTGCACGGAAAGCTGGATCTCAGGGGAGGGGGGGCCAAGCAGTCTGGAGCCGGGGAGTGGGGTGCTCTAGAAAGCAGATGGAGCGCCATGGGGGAGCCGAAACTGGGGTTAGGGGCCAGAGAGGTCAGCCAGGTAGGACGCCAGTGCTGGAAGAGCTTCGGAAGCCACACAGGCCCCAGGCCATAGCCACTGTAGGGCGACCCTGCCGTTTGGCCCTACAGTGGCTATGGCCTGGGGCAGTCACAGCAGGACCCAGAGCTGGGAAGGCACAGAACCTTGTGGTGGACGCAGCAGCCTTGAGCCGGCAGAGTTTGGAGCCACAGCCCCGGAGTCTTGGGGCACAGGGCATCGGCAACAACCCCAGGTCCAGAGCTGCGAGAACCCAGGGACCTGGAGCCAACAGCACCAGACCTTGTCGCTGAGTTCAAGGATCCCTAGCAGGATGCGTGGGAAACTCCCCCAAAGCTGGCTGAAGATCCCAGGTCCCCATGGAAACCCAGCTGGCAGAGGGGGCTGCCTCATACCCCACCCTCAGATAGCCACCTCCCAGCAGGCATGGCTGGGGCAGGGCCAGCAGGATTGCTGACCCCAGGGACATCTCCCACTTCAGCTGGACCTACCTCCAGGTTAGAGTCAGGACAGGCGCCTCTGGCCCTTTGAGGAAGCAGAGCTTCCGAGAGGGAAATCAGAGCTCAGCGAATCTGTGAACTGGCTGGAGCGTGGCCGGCCCGAGAGACCTCAGAATGACCTTCTCAGAGCCCCCAGGTTCACACCGCACAAAGAGGGGACCAGGGGACACTGCCATTGCTCCTTCTAGGCCTGGAAGCCGCAAGACACCTCGAGAGCCAGCCTCATCCCCGAGAGTCCCCTCCCCACTGTGCTGCAGATATGCAGGCCCCACAGCGAGCCCCCCGAGGCTCATCAGGGCCACCGATGGATCCCCAGTACCTAGGCTTAGCACATGGTGGGCCCTCAGGGGATCCAGGATGTGTGTTTGCCGAGTGAATCCAGAGAGCCCAGATTACCAACAGCCCACCCCATTTCCTCTGCAAGAGTCCTCAAGGGCAAGGACTAGGCCCTGGTCGCTTGCAGCTCCCCAGGGTCGGGTCCGCGCAAGGGATAGGCACCCAACTCCGGCTGAGAGGTCCCCGGGAAGGGGGCCGGGAGCCTTTGGGAGAGGGACTTGGGCCCCCTGGGAAGCTGGATCTTCCATGCTTGGATCCCATAGACTCCGCATGCCTGTCACCAGCCTGCAGGTGGAGTGGGGTCTAGGTGGCTCAGGAACTTGGTGACCTCCCCGCGGCTCTGCTCCTGTAGTACAAAGTTTTGTTAAAATGCTGTTCGAGTACCTTGTGATGCCATTTATGTCAAGTACAAGACCAGGCAAAGCTAATGGCTGCAGTTAGAAGTCAGGATGGCAGTCCCCTCACGGGGAGTGGCCGGCAGCCCCCAAGAGGGGTCTTTTGCAGGGAGGCGAGTCACACCTGCTTCTCCATCTGGGTGCTGGTTGTTGTGAAAATACATTTCATGAGCTGTGCACTCATGATAACTGCACTTTTCTGCACATATTTATACTTCTATAAAGTTTAAGAAATGCTAACCAATACAGAAATGACAATAAAGCGAAGGTAGCCACCAGGCCCTCTCCCTTTACAGAGCCCTGCCCCCCACTCTGGAGAGCATTTCTACATGGGGGGTGGGGCTCTGACGGGGGTTGGGCGGTGAAGGGCGCAGGGAGCTGTCGTGACCCGCATTTCCACTTAGACGGTACCATTTGGACCAGAAGAAATAGCAAAGTCGTCTAAAATGCCATTTTCCCCCCTTTCCAGAAGACTGAGAAAATGTCTCCTACCCCATCAAAAACGGAGGTGCTCGTCTCCATGTGAGGCGGCTGGGAGGCCGAGGGGGTTTGGAGGCGGAGGGACGGCCTTCGGGCGCGCGCGCGACGTTTCAGAGCGGGGGGGGGGGTGGGGGATCAATACAGACTTCTAAGAAGCGCTTACCATAGCTAAGCTT
>NW_006436888.1:8516473-8543058 GCF_000325575.1 Pteropus alecto
GGCCGGGCCCGCTCCTTCCCCTTCGCGGTGGGCGGCTCGGTCCGTCCTCTCCTCTGGGGAAGTCCTGCCTGAGGTGGGAGGTGGACGCCGGCCAAGGAGTCAGGGAGGCGGGGGTCCAGACTGTGCCCCCTGTTGGCGCCGCATCAGCCAGCACCCCTTCCCCCGGCCTGCACGCTAGCCGGGGCCGGCAGCCGCCTTGCCCCTTCCCCGCCCCCTCCGCTGTTGCACCCCAGACCCTAGAAAGAGGGGCAACTTGGAGGGGCTCAGATTCTGGGTCAAAGATGGACAGAGGGTAAGGAGGACCGCCTGGGCCTTTGAGGGGCGTCCATACATAGAGGCAGTGATGCGGAGGGCAGGCGTAGGGAGGGATCTTGGACCCCTGGAATCCCCCTTCTCCCAGCAGTCCTGCAGGGATCCTCCAAGTCAGGGGCCCCACAAGGTCACTGAGCCACCCCCCTCCCCCTTCCAGACTTGTGGGACAGAGGGAGAGAGCAGCTTATTTCCAAAGACATTTTCTCCCCGTGGAATCTGGACAATTTCCCTGGGGAACAGCAACTAGAAAAGGGCTCTGCGAACAGATTCCCGAGCAGATAAGCCAGCGTTTAAGAGAGAAAGGGACACTGACCTCCTTTGAAGGGAGGTTTGAGGAGCTGCCCCACCCGTCCTCTGGTGGGGAGGCTGCTGAGGCCATGGGGGAGGCTGGGTGCTGCTGCCTGGGGCCACCCTTCCCTGGGCCCCACCCAACTGATAACCTTCTCCTCTCCCCTGCAGACGACAGGAGCCTGGCGGAGGAGAAGGGACTGCGCTGTCAGAACCCTGACTGCATGGACAAGGGGAGGGCAGCCAAGGTAGGGAGCTAGAGGGCCTGGGGGCTACTGGGAGCTGAGGGGACAGGGCTCTAACCGCCTTCTCTGTCCAGGCACTGGCGTCCGCAGGGCCCTGGCAAGTGTGCAGCTGGCCCAGCCACAGTGCTGTCTGGGTTCAGAAGCGGGTAGGGCCACCGGGTGGCTGGTTTCAGAGGCAGCGTAGCTGCCCCTGACTCCAGAGTGGCAAAGTAGAAAGACCTCTGCAAAAGCAGGGGGCAGACGTACCCCAAAGCCCTTCCCTGTGCTGCAGTCCTGCAGCAGCCCCGAGGTGACAGGTGCTATGGCCTCATGTCATGGATGAGAAAGCTGAGACTTCTCAAGAGACGCTCCCCCTCCCCAAGGCTCTGTTCTAGTGCCAGCTGGCATCCTTCCTATGACACTCTTCAGACCTGGGCCTAGGTCAGGGATGCTTTGAGACTTTGGGACAGTGACTGTGGCCTTGGGGCTGACAAAGGGAAGAAGGGGCAAACTGGTCCTGGAGTGCCAGGGCTCTGGAGCCGGTCACGAGGCAGAACGAGAGGGACAGTGATCAGTATTGATGCTACACTTCTGCCCGTGACGACGCATTGGGCCTCATGCCACGCGCTTTCTTTGCCTCGTGCACTGCTTGTGGGGGCTCTTCTGGGGAGGCAGCGTCGTCCCCTCTTTCTGATGAAGATACCAAGGTTCAGAAAGGTCCTGTGACTTGGCTGAGGCCCCACAGCTCAGGAGAGACCGAGCCAGAGTTTGAACCCATGTTCAGATTCTCGCAGTACACATCCGAGTGACAGTAGTAAAAACTGCCACAACTTCCTGTGTCAGGTTCAGGCTCCGAGGATTCGGTGTCTCCTCTTGCTGGCCTTCTGAGATCCGTCCTATCATTCCCATTTACATACGGAGAAACTGAGGCTCAGAGAGGCAGTGGCTCACCCAGGGACACGTTGCTGGGATGTGGCAGAGCTGGGATTTGAACCTAGAGCCCAGACTGTGTCATGCCAGAGCCTGTGCTCCTAACCACTGTGTAGCACAGCTCTGCCAGCTGCAGGAAATTAAAAATGCCACCCTCCCACCACCAGCTCCCCCTACCACCCTCCTCTGCCCAGACACATGCACACGTTCTCCACAGGAAGGCCACAGTTACAGGGAACATGGGGGACTGTTCTGGGGGTGGGCAGAGGAGGGGGAGGCTTCAGGTTGCCGTGGTCACCAGGCAAGGGGGTGGCTGTGATTCAGACACAATCTGCTGGCACGGGTGGTGCCTGGCATTGGGGCTCTGGTGTTGGCTGGTTGCCTGTCCCCCAGATGGGGGCTCCTGGCAACAAACTGGCCTTATTACCCCTACTACACAACCTGCCAGGGGTCTGCAAAGCCTTGGGGCCTCTGCCTGACCCTGAGGGGTGACAAGGTGGGGCCCGGCCACACTGTCCCAGTCCCTCCTGTGGGTGGGGCGGGTCCCCTAGCTGCTGCAGGGGCAGGAGGGCCTGGAATGTGCAGAGGTGAGGACTATCAGATGAGAGCTGGTTTCAGAGCAAGTGCGGGGCCTCTGCAGCCCCCAGGTCCTGGCTCCAGCCCTGGCCTGCCCGGAACTCAGCGTGGCTGACACTGGCATCAGCAGCCAGAGGGTTGCTCAGCCTGCAGGGGGAGAGCCCAAGCCCTCCCACTGGTGGGACCCACTTTGGGACAAATGGTACAGACTCACTCAGGGACGAGGTGATCAGAGAGACAAGGGCTAGTCGGGGAGGACATCCTGGAGGAGGTGCCCTCTGGTGGATGTGAACACATGACTAGGCAGAGCAGAAGGCAAGGGTGGTGCAGGAAGGGGGACCCGCCAGAGGCAGGAGTGTGGAGGCAGGTCTTCCCAAGGGATGAACTGGCTGGAGGAGGGGGTGACAGGAGGTGCATTACACCCAGGTTTGGTGAGAAAGAGGGTCCAAGATCATCTGTATTGATGACGATGATGATAACCACCACTGAGTGAACACGTTTACGTGCCTGGCAGGGCGTTAGGCCCTCGCCAGGCCCTCGCCGAACCGTCTGGAGAGCCTCAGGAGGAAAGCATTATTATGCCCACATGCCGTGTCAGGAAACTGAGGCTCAGAGAGGGGAGAGCTTGCTCACATCGCACAGCGTGACTGGCAGAACGTGGTCTGGAGCGAGACCAGGAGCCTCGTGCTTACTCTCCTCCCCAGCTGTTCTAGGAACAGCTCGCTATCAGGATGTGTTAGCTTTTCAGAGACAGCGTCATTCATTCATTCATTCATTCACCAAATTAGCTCTAAGTCTCTGCTGGGGCAGGCCCAGTTCTGGACCCTTGAGATGTCCAGGAAACAAAGGCTCTGCCCATCTGGAGTTGACAGCCTCACCGCACTGGGAGGAGGGAAGTGAGGACTGGGCTTTGCCAAACTGGCGCCTAGGCTGTCCTGGGCAGGGCCATCTTTCAACAGGGCTGGACCCTTCCGCTTCTGGGCCCACCCTTGAGGTTTTGTTTGAACCTGTCCTGGGTGCTGGGGCTTCTAAGATGAATCAGCCACCCCACCCTTACCTCCTGCCATGGAGTTCATTCTGGGGGTAGGAGGTTATCAGGATGGGCTTCCTGGAGGAGGCTGCTGGCATCCTGAGGAAAGAGGAGGTACTGAGATGCAGGAAAGCTGAGTGAGCAGGGAGGGATGTTGGAGCTGTAAGGAGCAGGCAGGGCCTGGGGATGGGGAGAGGGAGGCAAAGCTAGCTGAGGAGCACCCTGATGTCAGGTGAAGAATCTGAGCTGTCTGCCTCAGAGACCCCATGACGAAGATGTGTAAAGTAGCCCACACCTGTCCAGCTGCACGACCTTAGGCAAGTCACTGCACCTCTCTGAGCCTCAGTTTCCAGGTGAAGCTTCTGGAGTTGTGATGAGTATCACAAGAGGGCTTGTATGTGAAGCACGTGGCACAGTGTGGCGCGCTGTCGGTGTTCAAGACAACGCTAGCTGTGGTCACGTGCTCATCCACCATGGAGAGGGAGAGAAACTTCCAGGCTTCGGGCGCATCCTCCTTTCCCTTCCTGAGGTCTGAGAGTGCCCAGTGCCCAGGTTCCATCCCAGACCCCGGCCCACCCCGCCCAGCAGACACACATTTATGGCACATCGGTCCTGTTCCCCGGGCAGGTGGAGTTCTCAGTCTCGGGGGACGGCCCCTCTGTCGAGGGAAAGAGGCAAAGCTAGCTGAGGAGCACCCTGATGTCAGATGAAGAATCTGATCTGTCTGCCTCAGAGACCCCATGACGAAGATGTGTGAAGTAGCCCACACTGTCCAGCTGCACAACCTTAGGCAAGTCACTGCACCTCTCTGAGCCTTAGTTTCCAGGTGAGGCTTCTGGAGTTGTGATGAGGATCACAAGAGGGCTTGTATGTGAAGCACGTGGCACAGTGTGGCGCGCTGTCGGTGTTCAAGACAATGCTAGCTGTGGTCACGTGCTCATCCACCATGGAGAGGGAGAGAAACTTCCAGGCTTCGGGCGCATCCTCCTTTCCCTTCCTGAGGTCTGAGAGTGCCCAGTGCCCAGGTTCCATCCCAGACCCCGGCCCACCCCGCCCAGCAGACACACATTTATGGCACATCGGTCCTGTTCCCCGGGCAGGTGGAGTTCTCAGTCTCGGGGGACGGCCCCTCTGTCAAGGGAACCCCCGGCCGGCCTGTGTCAGGGCGCCCTTGAGCTGGGCGCTCTGGTCAGTCCGTTCAGGGCACCCTAGGTCACATGAGGACACTGCGCTACCACATTTGAGGGGACAGAAGACTCGGGGGTATTTAGCCTGGAGGTGGGCCTCGCAGGTAATGATTCTAGTAGCCACCGTTCCTCAGCACCTGCTGTGTGCCTGGCCCTCACAGGGACCTCAGCCTGCTCCTCACTCCCCCACTTTGCCGCAGGGCCCACCCGATCTCCATTTTAGAGACAGGACACAGAGAAGCAGGGAGGCGAAATGACTTGCTGAGGCGAGTCAGACCTGGTCTGGCTGTCCTCAGGCCTCTCATTTCTAAGGGAGGGGTGGTGAGTTTTTCCGCATGGCTCCCAGGGGCCCTGGCAGAGAGGTGAGTTTGGGTTCAGTCCAGGCAGGAGTTGCGACAGCTGCAGCTGCTCCCCGATGTTTAGGTAGTGAGCACCTCCTGCCGAGGGGTATTCAAGCAGAGAGTGGAGGTTGGATTTGCTGACTTCAGAGTTCCCTTCCAGCTCAACAATGGGCTGTGAGGTGGCAGGGATGAGGGGGTGTGTGTGTGTGTGTGTGTGTGTCTAGGGGCGGGGCGGCCAGATAAAGACCAGTGGACACGGGGCAGAGGAAGGGGTGGATCTGAGACCCCCGTGGAGGAAGAATGGGCAGGATGTGGTGAATAATGGGAGAGGGAGTCATCTATTCTCTTGGGCAATGCTCTGGGGATAAGAGGCGGGAGGTCGGGGTGGGGGGGGCCCTTGAGAATGGCCAGATTTTGGGGATCTCTGGAGGTAACTGGGCCTTTTCGATGCTAGTCAGCTGTAGACAGGTGGCAGCCCAGTCTGCACCTGGAGAAAGGCGCAGGGCCAGAGAGGACATGCAAGCAGAACTCTGGGCTTTGGCCAAGTAATTGCGGGGTGGGGGCAGGGGCAGGGGCAGGTGAAGGCCTGGGGCAGAGACGAGTTCTCACCAGTGGGGTGAGGTGTCCTGGTGTGGACCCAGCCCCCAGGAGGGTAGCACCTGGCAGGAGGGGGCTCCACCTCCTGGAGACCCCTGTCTGAGGAAGGTGGTCTACAATTGGGAAAATGCAGGTGGGCCTGAACTGAGGCCTCTGGGTCTCTGGCCCAGGATCTGCCCTAAGGTAGAGGTCACCACACCCACCGCTCGGGAAGGGGGGAGGTGTGCTTGGCGCATGGTTGCCTACTTCCGCAGTGGGATCCCTGTACCCCCATAAGTCCCTGCACCCGCAGTTCCTAGCACAGACTGAGTTGTTCTAAACTCCCACTGCTGGGAGAGGGAATCTGGAAACCACCAAAGGGGGGAATGGCCCCCTTTTTCAGCCATGTCATACATGAGCCAGGAAAGAAGAGGGGGACACAGAGGCAGGCAGGCCGGTTTCGCAGGCGCCGTGGAGGCGCAGTTCAGAATCCAACCCTTTATAGAGGAGCGGAAGCGAGCCTGGCTTGGGGCGATTCCCAGGACGGGCTCGGCCTGCGGGTCCCTTCGCCTGGACCCCCAGGGCCCCTCTTGCCGGCCAAGGCAGCTTCCTGCCGGGGGGCCTCGGCGAGGACCTGGGAGCCCCTGTTTTCAAGCCCAGGTTAAAGACTAAGGACTTTGACCTTTCTGGAGATCTGTGAACGGCCGCCCCCTCGGGGACAATGATTACTGCCTTCCCCCTGTCTCTGCAGCCCAGACCCTAGATTACCCGCGAGCGCTGTCTGGGCTCCCTGCCATCCCCAGGACTGCGGGATTGGCCGCAGGGCCCTTTTCTGAATCCCAGCGCTCCCCTATCCCGGCCGGGCGCGCGGATGGTACGTCCCGGCCCGCCCAGGTGGTAGCGCCCGCGCCAGCCTACCGTAATTCCCCTACGCCCGGCGCCCCAACCCAGCGCGGACCGACTGAGCCCGCCCCGCGGCTCCGGTCCCCCTCGCCCTGCGCGCCCCGCCGGGGCTTTGGCAGCCTTGCCCCGAGCCCCAGCCACAAAGGAGGAAACCCATGTCCCTAGGTGAGTCTCACGGGGAAGCTGGGGTCCGGACAGGGCTGGGGTCCGGACGGGGTGGGTCCGGGCACCAAGACTTCTCCCAAATTAATGGACAGAACCAGACTGGAAAGTCCCACACAATCCCAGGCCCGCGGGTGGGTATCGACGGGCGCCGCTGGCTCTACCTCCATTTACTTGAGTGTGGAATGGGCCGAAGCGCCCGCCCCCGCCCCCGCCCCAGTGACTCTAATGGGGAGTCGGCCCCCAGATATGGGTGTGAGGAGCCTATGGAACCTCAACCCTGCTGTGAGGTTTGTTGCTGGGGGCGGGGGGGTGGGTGGCTTGGCTTAGGGTGATTAGGAGGAGGCTTCGGGGACCCTGCCCCATCTGGTCGAACGAGGGTCAGTATCGGGGACAGTCCTCTGGGAGGCCGGCAGGGGGCGCGAGAGTCTGTGCGTCAGGCAGCTGTGGCGGGGACAGAGGGACCCAGGATAGGCCCTGTCTGCCTTGATTAAAGGCGAGGAAAAGGAGGCCAGGAGGCCCTGGACCCTATAGATTCCCCAATAACCTTCCCCAGCTTGGCTCTAGGTGGATTTTACTCTGCCCCTTGGCCAAGGTCCACAAATACATTAGGATCTCACAGCCATCTGTAGATAGAAAATTCTAGAGACCTGGCCAGTGTCCTCTCTGCACAGGTGGGTAAGAGCAGGGGCAGGTGGGCCCCAGAAGCAGGTCTGCTGCAGCCCAGGCACGTGTCCTCTCCCTCATTCCGTCCCAAGTAGCCTTCTATCTGGTGCTGGAGAAAGAGGTGCCAGGAGAAGGCACTGGCTGCGATGCTGTGGTCCTTAGCTCCAGGGTCAGGCGCATTTGTGCAGGGACAAGGCAGGAAGTGAAGTTCATGGACCACACACAGCCTCTCCCTGTCTCCCTAGCACTGAGTCCCAGCCAGACTGCTCCCTGAGGAGGAAGAGGCCTCTCTGGTTTCCCGGGCCTATGCAGTGGGCCTGGCCTGTGGACAGGTTCTCTATATTCTTGCCATCTGCCCAGCTCAGGGCAGGACTTTAGGGCACGCTCTGCCTCCAGGTGGGCCCCGGAACCCAAAGGACAAGGAGTTAAGCCCCGGCCTAGGGGAAGGGAGGAGCTGGTAGGCCGTTGGGAACGAGGAGGACAGCCTGGCCGACCTGCCCACGCATGCAGCCTCCACCCCTGCATCTGCAAGGTGCCAGATGGGGCCTTGGGGCCCGTAGGCTCCCAGGGGAACTTAGCCGAAGTGAGGAGCCCTTGGGCACGGGTGTCCCTTCAACTGGGGAGCCCCAACTCCTGATTCAAGGCCCATCTGCTGTGGGCAGAGCATGGAGCGGGCCCCAGACCTCGCCCCAGACCCACGGTCTCTACTGGACAGGAAGTTCCCGCGCCCACCACAGACCAGGAGGAGGCCCCAACCATTGTGGGGTGGGGATGCCCACAGGCCTCCTCTTCTGGGGCTGCGGAGGTGGTGCTGGGGGCGGGGGTGAGGGGGACTCCTGCTGTGGATTCTCCATTATTCATCAGCGCCAGCATCTGGTTTCTGAGGATCAGTTTCAACAAGCCGGTCCTGACTCATGAGCCTAGAGCTGGGGCTGGGCTGAGGAGGGGCCCCCTCCCCAGGGAGTCAGGGGCTGGACCTCTGGGGCATGCTATAGCTCAGGCACTATTTCAGCTCTGTCCTGTAAAGAGGAGGTGAGAACTAGGAACATTCGAGGGGCTCCTCCCTCTCCTGGTGCAGGGGCTGGGGCCTCCTTTCCTCGCCAGCTCCACGGGCTCCTGGGGCAGCAGGGCCCTGGCGCTCTAAGGAGCACCCCTGCCCTGGCTGGAGGAGCATGACTCAGGGATGGCCAAGGCCTGGTCACTCAGGTGACTTCCAGTGACCAGCCGTGGCTCAGCCCTGGTGGTCTCCATTTGATGCGAGCTGGTTACCCCAAACCAGCTGGATCCCCCTAAGCTGGCTTTGGAATCTGCCCTGTCCCCAAGGGACGAACCTCAAGGCTCTGCTGCCCAAACCATCACTCAGCCAGTCTTCATGCACCCCATACCACCCTGTGCCTAAGACACAGGTAGTGAGTGGCCCAAAGCACAGGCATCTGCCTCCCCACTTACCCACTGGTGACTTGAAGCAAGTCACTTAACCTTTCTAAGCCTCGGTTTCTTTGTTAAATGGGGATACTAACAGTATCTCCTCCTTAGGATCTTAGAGAAGAGTGAACAAGATTTGCTGTCCCAAACTCCTGGCACAGGCCTGGCACTTGGGAGGGCTCAGCTGTCGGTCTATGGGATAACCGCAGGGGCAGGGGGCCTGGCAAAACCACCAGGGTTTGAAGTGGAAACTGACCTGCCTGGGTCAGCAGGCCCAAGGTCATGGATGCCAAGAGGAAGAGAGAACCTGTGATCAGGCAGAGGGGAAGCCTTTCTCGACCGTTGGCCCAGAAGGGACATTTTGGCTGAGACCTTCCCTGCCCCAATGGGCTTTTCTGGCATGAAGACCCTTCATCTGCCTTCATTCATCCAGTCATCATCTAGTCTATCCCAAGCACCTACTGTGTGCCAGGACTGTTCTACGCTGAAGAGGCAGTATGGGCCAGACGGCCAAGGCCGGTGGCCTCTGGAGAGGGTATTCCAGCAGGAAAGTGATAATCCAGAAGTGAACAGACATCAAATAACTTCGGGTGGTGATATGTACTTAGGAGGAAAGAATTCAATTTAAGAGATTTGAGCGTTGGAGGTTGAGGGGCTATTTATTTTGGAAGGAGGGTGACGGCCTCCCTGTGAAGGTAGCGTTTAGGATGGGGCCCAGTGCCAGCTGTTGGAAGATCAGGGGCGTGCAGTGTTCCAGACAGAGAACACAGAGGTGCAGGCGCTGAGCTGGGTGAGTCGTAGGGAGAAAGGTCAGTATGAGGGATCCCGTGTGGGACCTGCCAGGGTGTGAGGTAGGAACCAGGTCACATTGAGATTTTATTCTAAGCCACTGGAGAATATTAAGGGGGAAGGGGAGGGTGTGACATGATGGGGTTTTAAATTTCAAAAGATCCGCCTGTGGAATGGACAGTGAATGACTCACGCTTTGGGAGTGGCCCCTAAGAAATGCCTGCCCCCCTCAGAACCGTCCTCAGAGACTCTCCACCTTCTTCCCCAGTTGAACCAGATTGAGGGGGAGCTGTAAGGGGTGGGTGGGCTGATGACAGCATGTGCCCTCACTCCATAGACGCCGAGGGGAGGCCATTCTGGAACCCCAGAGCCAGAAGTCGAGGTTCCATTCCTGACTCTGATGCCACTTTAGCCCCATCACTGCGAATGGGGACAGTAGTGCCCGCCCCCACCTGCCGAGAGTGAGTGTAAAAGCGCTGA
The DNA here is from genome assembly GCF_000325575.1 of Pteropus alecto. Lineage (NCBI taxonomy): Eukaryota > Metazoa > Chordata > Mammalia > Chiroptera > Pteropodidae > Pteropus > Pteropus alecto. Next base: position 8,526,363 of record NW_006436888.1, read on the forward strand.
GACCCTACAGTGGGGACCTCAGCACCGCACCCCATCTTGCGGGGGCGGGGCGCGGTCCTCTCTGTCCCGATGAGCGCCCCCTGGAGGTGGGGCACGAGGACGCACTCAGCTGGAGCAGCAGGGACCTAAAGCTGAGGTGGGCAGCGGGGTTTTCCTGACGGGTCTCGCCCCACTCCTGGGGGCCCCCAAACCGTCTCCACCGTTTCCTCCCAGCGCGCCCCCTCCCCCTGCCGGCTCCACCTGTAGTCACCCGGACCCTCCACTCCTCTGCCCCCCGGCTCTGGCCTGGGCACTGGGGGGTCCCCAGGCTCAGGCCCCGAGGCCGGGTCTCAGGCTGTGGGGTGGCAGTCGATGACCTCCAGGACGACCTCTGAGCGCTGGATGTGTGGCCGGGCGGGGAAGCAAAAGGTCAGAGCAGAGAGGGGTGTCCCGGGACTGGGGACTGGAGGGGGAGCCGGGTCCGAGGACGGGATGGGGAAATGTCCTGGTCCCGGTCCCCCCCTTCTGCCACCAGCATTCAGGGAGCTTCGCCAGGAGGAGCAGGTCCGAGATGGACACTCTGAGCCCGGGTCCGTGGGGAAGGGGCTGGGGGGCCAGTGCGGAATGCCCTCCTGGGACCCCGCTCCCTGCTGGGCCAGGGGTCGCGGGCGCGACAGGGAAGGCCAGGTAGGGCTCGGACAGCCGTGCGGGGAAGCCGGGGCGCGGGTGGGGCACGCGGTGGCCGAGCCACCGGCCGGGGCGGTACAGCGCGGGGATCGGGCACTAGGGCCTGGGGCCCTGAGGTGTGTGTCCCCCACCCCGCCATCGAGGGGCCAGGCGGCCAGGCGGCGGAGGTGGTTCGCCCACCCTGGTCTTTTGTGCCCGGGCTGCCTCCGGACACACCTGTGGGTCCCAGGCCCGGCCTGTGGCCACCCCTCCCCCTTTCCTTCCTCTGCCCCGGCCTGCCACACCCCTCCTGCTCCAGCCCCCGGGGGAGGGGAAAGCCACTTCTGGTGCCCCTCCCCATGAGCGGTGGCCTCGATCTTGCTCCCCAAAGGGCCCCCTCTGTATTCGTAAAGTTCTAGCGCATTCGCCGACTTAGGAGTTGCAGTGTGACCTGGGCGTACAGTCTGGTGGGCTCTCTTCGTCGCGTTGAGTCCGGGGAACTTTGGTCGCTGGACCCCGCCACCCCTCCCCCGCCACCCTCAGAGGGCGGGCACCCGAGTCCGAGAGAAGGGAAAGGGGCTGCCCCACTTCAGTGCTGCGGAGACTTCTGCCCCCGGAGAGAGCTGTGGGGAGACCCTGCGGTTTGGTGACTGAGGGGGGGGGGGAGCAGCATCCCGCCCAGCTGCAGCCTCCCAGTGGGACTTGTGGTTGTCCCTGGGGGTTCCTGGAACTTCAGCCTCAACCAGACCTGCTGAATTAAGTGAGGGTCCTGGGCCCGAGCCTCGCATGCCCCTGGGTTCCCTGAATCTGGGGTTCGCAGGGAGGACGGAAGCAGAGGAGGTGGGCAGGCTGGGCCTTGGTTTCCCATCATCATCGGTAGTATGGGTGTTAGTAGTAATAGTAACAGTAGGAAGAAGAGGAGGAGGAGGAAGAGGGGGTGGTGCTCACTGAAGCCTCCGGTGCTGGGACCAGCTTCCTGAGTCCCCCCAGGGATCTAGTGCCTCCACAGGGTGGGCACATAGCAAGCAGGTGCTCAGTAAATATTTGCTGAGTTCCGAATCTGTCATCTATATATTGGACTTATTGGACTTGTGTAAAACCAAGATTGTGTCACAGAACCAGGTACCTGGACTGCAAGGTTCCCAGAGACCCTCTGCAGGCCATGTCACCCTCCACCCACTGTGAGACCAGGGCCTAGGTAACTGGTAGGTCTACAGCCCCACCCACCACCAAGCCAGGCACCAGCGGATGCAGCTGTCAGGGGAATCTCGAGAGGCCTAGAAGGGGTGAGGGGCACCTGTGCCAGGCTGGCTGCCAGGCTGGACTCAGGGAGAGAGGGCTGCTGAGCTGGCAGATGGGGGGCTCCCGGAAGAAAGGCAGAAGTAGGGCAGCTGCCTTCCCAAGATTCATTGTCAAGAGAAGATGCTCGCAGCTCGAGGGTCCAAGAACCTGCAAAGCCAGGCCCTCTGTCAGCAGTGCCCTGGGAACCCCGAGGTGGGGCCGGGCAGAGTTGAGGCTGGGGATAGCGGTTTTTATGCTTCTTTTATATAAAGTAGACAAAAACAGTTGCTTTGGTTGAAGGGAGTCCCTTGCCCCTACCTCAGAGCCTGAGAACACTGTTTTAGACGACTTGAAAAGGGTGTGGAAGTCAGGGGCGCTCAGACTGCCAGCCAAAATCTGGACCATTAATGTCGGCCTGAGGCCCAGGGCCCCCAGAGCGAGTGGCCTCCTCAGTCTGACCCCTCTGGCTGCCGTTTCTGTGTCCATGTTTCTTTTTCTGTCTGGTGGAGTGGAGGGACACAGGAGCCAAATCAGCAACCATCAAACTGTGACTGATTTCCTCTCATCTCCATAGCCCCTGGCTGACCTGAGGCCAGCCTCCCCCACTCCACTGTCCCTTCTCAGCCACCCGAGAGGTGATGTGAAAATCTGGGATCTCGAGCTACGCGTCGGGTTTGATCCAGGCTCCACTGGCTGTGTCACCTTAGACAAGTTACTTAGCTTCTCTGAGCTTCACTTTTCTCTTCTGTAAAATAGGGACAATCAGAGCTCTCCCTGGGGTGAGGAGCCCTCAATGCAGCCCCAGGCACAGGAGCGACCACAGTCTAAATGGGGATCAGAACTTGTCAGCCTCTTCCTCCCTCCTCCCTTCAGCCATCCTCATCCTGAAATCTCGGATCGGGTTCTCCCCAGCCAAAAACTTCAGCGACCCTCCATTGCCCTAACTAGTAAACAGGTGTTTAGTGAGTGGTTCGGACTGGAGATAGAGCAGCGAGCGGCTGTTCTTGCAGATGCTACAAGGTGTGGGAGCAGCCAGGGGAAATATGCAGGTGTCAGATGGTGGGAAAGAGAGAAAGGGGGAGGGGGGAGGGAGTGCAGAGGAGTCGAAACCTTAGAAGGGGAGATGGCGACTTTGGAGTAAAGACTCCCCTACAAGAAGCAGGGGAGCTGGTCACTTCACACCCTGGGGACGGCATTTCGGGCTTCAGGACTCAGAGGCGGGAGTGCGCCTGGCGGCCGTGCCAGATTGGGGTAGCAGCGTGAGCCAGGACTGGAGCGCAGGGCAGGAGGCCCACGAGGTAGCTATACTGGGAAGGACATGGAAAGCCACTGCGGGGTTTTGAGCAGGTATGTGTGCCTCCTCTTTGAACGGGATCCACTCTGGTCTCACAGACTGGAGGGCGAGGGCGGAGGCAGGGCGCCAGTGCCGAGGCCGTTGTTGAAATCCAGCTGAGGTGACACAGCCAAGCGGCTGTGCTGGGCTAGGGTTGAAGCTGCAGAGATTAAAGGTGGAGCCAACAGAATTTTCGGACTGACTGGGTGGGGGTGTGACAGAAAGATCAGAGGTGACCCCAAGTTTTTGGCCTAATGCGTTAGCTTCCCAGGGCTGCCGTAACAAATTAACACCGACTCGGGTGGCTTTAGAGCAATAGAATTTTATCCTCTCCCAGCTCCGGAGGCCAGAAGGCTGAAATCCAGCTGCCTGCAGGGCTGTGCACCCTCTGAAGGCTCCAGGGGAGGGTCCTTCCCTGCCTATCCCAACTTCCGGTGGCCCCAGGCGCTCTTTGGCGCTCCGTGATTCACATGTCGTCCGTCACGTGGTCATCTTCTGTCTCTCCTCCTCTTATTAGGGCAACAGTCATGTGATTACTCCATACCCTATGATCAGAAACTCCAGTATGACCTCATGTTAACTAGTGACATCGGCCACCACCCTATTTCCAATTAAGGCCGCGGTCTGAGGTGCTGGGGGTCAGGACTCAATCAGTCTTGCAAGGACACAACTCAGCCCCCAACACCCCATGACCAGGAGGCGTCGGGTTAGCCGAGGAGGACGGAGCTGCGTGAGGGAGTCAGGAGCTCGTGTGCGGATGGTTTAAGTCAAGATGCTTCTTAGAGTCGAGGACAGATAGAGAAGATTGCTCCAGTCCTGGGCGAGGTCCCACTTGGGGATTTACTTGGAGCCCTCGGCATGTGGAGGTGTTCTAAGTCATGAGACTGGCCGAGACCCAGCGGGTCGGTGTAAATGAAAGTGGGGAGGGGCCCATAGGCAGGGATGGGGGCGGGAGGAGAACCAGCAGAGCCTGGGTCCCGGGGACCTAGGGAGAAGAGGTTTCACAGAGACACCGATATCAAATGCTGGGTCCCGTGAGAACAGACAAGTGAACTTAGAAACGTGGCGGTCACTGGGGAGAGTCACCGAGAAGAGTGAGTTTGCTGTGTTGGGGAGGGGGCAAAACCTTGATGGGAGGGGGTCTCAGAGAGACTGGGAAGAGGAGAAAATGTCCAAGTCGAGCATCATAGTAATCATCGATTTAGGCCAAAATCTTGAGTGAATGCTGAAGCTCTGGAGTGTGAGATTGCCGGGAAACAGGATATCTCAGAGCGTCACCCCAGCCCAAAAAAAAGGGGACTTTACAAAGGACAGCGAGGTCCCCAAATGATCTGGCACTGTGGGCGCATAGAGGAGGTCACACAGCCTCTCGTGTCTTTGCCCACATGCTCAGCCTGATACCCGAGGCCCTCAGACAGACCCACCCGGGTGGGGGTGGCGCTTTCGGCCAGACCACTGGCTGAAAAATCTCAGTAACATGAAAGGTCAAAAAAAAAAGTATCAGGGAATTTATTCTTCAAGGATTAAACAGACAAGACCAAATGTTCCCACAAACCTTGATTGGATCCTGTGAAGGGAAAAAAAATTCTGTAAGGATATTGTTTAGACAGTCGGGAAGTGCAGGCGTGGACACTCGCGGACTGTGTATCTGTTCAGCTTCCGTGTTCGTAGGAGGACCTCGAGGTGCTGCCTTGCTCCTAGGTGACGCCTTGGTTTCTGCGCAGGGAAGGCGGGTCATGAGAGAGATGAGAAGACTGGTGGGAACAACTGGGGAAGCCAGAAGGGGGTGTGGATATTGTTATACAGGTCTTATAACTTTCTGTAGGTTTGAAGTATTTTACAACAAAAGTCGGGGCGGATAAAGATTGCCGAGGGGAGAGATCTGGGAAGGGGAGGGCGGACACCTGTTTTACGGAGTTTAGCTATAAAGGGAGGGGGAGAAACTGAGCAGCAGCTGGAGACGGAGGGATGAGGGTTGGAGGGATGAGGGTTAGCGTGCCGATGGGCGTGCTCCATCCCTCGGGGAGGGGTGACCCGAGGATGTAGGGGCAGGGGATGCTGAACGGTGGCCCCGCACTTCGGATCTAGGTGGAAGGCTGGCTTCGGGTTGGAGCAGGGCCAAGCCCCTGCAGCCCTGGGCAGCAGGTGGACATGGTGGGAGCTCACGGACCCTAGACTTCCGATGGCTTTTGTTTTCCTAAAAAAGTCGGAGGCAGAGTCAGCAGGAGAGTGTTAGGGGTGAGCTGTGGGAGGTTGGGGGACGGAGGAGCAAGCAGGAAGGTCATCTGTGCAGTGGGGGAGAGTATAGGCTGGGGCCATGTGGTAAATCTGGGGCCACGTCCCCATCCTGTGTCACACAGGTATGCCACCACGCCGACTGCCAGCAGCTGCACCGCCGGGGACCCCTCAACCTCTGCGAGGCCTGTGACAGCAAGTTTCACAGCACTATGCAGTATGACGGACACGTCCGCTTTGACCTGCCCCCCCAAGGTGAGCACCGGTTGCGGGGCCCAGCCTGGACCCTAGCGTTCCCAGGGTAGCCACAAACTCCCTGTCTGGGGGCACAGTGTCTTAGTGACTGTTGGAACTGTGACAGGGCCATCAGAAGGACAAGAGTCGGCTGAAATGAGGAAACCCAAGTATGTTTCAGTCCCTTTTGTTCTGCAAGTTTTTTAACAAGAGGCTTCAGAAAGGCTGATGAGCGATCTCTCCCAGTCTTTGCGGCTGCCGGACTTAAAAGCTGGGGACTGTGCCCCATCTTGAGAGCAGGCCTGTCTGTCCCAAGTGCCAGGTCTGCACCCCGCCCCCCCCCCAGAGGCCCTGCCCCTGGCTTGGGGCCTGCATGGAGAGGCCCCTTTCTCCGTGTCCTCGGGGTTGGGGACTTCTGGGCAAATCCTCCAGCCTGGAGTAGAGGCAGCGGGGGTAGGAGTGGGGTTGGGATGGGCAGGTCAGAGGGACTTGTCGCAGGAAACAAGAAACCCCTCATGCTGAATAGAGAAATGGCCCAGGACCACGGCCAGCTGGCTGTGCTGGGGTGGCTTCCAGACACTGGGCCTGGAGAGAAATGCCAACCCTTTGTCTCCCTTCTTAGCTGGTCAGAGGCACAAAAGGACTCTCCCTGTCTGCCAAGGCCCCCTGGGACTTTGGGTATGGTCACAGGGGTGGGGGTAGGGTGAGGCCTGAGAGAAAGAGCCATGGACTTTGACCCCTTTCCGCAGTAATCCCAGAGGCCGGCTTCTTTATCCCTATTTCACAGACAGGTAAACTGAGGCTGCAGGTGGATTTGTGTTGGGAGCGGGCATCACTTTGTGTCATCTCAGGGCTCTTGTGTCTTTTTGAATCTGGGAGTGAACAGATGACAAGCAGTGACCGAGCCCCTCCCCTCACAGAACCAAAAGGCCTTACTTAGCTAGTCTGGGGACAGGGTGCCCCAGGATTGGTAGCAGGCAGTGGCCCCTCCAGAGATGGCCATGTTGGAAGGCTAAGAAGGGACCAGGGAGGGAGCGGGCACAACCCCACCCCCCACTGTACTCCTAAGGCTCCGTCCTGGCCCGGAACGTGTCCACCCGGTCATGCCCCCCGCGCACCAGCCCTGCAGTGGGCTTGGAGGAGGAGGAGGAAAGCTGTATGGATGACAAAGGGTAGGTGAGGGGTAGGTGGGCAGAGCAGACACCTGAGGGCCCCAAGGCTGGGTCTCAGCTCAGAGGTGCAGGGACCAGAGGCCCTGTCTCTGCGGCTGCCCAATTCCTAGAGGAGGCCACCAAGCCTGGGCCCGCCTCTGGGGCTTCTGGGATCAGGCACCACCTGACTAGTTACCACTGGGTGTGACTCCTGTGTTGGCCACCAGAGGGCGCACACCCCCTTGTGGGCCCTGGCCTGCGGGAGTGCGCCTGGGTTACCTGGTCACCTGGGGTGAGTGAGGGGTGGGTGGCCAGCCAGGGCCCGCTCAGATCCCGCCCTGTTGAGGACCCACCGTGCCTCCAGCCTCTGCCCTCACCGGCTTCCTGCAGGGACCGGAAGAGCACAGGTCTGAAACTCTCCAAGAAGAAAGCCAGGAGGAGACACACAGATGTAAGGAGCCCCAGGCTGGCAGAGGGGCCCCCTCTTTTCCATCCCCAAGGCTGAGCCTGTCTGCTCTGAACCCGGGATCAGGCGTGGGGCCTGATCTGTCCCTCCCTCACCACCCTGCCCTGCAGCCCAGCACTGCCCACCTTAGCCAGGTGGGGTGGGGGACGTTCCAGGAGCTGCTCTCTCAGGCGGGACAGACACTGGGGGCCTCCCTGGGACTGTCCCCGTGTTCACTCCCTGCTGTGGTTCCCATCGTGGACCCTAGGATGGGGAGGATGGGGGACAAGGGGTGCAGAGGCTGAGACCCACGTCCTCTTAGGACCCCAGCAAGGAGTGCTTCACCCTGAAATTTGACCTGAGTGTGGACATCGAGACAGAGATCGTACCAGCTGTGAAGAAGAAGTCACTAGGGTAGGGCTTGGTGGCCTGGGTGCGGAAGTGGGCTGAGGGCAGGCGCGGCCTCCTGCAAATCTGACTGTGTCTGTGTGGTGACCATGTCCCCAACCTGTGGGGAGGTCCACCCACGTGGTGTATACACCAGTGAGGGCACACGTGACAGGGCCCGTGCACCTGTGCGTGTATTCCAGCCCTGTATGCGTGGTCCAGTCCCTGGGTGTGGATGGGCCTGTGACAGTGCGTGGACGTGAGTGTGAGGGCCTGGGTGCGGTAGCTGGTGTGCAGATGCATGCAGGAGTGTGTGCACCTCTGTAGACAGGTGTGTGTGCACCCGCACGCATCTGTGTGTGTACCTGTGTGTGACCCCACAGGTGCCTCCCTTTTCCACTGGGAAGGGGGGACGGAGCTGGGGCCATGGATGGGATGGGGGTCCATGTGACCGCCCCCTAACAGAGGCGCCTCCACCCCGGGGCAGGGAGGTGCTGCTGCCAATATTTGAAAGGAAGGGCATCGCACTGGGCAAGGTGGAGATCTACCTGGACCAGTCCAACACGCCCCTGTCCCTCACTTTCGAGGCCTACAGGTTTGGGGGACACTACCTGCGGGTCAAAGGTAAGCAGCTGGTGGGGTGGGCGGGGCCCGGCTGGGCCTTCCGGAGATGGGTGTGTCTTCCCAGGCTCAGATTCTTGTTGGCCGTGGCCCTGAGCAGGCTCATTACCCTACAGGTGTCTTTGCTGGGCAGTAGTGGCGGGGGCTTGTAGGGCGGGGCTTCAGGGGAGGGCAGCGAGGGCTTGGTCGGATGGATCTTCGGGGGAGAGGGGACTGGGGCCACCTCCTCCGCTGGACCCCGTGTTGAGGGCCTCTCCTTGCCCCCTGATGCTGCCCCAGCCAAGCCGGGGGACGAGGGGAAGGCGGAGCAGGGGGTGAAGGACTGCAAGTCGCTTAGTCTGCCGATCCTGCGGCCAGCCGGGGCCGGGGCGCCTGCCCTGGAACGCGTAGACCCCCCGAATCGCAGGGAGAGCCTGGACATCCTGGTGAGGAGGCAGGGCTAGGGCAGGGCTGGGGACGGGGCAGGGCCGCAGAGGGGAGGTCAGCTGGGCCCCTCCCTGTTCCCTCTTGGGGCTTCAATCTCCCCTTCTGGAAAATGGGGTTGCTGTGAGAATAGGAGGCCCCCTCGAGATCCGACTGCACCCCAGTGTGATGAGTCTCGTCTCAGAGTGTTCTAGTGCCCAGGGGGAGTGTGTGTGTGTGTGAGTGTGTGTGTGTGTGTAAGCACAGACGTGTGGGGAGTGAGACTGCGTCACGGGCTATGTGCATGCGTGTGCATTGTGGATCCACTTGGAGCTGTGCTTCCCAGTGCATCTGAGTGTGTGACTCTTTCTCCCCACCTGCTTCATGCTTGTGGCTGGGTGGCTGGGGGTGGTCCGGGTGCATCTGTGTCTGGATATTTTAGCCCCCAGAGCATGTGTGGGTCTCAGGAGGGGTGGCCTCCCAGGCTGGGCAGCAGAGACCCTCCCACCTCCCAGGCTGGCTTGAGGTCAAGGAAACCCACCCTGGGGTGGGGCTCTGGGGGCCAGAGTGAGCCTGGCTGGCCTTGACCAACCCTCCCTGACCAGGCCCCTGGCCGCCGACGAAAGAACATGTCCGAGTTCCTGGGGGAGACGAGCATCCCTGGGCAGGAGCCCCCCACCTCCTCCAGCTGCTCTCTGCCCGGGAGCAGCAGCGGTAGCAGCGACAGCTGGAAGAACCGGGCGGCCAGCCGCTTCAGCGGCTTCTTCAGCTCAGGCCCCAGCACCAGCGCCTTTGGCCGGGTAGGTGGTCCTGTGGGCCCTGGGGCAGGGCAGTTGGCTGGCCCTGACCTCTGACCTTAACCCTGGTCTCCTAGGAGGTGGACAAAATGGAGCAGCTGGAGGGCAAGCTGCACGCCTATGGCCTCTTCGGGCTGCCCAGGCTGCCCCGGCGGCTGCGCTTTGACCACGACTCATGGGAGGAGGAGGGGGACGAGGAGGAGGATGAAGCCGACGCCTGCCTGAGGCTGGAGGACAGCTGGCGGGAGCTCATTGATGGGCATGAGGTGGGTGCCACCCGCGGCCCTCCCTTCTCCCTCCTCCTTGGGGAAACGGAGACATTATTTTCCCACTTCATGGGGCTCTTCTGAGGACCCAGTGACAGGATGTTCCACAGGACAGCCCTGCCAGACTGCTGGCATCATTAACCCGCTTTGGGGAAACTGAGGCAAGGTGAAACTGCAGTGTGCCATTTAGCTGTTTTAGTGGCCCAGAATTTGGGGGACCTGCGTGTCTCCCCCGGGAAAAGCAGGTTACTTGCAAGGTTGCTCACCCTTCCCGTCCCTGAACACTCCGGGCTCCTGGCCGACCCCTGCCCTTCCCACAGAAGCTGACTCGGAGGCAGTGCCACCAGCAGGAGGCGGTGTGGGAGCTTCTGCACACGGAGGCCTCCTACGTTAAGAAACTGCGGGTGATCACCAACGTGAGTGTGGGGCCGCAGAGGCCCAGGGCCGCCCGTCCGCCCCCATGGCCTCCTCCTGGCTACCCCCATCAGAGTTTAGGCCTTTGCAGAAGGAGCAGGTGCCAGGCCACAAAGAGGGGACGTGAGAGAAGGGCCACACCCCGGGGAGGAGGTGACTCCCCTGTGCAGGGCACCTGGGAGGGGCTTCAGGCTGAACTAACTAACACAGGGCTGAGCTGAACTAACACAGGCTTCATCCTTTCGTTCAACGGCAATTCCTGAACACCTGCTGAGTGCCAGGTGTCCAGCAGCCCACGCCCTAGGCATGGAGACAGTGTGTTGGCACTGGGGCGGGGAGGTGTGCGGTATATAGGGACTTTGACCTGGGGGAGCACCTGGCCTGGTCTTGCGGGTTCAAGGAAGGCGCCCTCTGAGCTGAAACAGAGGCCGAGCCAGGGGAGAGGTGGAGGAGAGTGTTCCAGGCCTGGCCGCAGCCTTCGCTCTGTGGGGACCCTGGGGCCTAGGCTTTTTCTTGAAGAGTGAACCCTCTCTGCCCCAGCGTGCTTCAGAGCCTCCAGGGAGGGGTAAGGGGTAGAGGGGAGCCTAAGAATCTGAGGGGGGCATCGGGACTGGGACCCCCCCAGCTGCAGCGCCCCTTACCCCCACAGCTGTTCCTGTGCTGCCTCCTGAACCTGCAAGAGTCGGGGCTGCTGTGTGAGGTGCGTCGGGATCTGGGGCGGGGCACGATACCTGGCCCCGGGGATAGGGGAGGGGCTTAAGCACAGGGGTGGAGACGGATCGGGTGGGGCCGGAAGAGGGCGGGGTCCACAGGTGGAGTCCGCGAGGAGTGGGGCCTGGCTTCAGGGGGCGGGGATAGGGGAGGGGTTGAAGACGAGGGCGAGGACGGGCAGGGGCGGGGCTGAGCGCACCTCCCGCCTCCCAGGTGGAAGCCGAGCGTCTGTTCAGCAACATCCCGGAGATCGCGCGGCTGCACCGCGGGCTGTGGGGCAGCGTGATGGCGCCGGTGCTGGAGAAGGCGCGGCGCACGCGGGCGCTGCTGCAGCCTGGGGACTTCCTCAAAGGCTTCAAGATGGTGCGTGCCGGGCCGCACACAGGCGGGGACAATGAGGCAGGGCTGGGGCTCCGATCCTATCCGCCTGTTACCCCAGCCTCCCCCAGAGCAGTGGCCCTGCTCGACCCCTAGTGGTCAGAGGCAAAGATTTCCGAGTCGATCGCCTGGGTTTGAACCCCACCTGGCTATCTTCCCTTGCTACCTGGCCGAGGGTGGTCTCTTTCTCCAAGGCTCAGTTATCTCATGTGGAAAACAGGGCTAATAAGGTTTGCCACCCGCTGGGGTGGTCGCAAAAGTACAATACGGAAGAGCTTGTGCAGGGCCCGGCCCACAGGTAGCGCAGGTAACCAGGTGTTCCTGTTTCGCCCTGCGCCAGTTCGGCTCCCTCTTCAAGCCCTACATACGATACTGCATGGAGGAGGAGGGCTGCATGGAGTACATGCGTGGCCTGCTGCGCGACAACGACCTCTTCCGGGCCTATGTCACGGTAAGGACAGGCCTGGCTGATGAGCAGGGGCACAGGGCGGTGGACCCACCCCGGCATCAGGTGCATAGTGGGCGGGGCCTGGGACCTGGGGCGGGGCCTGCCCTGAGCCCCGCCCCTGCCTCCCGCCACAGTGGGCCGAGAAGCACCAGCAGTGCCAGCGGCTGAAGCTGAGCGACATGCTGGCCAAGCCCCACCAGCGGCTCACAAAGTACCCTCTGCTGCTCAAGTCGGTGCTGAGGAAGACTGACGAGCCGCGCGCCAAGGAGGCCGTCGTCACCATGGTAACCAGGGCGGCCAGTCGGGTCACCGTATGGCTCGCTACCCCTCCCTGACTCTGGGCTTGAACCCGCCATCTCTCGCCCCCAGATCAACTCCGTGGAGCGCTTCATCCATCACGTGAACGCATGCATGCGGCAGCGACAGGAACGGCAGCGGCTGGCGGCAGTGGTGACCCGCATCGACGCCTACGAGGTGGTGGAGGGCAGCAACGACGAGGTGGACAAGGTGGGCGGCATGGCCCTGCTGGGAGGGATGAAGGGCCAAACTGGCAGACAGGGACTGCGCTGGAATCTCACTTGAGGACTCCTAGCTGGGATGGGGAGTCGTACCCTGACCTCTCCTACACCTGTCCCCCACCCCCAGCTCCTGAAGGAATTTCTGCATCTGGATTTGACAGCGCCCATCCCTGGCGCCTCCCCTGAGGAGACACGACAGCTGCTGCTGGAGGGAAGCCTGAGGATGAAGGAGGGGAAGGACAGCAAGGTAACTCGAGGGGCCACCCCACACCCAGGGTCCGTGTCGCATCCCCTCTTGCCCTGCAGGTTTGGACCACCCCTACCTAGGCATCTCCTGGACCCTAGTCACTGGTTTGTATCTGCCAAGTTAGTCAGGTGGCTACTCAAGAACTAGTGCCCTTGTCATGTGCTCTACAGTACCCCCCCAAATAAATACATAAAATAAAGTAAAATCCAAAAAGAACTAGTGGCCTCGTGCTCATATGAGGGATGATTATTTGCCTGGTGCTTACTCTTTACAAATGCAGCAGCATCACAGCCCACGGTGCCAGCTGTGCCCATGTGGTGCCACATGAGTCCTGGTGGGAGGGAGGGGGCACGTTCCACGAGCAGGCCGGGGACAGCCCAGACCCTTTCTAGAGCTTTTAATTCTTCAGGTGCTGTGTAACCCAGTGTCTGCAAATCATATTTTAAAATGACTTCCCTTTTCCCCTTTATTGTCAACTTTTATTTATTTTATTTATTTTTTACTTTTTAGACGAGGCGACCCTTGGCTGACCTCACAGATTGCAAGGACCTTGTCAGCTTACAATCCCTTATTTTTTTATTTTTTACTCCTACAGCACCTGATCTTCCTAGGCAGTCTCCCATCCAAGTACTAACCAGACCCGACCCTGCTTAGCTTCCGAGATCAGATGGGTTTGGGCTTGTTCAGGGTAGCTTGGCCGTAGACTATTGTCAGCTTTTAATTGACATAAATCACAAGTGTGTAGCTCGATGAAGGAAAACCATCTTTCTCTTCGTTTTAATTTTCCTCTCAGGTTCATGTGGGGGTGGAGCAGGGGAGGTGTTTGACAAAGTCTGAGTACCCCAAGGAGAGGGTGTTACAGCAGACAGACAGGGGTCCCTGCCTAAGGCCCCAGGACTCTGGCCCTGACCCCCGGCCTGTCCTTCTCTCCCTGCCACCCCAGATGGACGTGTACTGTTTCCTCTTCACGGACCTGCTCTTGGTGACCAAGGCAGTGAAGAAGGCTGAAAGGACCAAAGTCATCAGGCCACCACTGCTGGTAGACAAGATCGTGTGCCGGGAGCTGCGGGACCCTGGTGAGGAGCCGGGCACCCCCTGCTCCTGGGGAAATGCTGTGATGGACAGGGGCCAGGGTCCTAGCTGACACTGATACGAGCTCTTCCTAACCAGGCTCCTTCCTCCTCATCTACCTGAATGAGTTCCACAGTGCCGTGGGGGCCTACACATTCCAGGCCAGCGGCCAGGCGCTGTGTCGTGGCTGGGTGGACGCCATTTACAATGCCCAGGTGAGCGCAGAGTGGTGTGCCCGCGGGCAGGGCCACCTGGTGAGGGCTGCTGCTCACAGCCCATTCTGCCCCTGTGCACTGCCGCCCCCACCTGCAGAACCAGCTGCAGCAGCTGCGCGCGCAGGAGCACCCAGGCAGCCAGCAGCACCTGCAGAGCCTGGAAGAAGAGGAGGATGAGCAGGAGGAGGATGAGGAGGAGGACGAGGAAGAGGAAGGTGGGGAGAGTAGCACTTCGGCTGCCAGCTCGCCCACCATTCTGCGGAAAAGCAGCAACAGCCTGGACTCGCAGCACTGGTATGCTTGCCCGGGGCCACCCAGCAGGCCAGGGCGGGGCAGGCACTCCAGCCCAGGACTCCCGACCCCCAGGCCACGGACACTGGGCAGGGCCCACCCATGACCCCTTCCTCTGAATGGCTTTGTGTTGTGAATCCAGTAGGGGGTAGGGGTGGATTCTGTCTCTCACCGGAGTCCAGACGGTGACGGCGAATGATTTTAAACTTGACCGCCAACTCTGATTCATTAGTAGCTGCCCGGAGCTGAGCTGAGGACTCTTAGACTGTCTCCAGCAGGAAAGAGCTCTCTCTGTGCTGGTGACAGACGCCATTAACGTCTGTGTTGTGGGCACAGGGGTTGGCAGATCGAGTGCGAGTGCCACACGTTTGCCGTCTCAGCTTCGAGAAGGCAGAGGCTGTAGACCCACGTTGCTCAGCATGAGGCCTGCACCAGGCCAGATCGGTTTCCTTTGCCTGGCCTGACTCTGTCCTCCCGGCCCCACAGTGCCTCAGACGGCTCCACGGAGACCCTGGCCATGGTCGTGGTGGAGCCTGGGGAGACACTGTCCTCTCCTGAGTTCGAGGGTGGCCCCTTCAGCTCCCAGTCGGATGAGACCTCTCTCAGTACCACTGCCTCTTCCGTCACGCCCACCAGTGAGCTGCTGCCCCTGGGCCCAGTGGGCGGCCGCTCCTGCTCCACGGACTCCGCCTATGGCACCCTCTCCCCCACCTCCTTGCAAGACTTTGTGACCCCAGCCCCTATGACAGAGCCAGCACCCCAGCCCCCAGAGTTACCACAAGCCCCTTCACCCCCACCCTCACCTCGCCTCCGCCGCCGCACCCCTGTCCAGCTGCTGCCCCGTCTGCCCCACCTGCTCAAGTCCAAATCCGAGGCCAGCCTCCTTCAGCTGCTGTCAGGGGCCACCACCCGTGGAGCACCCCCAGCCCCCAGCCGCAGCCTATCGGAACTCTGCTTGGCCGCTACAGTCTCTGGCATTAGGACTCGGAGCTCCCCTCAGGAAGCTGGGCTCAGCTGGAATTACAGGGGGTCGCCAGTCCCTGGCAGTGGCCCCGAATTATCAGAGATGGGAGGCAGAACCAACTGCCTGGCTGGGGAGTCTGAACAGCCCTCCAGGAGGAGCAGAGAGCTGCTCTTGGGGGCCTTGCCCCGGGTGCGGCCTGAGCCCCCGCCAGGGATCTCTGCCCAGCACAGGAAGCTGACGCTGGCCCAGCTCTACCGAATCAGGACCACCCTGCTGCTTAGCTCCACGCTCACTGCCTCGTGAGTGGCCCAACTGGGGTAGAGGGCAGGTGGCCCAGCGTGCTGACATTGGGGGCACTGTCATGCTGGGAGCAGATGGCATTCGGGGATGTGGATGGGAGAGGGAGCCTGAGGCCTGCCCCCAGGGCCTGGGTGCCTGTGGTGAGCAGCGGTGAAGGGACCTAAGGATTCCAGTGGGGAGGAGAGGGTGGCCAGAGCCCCTCTGAGTGGCATCAGCCAAGGAAGGACTGTCTCTCCCCTCCCCTTCCCTGCAGAGAGGTCTGAGCAGAGGGAGGCCCCCAAGGGTGCCACTGACCACAGGACAGCAGACAGCATGCCTCCTGGGGTGTGCTGGCCCCTGTTCCAGCTACTGCCTTGTGTATACACAAGCCGGAGTGCCAGGCAGGACCCCGGCCACCGCCCCGGGCCCATTTGCACTTTGCCAGACTGGATGGGAGTGGAGAAGGGCTTGGCAGAGCCCCAGACCCAGGCTGCAGTACCCCTCAGGACCGCCCTGCCCCCGCCCCCACGGTCGCTACCTTCACTAACCTCCCTGCCACCCACACCTGCTGCTCCCCGAGGTCACCAGCTCCAGTCCCCTGGGTTGGTCTCCAGGGCAGCCCACCTCTACCTTCCTCTGACCCCAAATGGGACATCCCCCTGTCCTCACCCCACTTCTCTCCTTCCCAGTTCCACTGGCCACCCCAGGCTTGGGTTGGGCTCTGTGTAAAGTTGCATATTTATTGAGCTTTTGATTTTTTTTATATAAAGACTTGTATATACTGCACTGGAAAGAGTCCTTGGCTTTGGAATCACCCCGTTTGGGATTCACAGGCACTTGCGCTCCTGTCCCCCTCCATCTGTGGTGGGGCGTGGCTGGAAGAGACCCTGGGAAGCAGAAGTGAATTCAAGGGGCAGAGGTCACCAGACCAGCACCCCAAGATCAACCCCTGTCCCACAGCCAGCACTTCGCCATTGGAGCCCCCACGATTGCCTCTCCCCAGAGTGCCTCAGAGGGCCCTGCCCCCCGGCCACCCCATGGGCTTTTGCCAGGGTGGGCGGCATGTCTCAGGTTCTACTGGGAGTGCTCCCTAGGACTGCCCTGGGGGGGCCTGTACGCACAAGCGCATAGTATCTGGGGAGGGTGCGTCTCCCGCCTGGCAGTGAGGCCCAGAGGGAGGGAAGTCACTTCACTTGGAAGTGGCGGTCTTAGAACCCAGGCGTGGGAACCGCCGGCCCCCCTGCCCTGTGCGCCCCTTGTTACCTGAAGGCCGCCCCGCCCCAGGTGAGCTCAGG
Organism: Pteropus alecto; assembly: GCF_000325575.1. Lineage (NCBI taxonomy): Eukaryota > Metazoa > Chordata > Mammalia > Chiroptera > Pteropodidae > Pteropus > Pteropus alecto. The sequence continues at coordinate 8,542,991 of NW_006436888.1, forward strand.
TGTGAGGGGCGTGGTGGCCTGCGGGCTCCGTTGCGGGGAGCCCCCCGCGGGCCCCGCCCCAGCGCTCA
>NW_006436888.1:8543325-8551145 GCF_000325575.1 Pteropus alecto
GCGGTGGTGGCGGCGGTGAGCGGGGACATGGGGAGCGGCCGGGAACCTCGCCTGGGCCTGGGTCCCCCATGCAGCGAAGAAGGGGGCCCTCAGCCAGTCTCTGCTCCCTGCCTCGCTGGAGGTTGGGCCGGCCCTCCCGCTTCCGACCTAGTTAGAGGTTCAGCCGGGGCGGGGCCCATCCGCTGGGAGGAAGCGTCCTCCCAGGCGCACGAAAGGTCTGGGGGCCCCGGGGCAGAGAAAGATCAGGGTCCCCCACCACCCTAGGAAAAGCGCAGGTGGGGTGGGGCCGCCTGATTCTGCCCCCAGGGGAGCTGTGAGAGGGGCTGGCAGGAGATGGTGTGGGTCAAGACGCTGCTGCTTCCAAGCCTGGCCCGTGCACTGGGGGCAAGGAAGTTAGTCTCACCCCACCACCCTTCTGCTCAAGAACCCAAGAAGGGGGCTGCTCTGAGGGCAGATGTTGGGGCTTCTGAAGTTGAGACTGGGCAGCCCAAGGCCCGGAACGGGGCAGCCCTGCCGATAGCCAGCAGCCCCTGTCCCCCAGGCTCTGCTCCTCGTGGTGCCGGGCACCCAGGGCGGCACTCCCAGCCTCAGGTGTGACTGCGCCCGCAACTCACAGAAGAGGAGTGGCCTTTTCTGTTGCAGGGGCTGTCCGGCAGGTGAGTGGCTGAGGAGGTGTGTGGGGAGAAGTGAGGACAGACCTGGGGGGGAGTCAGGCAGGGGTGGGGAGAGGTGGCAGGCAGGCCAGGGATGGGGTGAGCGGATGCTGGGAGAGAAATGGGGAGCCAGAGATGGGAAGGGTGGGAGAGGCAGATGGAGGCCCTTGTTGGCCATCTGAGCCGTCTGGGTTCTACAGGGCATTACCTGGCGGGCCCCTGCACAAAGCCTTGTGGCAACATCACCTGCCTTCCGTGCCCCCCGGGGACCTTCCTGGCCAGGGAGAACCACCACGAGACCAGCTGTGCCCGCTGCCTGGCCTGTGATGAGCAGGGTGAGGGGCTGCCCAGTCAGTGCTCAGTGGGGACAGGAGTGGCCAGGGGCTTTCTGAAGGAAGTGGCTGGCTTGGGCCCCACCTCTGGGTTTGAGAGCCCTGCGTCCACCCGTGTCAGGCCCCTCCACCTGGATCCTGCTTCAGGACGCCTTTGCATTCTCTCTTCCTAGTGACTTTCCTGTCTCGGAACACACCTCTCTGATCTGCCATGCTTCTCTCTTTTTGAGCTACCCTTGTCTCCATTCTTTGGGGGGAGGGGAGTCTGCCCTACCTCTCCATAGGGTCTCTGCTCCTAACGGCCTCTGCTCTGCCCATGTCCCTGCATCCCCAACCAGCTTCCCAGGTGGCCCTGGAGAACTGCTCAGCACTGGCAGACACCCACTGCGGCTGCAAGCCAGGCTGGTTCATGGACTGCTTGGTCCCGCAGTGCATCGGCAACTCCCCCTTCCACTGCCACCCATGCCTAGACTGCGGGGCCCTGCACCGCCACATGTGGGTGACTTGTGAGTACCCCTGATATGGACGCTCTACCCCCACCCCCCTCTCTGCTTCCTTCTCTTCCATCTTGACCCACACCATCTCTTGGGCTGCAGGTTCCAGCAGAGACACCGACTGTGGGACCTGTCTGCCTGGCTTCTATGAATATGGCAACAGCTGTGTGTCCTGCCCCACGTAACTTCCTGGCTGCCCTGGGCTGGGGGAAGGGAGACTGGGAGCAGAGTGGGGGTCCAGGGGCAGGGAGGAAGGAGCTTGGCCCTATGGTGGGTGGGCCCCGCTTCAGGCAAACATTGTATAGCGGAGAGAAATCTGGATTCGCCTCTGCCTGATAAATAAGGATCCTTCAGTAATCCTTCCAGGTGTGCACTAAAATAGGCTGTGTCACTTACGGAGAGAGTCACACTGATATAGTTTCAAAACTTGGGCTGAGATTCGGGACTTGCCACTTATTCTCTGGGGGATCTTGGGCAAGTTATTTCACCACTCTGATCTGTGGCTTCCCCATCTGAACATAGGGACGTTAGTAGGGCCACCCCGGAGCATCTACCATTTCCAGACACTTTTCCAGGTGCTAGGGATACCACAGGGAACAAAACAGGCAAATCCCAGTCCTTATGGAGTTGACATTCTAGTGCCCCTCAATCTGGTCCAGAAGCAGCTCGATGAAGAGTGGTGTTGATATTGTTACTGGGGACACAAAAGTGACATTTCAGCAGTACTTTGAGAACATCCTTGGATAGAGCGAAGCTCCAGGGGAAGAGGCCTGACGGGGGAGGAAGGGCCTTCAGGATGGAGACACTGTCAGGCAGTCCTGGCTAACCCTTCCGGTGCGTAGGCCCTCACCCCGCATCCAAGCCCTCCCCTTGCAGGAGTACCCTCTGGAGCTGTCCTGAGCCCTGTGCGGCTGTCTGTGGCTGGAGGCAGAGTAGGTGACGTGCTCGGGACACAAGTGGGTGAGCTGGGATGGGCCAAGGGGAGGTCGGGGAGTGACCGCCACCCACCAGCTGCTCTTTCAGTGTTCTGGGTCCAGGTGCTCCTGGCAGGCCTGGTGGTCCCACTCCTTCTTGGTGCTACCCTGACCTATGTATATCGCCGCTGCCAGCCCTGCAAGCCCATGGTTCCCGGTAAGTGTGTGCGTACACACACACACTCCTAGGGGCCTGGGGTCAGGCTGGGTAGCCCAGAGCCCACTCAGCCTCGATGCAGGGAGGGAAACTGAGGGAGGGAGTGCTGGTGGGTGTGTGTGCGTGCAGAGAAACCCAGGAGGGGCTGGACCAGCACCCAGGTCCAGGAGCCCTGACTGGTTGCTGGTTAGACTCTCATCTCTCTCAGCAGATGGAGCTGGGATGGACGCCCTGAACCCCCTGCCGGTAAGAGTCTCAGTAATGTTCTGGAACTAGGTGAGCAAGCCCCAGGCCTCACCCTTCTGGAGCTGAGAGGTTGGGCCTTTTTATAACTCATGGTCCCCGGGGTGTGTCACAGTGGCTGAACAGAGTAGACTTGAGGAACCCACGTGCAAAGTTAGCAGTGAGTCAGAGCAGCACAGTGCCTGTCCCCAAGTAGCTGGCAGTCCGCTGGGGTCCAGACAAGTAAACAGGAGCTAACAGTTCGGTGGATGAGTGTCCTTATGGTGTGGGCAGGGGCAGGGTACTTCAGGCAGAGGACATAGCTCTTCCAATGGCCAGGCGAGAAAGCATGGCCGACCTGAGGGAGACGGCGGTGGGGGATGTTTGCTGGTGAGAGACCCCAGCCGAGGGGCCTTACTAGGTAGGCAGGGCTGACCTAGGTCCTCTCGTGGCTTCCAGGCCACCCACCTCTCACCCCCAGACTGTGCCCACACCCTTCTGGTGCCACCCAGCATCAGTGAGAAGGTCTGCACTGTCCAGTTGGTAGGCAACAGCTGGACCTCTGGCTCCTCCCAGACCCAGGAAGCGACCTGCCCGGAGGTGCCATGGTCCTGGGACCAGCTGCCCAGCAGAGCTCTTGGTAAGGGACCTCAGTGGCCTGAGAGCTGACTGCATTGTCCTAAGTCCCAGATGAAAAGCTATGGTTTCCTGAGGTGCCACTTGCCCACTTCCCCTCTCCTAAGGGACCTGGTGGACCTCCCTGCCTGGGTACCAGGCCCTGCCCCTTGGCTACAGCCCAAATTCCCACTGGCTCTCTCTGGCCTGCCCCAGGCCTGCCGATGCCACCTGCGCCTTCACCAGCAGCCCTGGCCTCGCTCCAGCCAGGCCCGCAGCTCTACGACGTGATGGACGCGGTGCCCGTGCGGCGCTGGAAGGAGTTCGTGCGCACTCTGGGGCTGCGCGAGGCCGAGATCGAGGCCGTGGAGGTGGAGGTCGGCCGCTTCCGCGACCAGCAGTACGAGATGCTCAAGCGCTGGCGCCAGCAGCAGCCCGCGGGCCTGGGCGCCATCTACGCGGCCCTGGAGCGCATGGGACTAGATGGCTGCGCGGAAGATCTGCGTAACCGCCTTCAGCGTGGCTCATGACGCGGGGCCCACCTGCCAACTGGGGGCTCTGGGGGCCCTCGCAGAAGCCCTAAGTACCGTTACTTACGCGTGTAGACATTTTATGTCACTTATTAAGGTTCTGGCACGGCCCCGCATAGAGGCGCCAGCCGGCCTCTCCCTGCACACCCCCAGGGTTCTACTTAAGGCAAAGAAGCATAAAGGAACATCGGGCGGGGGTCAAGAGACTGCGCCGCTGTTTCTCGGCCTGAGTTTGGCTGGGGCCTTGGTATTAAATCTGTGAAGAAAAGCTGCTTGGTGTTTCCGCAGGGCCGGGGTGTTAAGTGGCCTGGGCTTAGTTTCCTGGAGGCGTCGAAAGGGCCGGAAGTCTTGCCGCCCGGGTTATGGGAACCACGGTGGGGACCAGAGTGGCCCTGAGCGCCCAAGCCCGCCCCTCCCACTCCGCTGTGGCTCAGTCACCCCTCGAGAGGGAGAGGAAGTCGACTACGGCGAGCTAGAGTGAACGTAAGCCCCAGGCGGCTTTGAGAGCTTTAATGGGAGTGCGCGACGGCGGGACGGGGGAGGCGGCGGGGGAAGACAGGTTCGGGGCCCCCGGTGCTCCACTCACTCCAGCAGGGCAGTGAAAGGGTCCAGGGAGCTCGGGGCCTGGCTGGGACGGCGCGCAGACACCACTGGAGGGAGGTGGAGGCAGAGGTGGGGGCCCAGGAACGGCAACTCCGTCCCGACGGGCAGTTTGCAGTTTTCGTCGTTTCTGGTAAACAAATGACTGAGAGGAAACCCTCGGCGGGGATGGGAAATGCGGCTGGGGCTGAGTCGGGCGCATATCTGGGTCAGGGAGGGAGGAAAACCCCTTCCCCGAGCGCGGGGCCTGCCTCCGCCCAGGATGCGCCAGCGACGCGGGTTCCGGGCTGCGGGGGAGGGGGCTGCAGTTCAGCGTACGCCCCAAAGGAAAACAAAGCCACCACCCACGGGCCTAGGAATAGCTCTGCACAAGCTGACATTAAATGGAAATGCAAATGTATGTAAATAGGCATGCAAATAAGCAGCATCTTTTGCGTCAACGACTTGGGCACTTTTTCTGGGCGACTGCAGCGGTGGGCGAGCTTCAGCGGCGCACGGGCTGGGGATGCGAGGGCCGGGGTGGGGGTCAGGGAGGGGATCCAGCGCGGGAGGGGTGGGCGGAGCGGCCCTTCTGTCCGGGTCCGACAGGCCAGGGCGGGGGTTGTCCCCTACCACCCGGAACTCGCGAGCATGCCGACAGGAAAGCTGCTTCTAGTACTTAGCAATGTCCCCCTTCTTCAGGATGATCTGTCGCTGCCAGGGCGCCAGCTTGGTCTCGTCGTAGCCCAGCGTCCGCAGTTTCTCGGACTGCTCTTTTTCCCGCTGCATCTCCTCCTGTTTCTGTCGCTCCGCCTCTTTCCTAGGCATGGAGTGGGGCCAAAACCACAAGCAGGGATGAGGGCGGGCCAGGCATGGTGGGGGCTCACAAGTGGTTACTAATGGCAGAGGCTGGGATGCTTAATTCGTAGGCAGGGCAGTGAGTTCTATGGGCAGAAGGGCTAGGTGACTGGGGACGGGGCTGGGTTAGGAGCCATGCAGGCAGCAGGATTGCTGGGGACAGATTGGGGTCATTGGGGCACTCATAGGAACTGAGAGAGCAAGAGGCTGTGGCTGGGTTACTGCTGGCTCCTGGTGTTACTGGAAACAGGTTCTGGGTCACAGTGTGGCAGAGGCGGGGTGGTTATGAGGGCAGGGGATATTATTGGGGCTAGGACCTGAGTTACTGGGGACTGGGGTTGGGCTGCTGGAGGGCAAAGGGACCACATTATTGGAAGACAGAGATTGGGTAATTAGGGACAAGTTATTAGGACATGGGGACTATATCTGTACTGCTGACAAGGTAGCTCCTCAGCACATGTGGCTTTTGAGTGTCTGAAATGTCAGGATTGAAACGTATTGCAGGTGTAAGATGCACATGGTATCTCAGAGACAGAGTTAATAAAGAGTGTAGAAAATGTCTCATTAATACTTTTTCTATTATATACTGAAATATGTAATTTCAATTGAAGTAATAATTATTGAAATACGTAATTGAATTTTGATATATTTTGATTATATATTATATACTATGAAGTTCACCTATATATTTTTTTTTCAACTTGGCTGCTAGAAAGGTTAACATTACATATGTGGCTCACATTATATTTCTATCAGACAGCACTGGGCTACATTAATGAGGGCAGAAACTAAGTTTGAGGGAAAGGTGATCAAGGTGTGGATACTGAGGTTGGGTTACGTGCAGAGGAGAAAGGCTAGGTTAGTGGGAGATGAGAGCTAGGTAACTGGGGACGTGGTTTATTATAGCTAGACTCTGGGGGACAGAAGCTAAGTTACTGGGGGAGAGGGGCCAGATGCTGTTGGGAGCACAGAGGCTGTGCTAAGGGCTGTGTGACAAGGGGATGCACTGAAGACGGGGCTGGATGAAGGGACGGAAGGACAAGCCTCTGGGACTGGGTGTAGGGAGGGGAGGCAGGTCTGGCCCAGCCCCACACTCACCGCTTCTGCTCCCTAGAAGGAAAACGAGACAGCATTAGTTGGCGCTACCATCTCAGAAACATGACCAAGATACCCTGCCAGGCCCCGCATCTTTCGGACTCCCAACTCACCTCTCCTCTTCTAGCTTCTTCCGCAGGAGGTCCCGCCTCCAGGCAGGCATGCTGGCCAGCCGGGCCTCCTCCTCCTCCTCCTGAAACACAAGCACAAAGCTTTAGGGTCAGTGTGGACTGGGAGGTAGGGAGCCGAAGGGGGTGCACCCCCAACCTGGGGCGCCTGCTTAGGTCAAGGACAATGGCACACAGATAGGGTTGCAGGAAGAGACTCTTTTGATGTCATTCTACAGGGCAAATGGATGAAGGTATCTGGCCACAGCTCCTTTGGAGGAGGCCTCCTGTCCTCCCACCCAATAACAGGCCCGTGTCCGAGGTGGCGCCAGGGAAGTCAGAGCAGAGAATGAGATTCTCCATAGAGGCAGGTGGACGATGGCTCCAGGCCTGTGACCCAGAATCTTTGGGCGGATCCATACTTGGGCCCCCCCAGGCTCTGCCAGCTTAGAGTGGCTCAGGCTGCCCCCTGGTTCCACTGTGACTTTCTGGTCCACGCCTGTCCTATTCCCAAACGGAGTAGATACCAGCTCTACAACTGTGCGCTGCTGTGACATTTGTGTGTGGGGGGGGAGGGCATCCAACACAGGCAGCTTACAGCAAAGAGTTTTATTACTTTCATGTTACAGCGGAGAACATGTCACACAGAACACTGCACACGTGGCTCCCATGACCTCAGCCAAAGAGGTAGCTGTGAACTCCAGTTAAAAAGCAAAGAGAGAAAGAGAACCACAGAGCCCCAAGGGGGACCCACAGTCCCTCCTCAGAGGGGCTGCTCCTTCCACCTGGCTCCACGAAGAGCCAGGCAAGGCTGTGTAGGGCCAGAGGGGGACCCCTGTTTTGCCCTGTGCAATGCCCAGCCTATCCCATCCAGCTCCCACATCCGCTATGATGGGACCTCAAAGACTGAGGCAGCCTGGTCCTGGCATTCTGGGTTTTCCAAGGCCACCGTCCTGGGTTCTTCCTGCCCGCTTCTGCCATCTGGAGGGCATCAGACAGGCGTCCAGGCCCGGGTTAAGATGCTTGAGGGTAAATTCCGAATTCTGCTGCTCAGATGTCAAAAAGCTCTGCCTCCTTCTCCTTCCAGAAGGAGAAGCTGCGGTCGATGTAGCGGCAGATGTCCTCATTGCTGAACTCACCCATCTCAGACACCAACTCCAGGGGGTCTTCAGCGGGAGTTTGGGAAGTAGGAGGGTTCAAGGTG
>NW_006436888.1:8551186-8554610 GCF_000325575.1 Pteropus alecto
GGGGCGGGGGCCTCGGGCTGCCCCTCTGGCCAGTCCTGCGTCTGAGCTGCAGCGGCCGCTGGCTCCCTCTCCTCCTCCTCCTCTTTCTCCTCTCGCTCCTTCTCGGCCTCTTCCTCCCAAGCTGGATTAGCCTCTGGGCCGTCTCCGAAGAATTGGCGCCTGAGGTCCTCAAAGCCGTCGCTCCAGCCACGCCGGCCGGCCTCGACCTCCTCGAGCACCACGCGGTGGAAGAGGCGGATGAGCTCCCACGGGTGGCTGCCCAGCCGGTCGAACATCTCGTAACACAGCAGGTGGCGGAATTTGCGCTCTTCGCGGCTCAGGCCCATCTCGAGCAGCTGGAAGTAGCCCAGCATGAAGAGGTCGAGCGTGAGACTGTCGTAGCGCCGGGGCGCGCCGCCGTCCAGGGGAGGTAGGAAGTGCTCAGGCCAGTACAGGCCGTGCGCCAGGCCCGGGCCGCGGGGCTGGTGCGCGGGCACCTGCCGCAGCAGGCTCCGCCAGTGGCCCAGCAGCTTACCCACCACCTGCCGCTGCTTCAGCAGGCGGAGCAGCCGCTCGTCGGGACCGTCACCCTCTAGCGGCTGGGGAACGTCTGTCGCCTCTGGGAACTCAGGGGCAGGCCCGGCGCCCGCGGCCACCACGCGGGGCAGTAGTCTGCGCAGGCGCGCCTGAGCCCTGCGCCCGGGGCCGCGGAAAGTCCACTTGCGCCAGTGCTCCAGGAAGAGGTAGACGATGCGCTCCTTGCGCATGTCAATGTAGTCCTGGACGCCGAGCAGCTCCGTGGGGAAAGGCGGCCTGCGCGCCAGCTGCTCCGGCTCGGGTAGCGCCGCCTGGCGGCCTGGCGCCTCGGTCGCGCCCAGGGCGCCTAGAGGCTCCCCTGCGAGACACGGGCCGTTGGTGGCGGTGGCGGTCGGCTCACCGGGGCCAGCCTCCACATAGTCCTCCTCGAGGATGGGCGCACGGCCTGGGGCGCCGGCGGGAAGCGAGAGCTTGCGGCGCGGGCCGGGCGGGGGCGCGGAGCCCTGGGCGCGCAGCTCGTAGGCGGCGCGGAGGTGCTGCACCGAGACGCCACATTCGAGGATCTCGCGCGCCACGGCCTCACGGCACCAGCTGAGCGAGTGAGAGCGGCCCAGGCAGAGCGGACCCGGACGCCAGGGCGCGTCGGGCAGCGGCGCCAGCGGCTGGCCGGTGTCGGCAGCCAGCAGCTCGGCCAGGTGCGCAGGCCGGCCGCCCAGAGTGGCCAGCAGCGTGGCCATGCTCTTGAGCAGCGTGGAGATCTTACTGCACCAGGCGGGCAGGCTGGCGGCGCGGCCGTGCATGCGGCGTGGGTCGACGGTGAAGCGCGGGGCCGACAGAGCAGCGGAGATGGGCAGCAGCTGCTCCAGCTCCAGCTCCAGCTGCTCCAGGCGCGCCTCCAGCTTCTGTGCTTTGTGCAGCACCTGTAGGTTCTCAATTTGCTGCTCGATGCGGAGGATGTCAGCCTCGGTCATGAGCTCGCCGAAGGGCCCAAGGATGCCGTTGTGCTCGCGGGAGTACCTCCAGCCCTCGCGGGGGTAGCAGCACGAGCTGGCCGCAGTCAGCTAAGGCGGGGAAGACAAGAGAGGGGAGGGAGGCGGGTCTCCCTCTGGCCCGGCTCCCGCGGCGGTCGCCGGGGGGCGCCCTTTGCATGTCCCAGGTGGTGTAATGGCTCCGCGGGGCTGAGTTTGCAGGGACCAGCCGCGCCTGGCCGGCGGGCGATTACGCTGAGACGAAGCTTCCGCCCAGGCCGCCGCTCCGGGCTCTGGGCAGTGTCCACTTTGGTCGTTGGTAAGGACACAGCCGGTCGTTGGGAACTCTTGCAGAGGCAGGGCGGGTAGACGGGGGCTTCTCGCCTGGTTTGGTTGCTCATTACACCACCGAAGAACATGCAAAAGGCATCGAAGCTTTGACGAACATGGCGGCCCTCTCCTACCTCATTTAAGGTCTGCGATTTTGAAGCCAAATCTCAGCGAGGCCTCTCCTCGCCCCAGACTGATGGCCGCTCCTCAAGCTCCCCTGTGGCCCAATCCCTCTCTGCCCAGCATGTCAGTGTTTTCGTGCTGAAGGAGAGGAGCTTAAAGAGGCTGAAGCCGTGGCTTCCAATCCTACCCCCCACCCCCTCACCTCTGGAATAAGAAGAAGACCGTTTGGAGAGCTAGGCTCGCCAGGCTCTTCTTACAATCTTATTCCTCAATTTGATTCACCTCTAAGTTGCTACTTTAGTGCCAGGCTTTTCCAGCCTCCGCACAGGCTTGGCAATTCATCCTGACCCACCGCAGTCCCCACATACAAACACCAGATGCCACTTCCCAGCTTAAGCCCCGTCCCAGGCTCCCCACTGCTCCAAGAGGAAGTCCATTTCCTTCAAGGCCAGGCTATGATCTGATCCCTACAGAGCTCTGCAGCTCCACCCCTCCCATAGGAGTCACAAAGCCACACCCACTCTGGCTTCCATACCTTCCCTGTCCTGCCTGCTTGTCCTTTGTCCGCCTCTTCCCCATCACCTCTTGCTCATCTTCCAAGTCTACCTACTGTCTCCTTCCCTAACACAGCCCCCAGCCCAAAGAGCATGGTGGGCTTAGGGCTGCTCCAGGCCGCTGCGTGCCTCACCGCAACACTGCCCATATTGTAACAGCTCAGATATTTGGGGGCACTTATCACTCTAGTAAGGTGCTGTGTTTGCTTGTTGGTCATCCCCCTGCCTCCCTCCTGCAGCCCCCTCTAGAGCAGTCCCTGACATATTCCATGAATCCCCAGAGGCTACAACAGTGCGTGGCACATAGACCACACCCAGGGAATGTCTGTTGAATGGATCAATAGCAAACCATCCTGCCAGCCACTGATGATCGACCTATTTGACGGATAAGGAAACTGAGGCTAGATGAGGCTCTGTATCAGCGGCTGGAAGGTGGCGATACAGAGAAAGAGCCCAGGCCAGTCTGTGACCGAAAGCCTCCTGAGTCAGAGTGTGGTCCCTGGACCAGCATGGTCAGCCTCACCCAGGAGCTTGTGGCAGAACCTCAGCCCCACCAGAGCTCGGGAATCAGAACAGGCATTTTTATGAGACCCGAGGCTGCTGGCGTGGAGGTGGTGGAGGAGAGAGAGGTCGTCTAACCCTGAGTTTCCCCAAAGGTAATAGGAGTTGCCTGAGGTTGAAGGGCCCATGATATGCTGGGGCGATGGGGGAGAGGGGAATGGGCTGTGGACCCAGGTGCAGACCCCGGGGCCCTCTGGGAAGCCCCACCCCGCCCACCTTCCGCCTCTGCTCCTCCTCCTCTTGCATCTTCAGCTGCAGCTTGCGAACCATCACCTGGCGCTTCCACTCGGGGATGGGCCGGCCCTGCTCGTCGTGCGTGGGGATGAGCGCCTCCACGTCGAGCTGCACGCCGGGCGCAGGGGTGGCGGGCGG
>NW_006436888.1:8554789-8557412 GCF_000325575.1 Pteropus alecto
CGCGCGGGGAGCCAGGGCGCAGGCGCCTGTCAGACCGCCTACCTGCGGGGCGGACTGGCCGCTGCCGGAGAACACCGTGGTCAGACCCTTGCTCTGCGGAGTCGGCTTCAGACTCTTGCCCGCCTTGATCTCAGCCAGTAGCTCCGAGTTGTCACCCGTCGGGGACATCATGTTGAAAGACTTAGTGCCTGCGCGGAGGCAGGAAAGAAGGCGATGGTCGGGGACCGAGCCTCATCCCTGACGCCCCCTCCCCTCTGCGCCCCGCTCCCACCGCAAGTCAGGGCAGGCTGGGAGCCTTCCCTTGGGCCCAGAGGGCAGCAATCCAGAACCCAGCCCGCGGGCAGCTCGGCTCTCGGGTCCCCAGAAGCGAGTCGCTCGCAGCCGCGGGGCCCCACCATTCTCCCAGCCCTACTCACTGAGCGTGGAGCCCCCGCCCGGAGGCCCCTGGGAGTTCATGATGGCTCTTGGACCGGCCCTGGGGATTCTACTGAGTGTCTCCGCCTGGCGCACTGACTGCTCAGCTCCAAAACACTACCTGGGACCAGCCCCCCGACCTTTGTTCCGGGTTCCCTGGCTCAGTCTGCCAGGGTGGAGTCTCCCTTCGGCCTTCTCTCTACATCAGCAAAGCCCAGTGACCCTTGGACTGAGTCACTTGAGCTTCTAGGGCTATTCGAACTAGGGACCCTGGGCACTACAAGCTAGCCAGTCCCCTCCCCCCTAAAAACCCACAGACAGATGCACATGCGGACACACTGGTTGCAAGCCCGGAGCACACTTATGGCAAAGCACTGCTCTGCTCTGCGGGACCCAGGACAGATGAGCCCTTACTAAGGATATGGGGTGGGGGCACCGTGGGAGGGCCACGGCAGAGGTAACATGCAAATGCCTGAAGCAGAGTTTGCATTTTTCAACTAGGCCAGCGGAGGTGACTGGGCTTTGGGGCGGGTTGTCTTTAGAGCCCGAGGATGGAGTGAGGGGGACAAAACAAGCAGCCAGCCCCTGGGTTCCCCAGGCTGGGGATCCCAGAGCAGTAGAGGGAGGAAGGAACCATTAGCTGGATGCAGAGTTCATGCACGCAGGTGCGGTGGGGCTGAGAGGGTCAGTGTGGGGTGGGAGGCCCCGCCTGCGGCATCCAGGACCCTCCGCCTGACGGCCCCTGGCCCTTCCCCTTTCCTGAGCTCGCCTCATCCCCACCCTGCGCCTCAGCCAGGAGCCGCGCACGCAGCTACTCACTCTTCCTGTGCCTCAGGACTCTCACTTCTAGGGACGGAAAGGAGAGAAGTGACAGTGGAGTTAAGAGACGGAGGGGGCCAGGGTCAGGCCGGGCCAGCGGGGACAGCGTGAGAGGGCCAGGAAGGACAGGAGGAGGGGAGCGAGATGTGCAGAGGAGGGGGGAGAGGGGAGGAGGAACTTTCCAGCCCATCTGACCCTGGCTCAGGCTGCTCTGGGGTTCCACAAGGATGGACTGCCCACCTCCCAGCTTTGCTGCTGCCCCTGAGGGCTGAACTGGACCCCCTAACAAGGGCCTCGATCTTGGCATCGGGTTGGGATAGGGCACCCATTCCAAGCTCTGCTGAGAAAGGGTGTCTGGAGAAGCTGGGAGTCTGTTTCGATTCTGTTCCTAGCTTCAGCCTTGCTCCAGGGAAGACGCTGACCCCAAAGCTGGGGGCCTTTCTGGAGGCTCGGCTGGCGGTAGACATGCTGCCATGGGCTCTGGTCTTCAGGGCCTGGAGGTCCCTAGGGACCCGAGGGAGCCCGGCTGACCCTACCCTGGACCCTGCCCTGCCCTTCCACTCCTAGTCAGGGAGATGAAGCTTTGGGCGGTGCCACTGAGCATGGTTCTCACAATGAACGCATAGATGCCCCCTGCCAGGCTGGGGTAGGAGCATGAGCACCCAGGCCCCACCACCTTCCTGGGCCTTCCAGAAACCGCGAAGGGCAGGAGCCTGCCCCGTATTACAGAAGAGAAGCCCAGGAATCTTGGTCACCAGTCTAGCTCTTAAAAAAGGATGCCCCAGAAAGCCACCAGGAGGGGCAAGGCACGATGGGTCACTGGCCTTGCCCTCATAGCCAGGCCCTGGGGCCTCTGGGGGAGATTTGGCTAGGAAGAGTCACTGATGCATCTGAGAAGGACCCGGGGCTGTAGCTAGCTTGGAAGAACCAGAGAGAGGTGAAGAGTCGGAAGAGATGGGGAAGCAGGGAGAAGGTTGCCTAGCGGCCCCCCTCCTTGACGCTAGCGCTACCTAGAGCTTCCCTCCAGCACCAGCCCATCTGAAACACCAGGCACGCGATCTGGGAGGCAGGCCCAGAGAGGGAAAGGGACTGGCCCCAGGTCACACAGCCCAGTCCTGCTTTGGCGGAGCCATCCCTTAGGGTCTAGTCCTCACTGGGGAAGGGGCTGCAGAAAGAACAGTCGGAAAAGTGGAAGCACTTGGGCAGTCGCAACTGGGGAGGGGGCGTTGTCTAGGTTTCCCTCCCCCTTTGGGGCTAGCACCGCCCCCCCAGCCCCTACTCACTGCCAGTAGAGGAGGAGGAGCGACGCTGCCCGCAGCCAGGGCCGGCGCCCTCCAAGGGCAGAGGCGGAGCAGGCGGCGGCGAGCTCAGGCCTTCGGGCAGGGGCGGC
>NW_006436888.1:8557610-8560535 GCF_000325575.1 Pteropus alecto
CGCTGTGTGCCATGCCCGGGCGTGCGGCCAGCGACTCCCCGGGACAGCGGCCCAGCTGGCGGTAGTAGTCCCCCGTGCTGGGCTGCTTGCTGAAGGCGCGGGGCTTGCGGGCTGAGTCCTGTCTCCGCAGCCCGTTGCGGCCGTCGCGGGAGCTCAGCTAAGGGAAGACGACAGGGTGTGGGGGTTCAGGCCTTTGTCCCTTATGCCTCCCACGCCGCCCCACCCCCAGTTCTTCACCATCCCGGGGGCTCGCGGACAGTGGCTGTCGAAGGGTGCAGCCAGCCGTGCTCCTAGACCCTCCTGTTCCCAGAGCGAGGATAGGGCGAGGGTCATAGACGCCTCGGTAGAAGGGCAGGTTTGGTTGGCCCTACAGGGAGGGGTCTGGGCACCGGCCAAGGGGCACAGAGGCCCCCACTGAGGCTAGAAGGGGCGGGCCCAGGGGCGGGGTGGCCCAACCCAGGCGCCAGGGGGAGCCGAAGAAGGGGCAGCTCCCAGCTTAGCCAGTGCTAAAACCTCAGCCGCACCCAAGTTCCGAGAGCCACACCGTCCTGATGGTCCCCAAGTCTTCGAGGAACCCTCTCGTGGGGTTCTCGGCCCTGAGGCAGCCTTCTCGAGTTCCTTGTTCTCTAAGACTCCTGCTTGCCCAGAGCCCTCAGCCGCCCGGCCCGGGGCTGGGACTGCTCCTACCTGCGCCTGTGCCGGTGGCCCCCGCTGTGCACCTGGTGGCGGGGGCGGCATGGACCCGACACCTGCGCTACCTGATCCTTCCTCTCAGGTTACAGCCCAGCCCGTGCCCGCCCGCGCCTTTGAGCTCTGTCGGCCTGACATCACCCAGGCCCGCCAATCCTGGGCTGACCGCCCCCCAGCAGTGGGGGGTGGGTGCCACCGGGCGCCGACTGCTTCGCCACACCTGGCGGCTGCGCCGCGCCTGCCCCGCGGGCCAGATGTGGCTCCGCCCCCTACGCCGCTCTCCCTCCACTGGGTGCACCCGGGCCTTCATCCTCACTCCCTACCCCATCCCTCCATCTGCCCAGATAGAATGAGGGCCTGACTGCGGGCAGTGAAGTACCCCCAACTCGGCCCCCTTGGGTTCCGGGTCACGACCCTGCCCTTCCCTTCCCGCATCTGGAAACCATCGCCATCCGCGTAAGCGACACCGACGCCTGCGCCCAAGCCTCGGGTTTCAGGGGCGGCAAGGCGGCTCAAGTGACAGCGCAGCGCCCGCCCTATTGCAGCTGACCCCCGCTAAGTCCAGCCCCGAGAGGAGGACGGGAGGCAGCGGGGGCCAAAGGCCTGGTCATCGGGCGGGGGCTGTCCCCTGCCCCAGCCCCAGCCCATTCGTCCCCGTGGTGGCCCTGGACCCTCCACGCCCCGCCTGACCCGGCTCACGTTGCAGGAAACGGGACACCGCAGGATTTGTTTTCTGGGCCAGCCCGCCCCCTCGGCGCCCCCTGCAGCCTCGAAGCGAAGACGCCACGACCCTGCTCTCGCGGGTCAGGCAACCAGGCCAGGGGGCTGGGGGCGCTGCGGGCACACAAAGAACGCTTTGTGGAGCGGTCGGGAGCCTGCGGCCTGGCACGCACACACAGGAGGGGCCCGGGGACTGCAGTCCCGGTGCTCTGGCTCGGGGACGGGAGGGGGCATAGGGCAGCCACCTGTCTTGTGGGTTTGGGCAGGGCCCTGTGGGGACAGTTGCTTGGGCCTCAGCCCCATGCAGGCCCCTCCTGGGCCCCCACCTGCCGGAGATGAAAGGAGAGCCTGGCAGAGCTCAGGCTGAGATGACATGAAAGGGGGAGGGTGGAGTCACTGTGCAGGCTACATCCCTCCCTTCCCCGGCCGTGTGGCCCTGCGACCTGGGTCACCTGTGGGAATTGGTTACTTAGCTTGGCCCTGGAGTGGCTTGCCTTGGGCTTGAGAGAGATCTACAAGGTCAGGGCTCCCACAGGACCCTTGGGGCCCTCCACCTCACACCGGAGGGTGGCTGTCCCCCCACCTCTCAGCCCAGCCTTGCTCAGTCCCGTTGGCCAGTACCCCAGGGCCCTCCCAGGCCTCCCTGCCCAGGACTGTCAGAGCTGTCCAGTACAGCCCTCTGCCCCCGCCCCTGCTCCAGCCCCAGCCAGGATCCTAGAGGCCCTGCCATCCTGGGCACCTCGTGCCCACACTGGACTCGCAAGCTTCCTCCTCTGCCAGGGTTCCCATCTCAGGCGTGGTGCTTCCATCCACCCAGGATCCCAAGCCCCAAACTGGGGAGTCAGCCTCTGCTTCACCCCTCCCTCAGCCCTGAGTGCCAAGTCCTGCCCAGCGCTCTGTAGCTTTGCTGCCACCTCCTCCCGGCCCTTGCCCTCACAGCGACACGTCCCGCATCTCCCACCCAGAAGGTACCTCCCTTAGGAGGCGTTTTCCACCTGAGCCTGGGGCGGCAGGCGCGGTAGATCTGCGGAGAGGCGGTTTGCACTCATTCCCTGCCGACTCCATGACTGCCCTGCTACTCTGTGCGAGAGGTGCCAGGACCCAGCTCCCTGAGGGCCAGCGCTGTCTGGCTATATATTCCTTACCCCTTCCCAGCCCTCCAGCTCCCCAGAGGGCAGTGGCTTTGTCTCATTCATATCCCTGACCCCAGTGCCCAGCCTTGAGCTCCCATGGGCTGGCCAGGAATGTGGACTCTTGAGCAGGTCATTGGCCCGGGGACCCCTGCCCTGTGCCCACGAAGTAGGCAGTCCTGACTTCCACTGCCCTCCATCAGCCCAGGTCTGGTGCTGGGCTGTGGACCAGTGAGCGAGGGCTCGCTACCTCCGTCTTGAAAGTCTGGGTGTCCACGTGGCGGAGCTTGCTCTTGGTCTGCACGTAGATGTCAGCTGCATGAAGCCCCACAGGGGGCTTGGGGGCTGGGTAGCCTGGTGGGGGTGGGGGCAGCTGGGTGCCCGG
>NW_006436888.1:8560589-8578455 GCF_000325575.1 Pteropus alecto
TGGAGAGAAGCGGGGGTGGCGGTGGTGGTGTGGTTCTCTCCGCCTTGCCCGGGGCAGGGCTCAGCTCTGGGCTCTGCTCTGGGCTCAGCATGTCCACGTAGCTCTGTACGTCTGCAGCTCTGGTGGTGGGAAGCCCTGGGGAGGGAGGCAAAGCTTGGGAGTTTCGGAGTTTGGGAGTTTGCAGAGCGGCCTCTTCCCCAGGACTACAACCCTCTACAGTCCATGAACAGCTTGCCAAGGGGCTAGGTGAATTCAGGGATGCAGCCTGGTACGGCCCCACCCTCGCTCTGGCCCTGCCTCCCCACACCCTGCACTCGCTGGGGAAAAGGCCGCAGGCTCCACTATGGAGGGTACCAGAGGGTGGAGCGGGGCCACCTGGAGGGGCTGCTCCTCAGGGCAGATCTGGTATAGCAGGTGCCAGGAGTATGGCTGTCCACACCTGATCTTTGCAGGACACCTGGCCATCTCTGAGGCCACCACCTGGTGGCATGAAGCAGGCATCACAAACGGACAGACGGCCATGCTCAGGCCGCGGTCAGTGTTTATGCGCATGCGTGCCTGGCTTCTGCCTGAGCCTTTGTGCTTTCATGCGTGTCTGTGAGTGTGTACACACGCTTCTTTGTATTTATAAATGTGTTCATGTTGGTCGGTGGACTTGGGGTGCGTGTATGGAATGGAGACTTGTGTGCTCGTTTCTAGTGTAGGCGTGTGCATATATCTGCACAACTGTGGGTGTGCATTCATATCTGTATATTGTGTGTGCATCTGTACAAGTGCGCATTCTTGAGTGTGGGTAGGTGTGTGTAAGGTCTGGGGAACAGTTTGTGCAAGTACGAGTAAGGATATCGAATTGCGTGCGGGGTTTTGTCAGGGGGAGAGTGTGTGTGGATATACGTGTATGTTTGTGATGGGCACACAAGCACGAGTGTCACCTGACTCTCACCAGAACCAGTGTCTGTCTCTTCCCGGTGACCTGGGCAGTCTCCGGCGTCAGCTGCGGGCAGAGCGGGCCTGGATCACAGCCCTGGCCTCTCCGCCCGGGGCCGCTCACCCCGTGGGAGGCGCTGGCCCTTGCTACTGGACTGGCTGGAGGAGCAGGAGTCGTAGTTGGAGAGGGTGCTGGTGGGCGAGCTGAGGTCGAAGTTCAGCGGCTGGACCGACATGGTGGTGTTGGGTGAAGACATGCCGGAGTCAGGCTGCTTGGTCTCCAGCTCAGCTGATGGATCCCGGGACAGCACGCGGTGCTCCACGCTCTGAGCAGAAAGCGGGGAGGCCTTGAGGACAAGCAGCCCCAAGGACCGGCACACTCTGGGCTGGGGTCCTGCTCAGGCATGCCCTCTCTGTGTGACCTCGGCCAAGCCACTGCCCGCGCTGGGGCTCCCTTCCTCATCATGGCAGGTCTTTAGGGAGCTTCCTAGGCTGAGATTCAAGCCCAGCGCCCCTCCCCCCTGCCAGCTGCAGGACCAGGGGTTCCTGGGAAACTCCTACACCTGGCCCCTCCCTGCTCAGGAGAGTTGAGAGATGAGGGGAGCTGGGCGGGGCCTCAAGGGGAGAACTGTGTGGCAGTGACCTTCTCATCCCTCATCCAGCGGCAGAGGGCCTGGGCTGCAGCGGGCCTGTGGGGAGGGAGCTCGCAGCAGCTGGGGGAGGGGTGCAGAGCCCCCACAATTTGCAGGAATGACTGATCCCCCATTTCCTGGCTAGCAAGCCCTGTCTCTCCTGGCCCGACTGGGCAAAGCTCAGTCTCTGTCTCCCGATGGGGCCCTTGGGGAAAGGGTGAAGCCTGGGGTGGCCCAGCTGAGTGAGGTGGGCAGCCCGAGCCGAGGCTACTGAGCCAGCCGTCCCCCACCACTGTGGGTTCCCCTGCCCACAGGCCTGACCCTCCTGGCGTGGTAATGGGCGGGGGCGGGGGTCCTGCTTACGTTGCCCATGCCGGCCCTGCTGCTGGCAAGCCTGCTCGCTCGCTGCTTCTGCCCAGGCCTGCTCCTCCCTGCCCCATGCCCCCTCCCTGCCCAAGAAGTGTCACAGGCCCCCCGGGAGTGGGAGGCAGGCCCGGCACCAGGTAACAGCTTGGCAGCCACTCTCATTGGCTCTTCATTAGGGACTCTGAGGGACTGTTTGCCTTTTCTGGGCCAGCATCCTCTGTGGCTGGGATCTGTCACTGCCACCGCTGGGCCCGCCTGGGTAAGGGGGCCAGAGTTCCCACACCCCACCCAATTTAGGGGAGCCAGTCCTGCTACCTACCCCATGAGCTAAGGGGAGCCATAGGGGCTGAGATGGGAGGAGGGTCAGCTGAAGGTGCTTTTATCTTGGCCAGCAGCAATGGGCACTGGGAGTGCCAGGCCTGACCCCACAGACAACAGCCGTTAGAGTCGTGAGCTCTGCAACCTGGGTCTCTGCCTTCGAATTTTACCTCTCCGACTTATTCACTACGTGACCTTAGGCAAGTTATTTGTCTTTTCTGTACATGAGTTCTTCCATCTATAAATAGGATAACAAGACTGCCTGCCCCATTAGGTCATGAAAAGATTTGAAAAGTCAGTGGAGTGTCAGGGCATGGTGGCCAGTAAATGCCTTATGTGTCAACTGTTAGTACTAATTTACTGTGAAGATTAGCTGAGATTATACTATAAAGCATGAGACAGGATACCCGCTGGAGTCAGATTTCAAGGAATGGTGCTTGTTGCTTATTGCCAGCAGTTGCTGTCGGGAGGTGATGGAAGTGACTGGGGCTCTGTGCCACCCACACCCCCTGCCAACAGAGTCACAGACTCTCTCAGCTGGAAGGAATTCACTTCTGGTGAAGAAATGTCCTTCACAGTGTTTACTCCTGCTTGTTTACCCTGGTGACAGGGAGCTCACTACCTGTTGGACCACTGCTCTCTCTGGGTGGCCCTTTCTGGGGAAAATTTCTCCTAGGTCCAGTTGTACTCTCTGACCCCTGGGCCTTGCTGTGCCCCGGAGTCCCCAGAACCAGGGTCCCCCCATGTGCTCACAGGCAGGGCAGACAGCCTCCGGCAGGGGGCCACCCCACCTTGTCTTCTCCAGGCCCCATTTTGCAGCTCCTCTCATGGCCAGGATGGCCTTTGGAGCTGGTCAGTGTCCTAACGCAGGCCCCCGTGAGGCCCACCCCCTCGCCTCAAAGCAGGCATTACACCAGATGAGGCAGACCTTGGACTTGGAGCCACCCACACCTGAGCACAAGTTCCAGTGGCTTACTTCACAGCTGTGTAACCATAATGAAATCACTTTAAATGAGTAACAGGTTTCTAGCTATAGAGAAGCCCCAAAGTAAACGTATAGCATATGGTCAACAGAGGTGGCTCTAGGCCAGGCTGCTATGTGACCTTGGGTCTTCCTGAGACTCAGTTTACCCACCTGTGAAATGGGACCATAACACTACCTACCTCAGTGGATGGTGGTGAGAATTAAATGAGTTATACATGTGGACCGTGGCCAGCTGAATGAACTGGACTCTTCCCCTTAGTGTATGCCTTGTGATTTCTCTGTGCCTTCATTCTTATCAGGATGACGCTGGTTGTATCGTTGGCCTTTTTGCCCCCACCCCCACTCCTCGGGGGTCAGTGGGCTGAGCTAAGAGGTCACGTGAGTTAATGGTCTAGGGCCCTTACTCTTTGTGTGACCTCAGGCAAGGGGCTTCGCATCCTCGAACCTCAGCTTCCTTGGTGGTAAAAGGGATAACGACACCTACCTCTGGAGGGAGGGAGGGGTGGGGTGGGGGGGTGAAATAACGCAGGGAGCAGCGCCCAGGTGATACCAGGTTCTCCACGGTGCGCAGGTAGCGGGTGCAGTGGTTGTGGCCATTGTATTCCGAGAGGTCGGCGGCCGTGTACCCATCGCGGTCGCGGACGTCCAGCTCCGCACCGTTCACTACCAGGATCTGGCAGCACTGCAGGGGGCAAGCAGTGAGGACCCCAGACCGCGAGCCCGGCCCCCAGTGCGCCGGCAGGGCTGTACTGAGAGCGCGGCGCCAGCAGAGGGCGCCCGCGCTTCCCGCCTAAGGCCCCGCCCCCGGCCCCGCCCTCACCTCCAGTTCCCCATTCTCCGCGGCGTCATGCAGCGGGGTCCCGCCCCACAGATCCGCCGAGATCTCGCCGCCGTGCAGCAGGAGCCAGCTGAGCACTTTGGCGTGGCCGCGGCTCGCCGCAAAGTGCATGGCCGTGGCGCCGTCCATGTCCTGCTCCGACAGGCTCACATTGGTGCAGCTCACCTGCGCGGGAGGGGGCGGGGGAAAGAGGGGCAGGGGCTGGGCTCTGGGCCCCGCCCCCGTCCCATGCAGGCCAGGTCCCCTCCCGGGCTCCGCCCCGTCCCGTCCCAGAGCTCACCAACCACACGATGATCGGACTGTGGCCCATCTGTGCCGCGGCGTGCAGCGGGGTCATGCCGTCCTGGGCGCTTGTATGCGGGTCCGCGCCGCACTCTTGCACCAGGTACTGCGTCACCTCCAGGTGGCCCTCCTGGCACGCCAGATACAGGGGGGTGGCACCATTCTTGGTTTGGGCATTCACTCCCCTGCGGACAGGAAACACCCGCATAGGCTCTCAGCGCCCGCCCCCTTCTGGGGAGCTCCGGAGGCTGGCTGGTGGGTCAGATAGGGCCTAGTCGCTAGGTCCCGCTGTTCCTGACAGCCTCTGGACCCATGCCTGCGCCAGCCTCGCTCAGGGGACCTCTCTGGCTCGCCCCCTCCCCCAGCAGCCTCCTTTCTATAATGCACATCGGACTGGGCTTGTCCCTGCCCTCAGTAAATAGCCTTCCTTTTTACCAAGGTGTAGGAGGACATGGTGACTTGGCATCTTCCTACCTTTTCAGCCACACTGACTGTCGCTGTAAGTCCCCATACCTGCTGTCTGCCCTCTATGCCTTTGATTATGGCCCCCCTCTGTCTGGAATGCCCTTCCCTCCTCCCCCTTTAAGACAGCACGGATGCCTCCTCCGTGAGGCCTGCCCTGGTTCCCCCAGGCAGAGCAGGCCTTTCTTGCCTCTGTGACCCATGGTGCCCTGGGCCCACCCTGTGGACTACCTGTCATACCAGGTTGACCATAACTGATTTTGGCCCCTGATTCCTCCAGAACACTGAGTCCCCAGGGGGCCAGAGTGGCAGGGTGGCCAGGTAAAACACAGGATGCCCAGTTAAATCCGAATATCGGATAAACAACAAATCATTTTTAAAGTATAGGTATATCCCAAATATTGTATAAGATATACTAAAACATGATTTGTCTTGTATTGGAAATTAAAATTCAATTGGCTACCCTAGTAATGCCCGGATTATTAGATAATCCAGCAACCCTGCAGGTGGCCACCATTCGCTGACCTCTTTCACGTGCTATATTAGCGGGCTGGTTCTCACTGAATACCCTAACTTGGGATCTACTGTCATTCTCATTTGCACAGAGGCAGTTGAGACTCAGAGGCTGTGACATGCCTAAGGTCACACAGCTGGTGAGTGGCACGTGACTGCACATCTGTCTGTGTGATGCAGCGCCTGGCGCACAGTCGGCACTCAGGGGCAGAGAAGCATTCCATCTCTTCACTCCTTGGGGCTTCCCTGGGGCCTAGTTTGCAGCTGTCACTGCCCCTCATCCCAGTTCCCCAGCTCCCACAAAAGGATCCTAACTGGGGAACAGGGAACCAGCCCCATGCCGTGGAGTACTGCTGGGGAATAGGGGAGCTGGCCTGGCCACTGGAGGAGCCTCAGTTTTTATGACTTCACAGTAAGTGCAGATGGCCCAGGATGCAGTTACCAGAATTGGGCACTAGGTGGAGCCACAATCTAGGCCCAGACCCAGGAGCTTCCCACGGCCTGCCCCACCGATTCCAAGCTCAGGGTAGGGGCTTCTTCCTACTGTGCTGGATCAGCTTGCTATGCCCAAGGAAGTGCAGCTCTTCATGTGACTTCACCTCCTCTCACCCATCTGCCTCCACCAGCTATCCACTCACTTCATCAGTCACATGCTCCAGCCACACCTGCCCTCCCGCCCTCTCTCCCTCACCCAATCGCCAGCCCCTCTGTCCATTACCACTGGCACCAGGACACCCGCTCCTCTCCATCTGCCAATTCACTCACCCTCTTGTCACCCCCAACGTGACCTGGGCCCTCCCTCTCACACCTCCAAATTCCTGGCTGACTTCTCCCTGTCCCTAAAACCTTGGCCTCTGTCCGCTTCCCTGACCCGTGACCCTCGGCCACCCACAGCCCCCGTCGAGCACCCAGTCCCTGTCGTCTCCTTCCTCCTGACGTGGGCAGCCCCTCCTCACACGCAGTTGCCATTTGGTGGGGCAGATGCGGAGCCTGGCACATTGCACATTTGGGGAAGAGCAGGGACCATGTTTCACTGGCCTCTGTTACCCTACCCATGTCAGGGGCAGAGTGGTGCCCATAAGCCAGTTCTGCCGACAACAGCACACGGTTGCAGAGACCCATGCGCCTGCCTCTCCTCAGGAGCATGCTGGCTCGGGGCCACCAGCCTCCACAGCCCAGTGCCAGCGTTGCCCCCGCCCCCCGCATTCACATGCTGGTGCGTCAGTAACAGCCCATTTAATATTTCATGATCGACACTCAGCGGCCTGAATTATTCACCCCGTAACCAAGGCACAGCGAGTGCTGGGGTCCTGGGGATCAGAGGCTCGGGGGGGCCACCATCTGGGGCCCACTGGGCTCTCTCTGGGGGTGCCCGAGGCATGTACACAGCTCTGGCACCAGATCTGCTGGGAGCCCTGCCCTCCCAGCTCATCCTACTTGGCAGGTATCCATGACCGAGGGATGCCCAGCCAGCCTGGAATGGTCTGAGAAAGTCTGAGAAGCTGTCACAGAGAAGGACCTAGGCAGGAGAGGGCAGTCATGCCCACGGCCTCGTACCCGGCCACTGGCTGGCACTCCCAGCCGGAGTCACTGGTACAGCGAAAGTGCTCAGTAAATGTTCGAGTTTATCACCATAATTATTAGGATTTCACTCTCGGCACTCGTGACCCCCAATCTGGAGTCAACTCCAGCCTGGGAGGCCCTAGGACATGGGGCAGATATGTTGATGGGCTGAGGTGGGAAAGGGGGTCCGAGCCTTCTTACCCTCTTCTACCTCAGCCTGGAGGCAAGAAGGGTAGGTACGCTCATGTTCCCTGGGCAAAATTATAAAAATATGGACGAGCAAAGGAAATAAATGAATGGTTTTAGATGGAAAGATGAATTTATAATAGTGATAATAATAATTGATAATAGTGATAGCAGGTACCACTTATCAAAAGGTTTCTCTGTCCCAGGCAGAGATGAGCCTGATACATATTTGGGGTAGGTGTTAGCACTGTTCCCCTTTTACAGATGGGGAAACTGAGGCACAGAGGGCTAAGGTCATTCGATGAGAGAGAGGCAGAGAAGGACCTGAGTGTAAGAAGGACATGGCTGAGCACCCCCAAGCTGTGCCATGGTCTTGCCTCTTGTCTTTTTGGCTTCTTGAAGCCATTCGTGACGTGAGGGCAATATTCATGCATAAGACAGACTTGGAGAGCCCTCAGCACACACCTGGTGCCATGTCGTATTTTAGGATCCCTCCTCCCTGTGCCTCCAGTGGGGCACTGCTGGCCTGGGGTGTTCAGGCACGAGTCACTGCCTAGAGGAGAAGGGCGGAGTCTCAGGGGACCTCTGGCCTCGGGACCCCATCTGGCTCCAGCCGATCAAGTTCCAGCCACTGTGACTGCCCAGGGGGAAAATGTTCATCTCCTAGCCCCTGCCCCTTGCCCCAGCCTCTGCTCACCACCCTGACTCTATAGCTCACGGCACAGGGCCCCTGGAGGGTTCTTTACCCTCCTAAGCCTCAGTTTCCACATATGGCAAATGGGCAACATAATTGTCTGGCCTCTCGACGCTGCTTGGGAGAGAAGGAAAAGGAAGTTTTGCAAAGCTGAATGTTTCCTCTGAGGGAAGGTGGGTCTGGCTTCCCATGCCACTGTTACATCCTGACCTGCCAGCCCCCTCACCCACCTTCTGGGCCACGCTATCCACCCTGGTGGTTTTCCCATCCGCATCTGACTTGGCCGCCCCCGGACAGGTGCCCCTCCCCCTCTCCTGAACACCTGCTCCTCCTGGCTTCCGGGACAAGACTCGCCAGCCTCCTTGGCATCCTGTGCTGGGCCCTCGACTCCAGCCCGACTGACCTGCAAATGTCAGGGTGCCCCAGGGCCTCCTTTGTAAGTGTGCTCTCCCCGTGGTGAATTAATCTACTTCCCGGGGTCAAAGGCCACCTGGACCCGATGCCATGCAACTCTCCAGCTTGGACCTGCCGTCTACGTCCAGCCCCCTCATCTGCCCGCTCGTCGGTCTATGCATTGACCAAGGTTCTCGAACTTTCCATGCCTAGAACAGACCTCTCCATTTCTTCCTCAAACCTCCCTGCACCTCGCTGTCCCCATTTCAGTACAGGACATCATGCCACCCTCCTCCTGGAGCCCAAGCTCTGGGAGTCTAAACACCTTGCCCTTTGACCTACCCCCTTATAGGTCTGAGGCTCTCTAGCAATGATTACATAAATTGTGATATATTTTTTTCCTCTTGGGAAAAAAAAAATGACATGGACAAACTATCAAGCAAGTCACCCTCTGATGACACAAAAGAAACGTGGACTACTCGACGGGTTTGTTGGACATCTCTGTCCAAGGCTGGTGCCGGCTTGTTATTTTTGCCGCAAGGAACAAGGAGCGATCTGCCTATAGAACCAGACTCAGGTCCAACGGCGTTTTCAGCACCCCCCACACACTGCCAATAATTTCTGCCCCAAGGGAGGGCAGAGAGGAGCCGACGCCCACGAGACTGGATCTTGTCATGGGGTCAGGCTGCTCGGAACAGGTCATGCAGGCTTTGGCGGCTCTCCCCCTGTCCTCCGACCATGACTCCCGGCTTACTTGAAAAGATCCCACATTTGGGAAGAAATGCAGCCTGATTCGAGGAAGGTTCTAGAACAGTTAGCTTTACACTCGATCCATCCGCAAACCTGGACGACTTCACAAAGCCTACACTTCCCTGCAACTCTGTCGGCCCTCCAGGCCTGCCCTGTGGTCCTCGATGGGGACCAAGCTTTACCCCACCTTGGCCTCCGCCCAGACCGGTTCTTCCAGCCACCATGAGAGCAGGGACTCAGCCCAGCTCTCAGCTCCTCAGAGAGGCTTTCCTCGAACCCCTCAATCTCAAGGACGCCACCATCACTTCCTACCAAACGACCCATTTCACTTGTCACTCTCGAATTGTCTCTTGCACGTTTTCATTCATTCCAGGCACATACTTCATGAGGCTGTCACGTGCGAGGACAAGCAGAGCACTGAAAACGTCAGAGGCCAGCTGAATTGTCTCTTGCACGTTTTCATTCATTCATTCCAAGGACATACTTCATGAGGCTGTCACATGCTAGGACAAGCAGAGCACTGAAAACGTCAGAGGCCAGCTCTCTTCAGACGGCGAACCAGCACACACACATGCAAATAAGCAAGCACTGCCCCGAACGTGGCAGGTATCCCTGCTCTGTCACCTCGTTCATCCCCGAAAAGTCAGCTCCACAAGGCCTCGAGGGCTTGCCGCGTGGCTGGTGCTGACGGGGCCGGCTCTCGGGATGTGCTCGGGTGCGGCTGTCGAATGACCACATGTGGGAGGAAGACGGGCAGCCAGGCCAGGAGCTCTGCGACACCTGGCCTCAGCAGCTAGAGCAGGTTAGGTCCATTTGCCAGGTGGGCCCAGGGAGGCCCAGAAGGGAGCCCTGTCTGAGGTCACACAGGGTGAGCTGTAGGCAGGGCCGGACAAGGCCCAGGATTCCAGACTCCTCATTTGCTCAGCAAACAGTTACTACGCGTCAGGCACTGGGCGAACAGGATGAGGAAGATGGAGTCGGCTCTCGTTAGTCGGGGAGACCGAGGGTAAGAGAATGCACAGAGACGCACGGAATGTGATGCCAGGTAATGTAAGGGTCCCGGGGAAAACAAGGCAGAAGACGGGGAGGGAGTGTGTGTCCTGGGGCGCATTCCAATCTGAAGGAGGCTCAGGGCAGGCCTTACTGAGAAGGGTAGATGCCACCGACTGAAAGGAGGGAGGGGTCTCTGGGGAAGAGATCGGGCAGAGGGGAAAGCCGGTGAATGCCAGGGGGCACTGGCCTGTTGGGGGAGCAGCAAGGCCAGGTGGAACAGAGTAGGCGATGGGGGAGCAGGTGGAGGTGAGGTGGGGGGACCAGAATGAGGAGGGTCTCTGGGCCATCATGAGGAAGTGGCCTTCCCTGACAGTGAGTGGGGAGACTGTGGCTGATCCAGGGATCTCATTTGCATTCTCAAAGGCAGGCGGAGCTGGACAGGAAGAGGGCAGGGCAGGGAGGGCAGTCACCCAGTAACCTGACAAATTCGGACCAGGAGCTGCTGGTGGCAGTAAAGGCTGCGCCCTGAGAAGCCACTGAGAGGGGCTTCTCCTGACTCCAACAGGTTTCTCCTTTCTCAGAGTCCCCACCTGGGTCCGGGTCCCCAGTGATGATGTGCCAGCTCAGGCTCTGCTGCCCAAGTGCCCTGAGCAAACACCAAGGGTAGACTTGGGGGATGGTAATTGAGAATAAATGAGCCCCCGCTGCCTGTGGCAGAAACGGGTGTCCGACAGGGAGGGGGCAGCCCCAGGTCCAGGCAGAGTCTCCAGCCTTCTGAGGGGACACTGAGCCCTTTAGGTCCTGGAGCTCCCTAAGGGGTGAGCAGCTAGGCTTCCTGCTCAGCGTGGGGGACTGCCTGGACCCCTCTGGCTGGGCTATGGGAGCAGCCGGGCTCCATGAAGCTTTGCGCTAGAGACCCAGCTAGAAAGGAAAAATGAGACCCCAGCTAGAAAGGCCCTGAAGGATTAGGACCCGGAACAGAAGTGGGAGACAGAGCCAGAAACGGGGTGCAGTTGTGAACCAGTGGAACCTCGGCTAGTCAGCTGGCCTCTCCCAGACACCCTTTCTGTATCTGTGAGCTCCATGGGGCAGGGACATTTGTTTGATTCACAGCTGTGTCCCTGGCACTTAGAATATTGCCTGGCACAGAGGAGATGCTCAATAAACATTAGTCCAATGAGTCAATCATTAAAATAGGCTGATTGTAGAGCTACTGCCTAGGGTGATTGTAAGGCTCAGATTAGTGCTTGGTGCCAGGCTCCCAGCAGGCACTCAGCAGGTCAGAGGTGTTCTGAGTTTATCTTGACTCCTGGCCAGGACAATTTCTAGTCTCTGCCCTGGGGCAGAGGAGGCCTCCGGCAAAGAAGGGAGCTGCAGGGAGCTGGAGCTGATATAAATCTTTGGGCAGACTGGCTTTCCTGCTCTCTATCACTGGCAGAGCACAGGGCCTTAGGCGAGGAAGAGCGCACAGCCCCGCCCCCGCCCTCCCCGACCTGGAAGCTCACGCCAGGGGTGCGGCTGAGCCTGGGGTGGGCTTCCCTCCAGCTGCAGAGTGAGCACGAGGTGGTTCCTGGGCCCCAGGCCCCTTCCGGCTGGTGGTCGGGAGCTCTGGGGGCCACCTGCTCCTCGTGCTTCTTAGCCTGACCCAGCCACTGGTGTTCCTGGCCAGGAGAGAGGACCCTCCCGGGTCCATCTTGCTCACACCCAGGGCCTGAAACAGCCCTGCCCAGCCTCTGCTAGCCTTTGTGCCTCCAGCTTAGAGACCCTCTTTCCGCAGGGGGCTCAGAGGGAGGGTCCCCGTGGGGCAGCAGCTTCCAAGGTCACTGAGGCAATTCCTCTGCCTCTGGAAGGATTTGCCCAGTGGACTGGGATAGACTGGGGGTGGGGTGGGCAGGTGGGTGCAGGGTGTTCCTGGGGTCTCAAGCCCTTTCTGACACCCCATGTGCAGCCTGATATTAGCTGGGCCCTCCCCTGAGGCCGTCTGGCCCTCCTGCTCCTCCACAGCTTGTCACTGCCATGGCCCAAGGCCACCCATAGCCTCCCTGGGCAGGATCGAGTTTCCCACTGGTGGGGCTGGGAGTCCTCCCTCCCTCACCTGCAGGAGGGAGCTGAGCCCTTGTGAATAATTCACAGGCTTCACAGCAGGCCTGAAGGCTCACGAGAGAGGAGAGAAGAGAGAGAGAGAGAGGAGAGAGGAGAGAGAGAGAGCGAGAGAGCGAGAGAGCGAGAGAGCGAGAGAGCGAGAGAGCGAGAGAGCGAGAGAGCGAGAGAGAGAGAGAGAGAGAGAGAGACAGAATGTGGGTGGGAGGGAGCCGCAGCCTCTGGAGCCAGGCTGCCTGAGTCCCCTGATTGTGCCCTGCGGCACAGGGCAGCCTGAGCCTCTCCTGTCCCCAGCTCCCTGCCCTGGGGTCTCCAGCCTTGGAGAGCAGGAGTCGCCCCGAAGTAGGAGGCTAAGTGGGCACTGGCCCTTACCTACCCTGCCAGCAGGCCCCACCCCAATTCCCAGCCGCCCCTCCTGCCTGAGCCCAGCCTGGCAACCACACAAAAGCACCTCCTTATCAGCCAAGTCACACACCACTGTGGGAACAGAGCCCTCTGTCCACCTCCCCAAGATTCATGGTGGCCTCTGGGGGGCTGGCGGCTCATCAGCCCAGGCCATCTGGCCACAGAGTCAGCACTGGACCCAATCATGGCCAGCACGTAGGAGGGGTCAGGGCACCCGAGGCCAGAGGCTTCCCAAGGCTGGGGTCCCAGCCCACAGAGGGTTCGTGGCTCATTCAAGGCCCAGGCTTCTCCCCGAGGAGGGGCTCAGGGCTCAGCCCGGGGTCTCCCCCACCCCTCCTACCCCAGGTCCTGCTCAGCACCTCCAGGGATGGCCCAGGAGCCCCCTCAGTTCACACCGTTTGGGCTAAGTTGGCATTGCCACCAGCCTGGCTTTTGTGGACCCATGATGTGTGATGAGGGAGGCTGGCAGGTGCAGCAGGGTGACCACAGCCCATGTCTCCCATCTCAGGACCTTTGTGTCCTCTGCGTTAAGTGAGGAGGTGGGACAGAAGCATCAGAATCACCACTGTCGGCGGGGCGGGCGGCATGTCACAGGTGCTGCTCCCCAACCTGAGAGTCTAACTCGGAGTCTGGGACCAAGCCCCCCAGGGGTGCTCATGGCTACCGCGTCAGGAGCCCGTCCTCAAGAGCCTCAGGGACCCACCTACTCTAAATCCCAGTGACTCTGATTTGACCCAAACCCTAGCTTGTCCAGAAACAGAGAATTCACATGAAAGTGGTACCAAGTGGCACCTGGCAGGGATGGCTGTGAAGAGAACCCCTGGCTTTGGTGGGGTGCTCACCTGCTGGTCTCCCACTAACCGAACCAGGAAACCCCTTGCTTAGTGAGATGACTGCAGCCCAAGCTGGGGGCCTCAGGGCTGCCCTTCATCCATGCCGATGTGCCTGGGCCCAAGAAGCTGCCAGCCGCAGCCACCCTGTCATGAGTCCATGGGGCCAGGCCAGCCTCCTGCCTGCTCCCTGGTGGCCAGTGGCCCTGCAGGCACCCCCAGGAGGAAGGCCAGTGGACGGAACCTCTCACTTGGTGGCCACCCTCCTCCTCAAGCTGTCGCTGCTTATATACTAGGCTGACAGTCCACTCAGACTGACAAAGGTCACTGGTCAGAGCCCCCATCTATCAGGTCCCTGGGGCCACTGCTGTCCCACTCCAGACAGGGTCTGTATGGCTTTCCCCCAGGACTCCCTTCTCCCCGCACCCGCACCTAAGATCTGGCTCCCTCCCTACCCCAGGGTCCCCCGTGATGCCCCTGCTTGAGGCGTCATTGAGCCCCGTTTTTCCACGTGCCCCACCCTGGGATGCTGCAGCCCACTGATCAGCTGCGTTCTCAGGCCAGCCGCTCAGGCCAAGGGCCCCGGAGGTCCGGGAGCCCCACCACCTTGGTGGGCATGGGCTGAGGGGCTACAGGAAGCGATGAGCCACTCCTGGGAGGGGATGGAGGTGGGGTGGGCGTCTGGGTGGGCAGCCCTCTCCCTTCACTGCTGGATAATTGCCACTCCTCCGCCACTATTCTCTTGACTAGGGGTCTAGGAGATGCTCCCGCCTCCTCACCCCGCTCCCCTTAGAACGGTCTTGCAAATCAGCACAGGCCAGAGCTAGAGGGAGCCATGGCTACAGGCTGGTAAGAATCCTAGAGGAGAGCAGGCGATGTTAGCCTGCGTGCCCAGGCCACCACGTGCAGCTGCGTGTGCAGAGCTCTGGGGCAAGTGGCTGTGGGTAGCCTGCCAGCTTGGGTAGGGGCTGTCTCTGGCCTGGCCCTCTGGCCACTGGGGTAGTCGCTCCCCTAGAGCGCTGGAGGGTCATGACAGCTTCAGGCATCCCCAGGGGCCCCTGAGGAGGGTGTCCTTACTCGGGGTGGTGCCCGATGAGAAGCCTCAGAGAGGGGAAGTCCCCTTTGGCGGCAGCATAGTGGATAGGCAGGGCACCCGTGTCTGTGGCCGTGTTGGGATCCCCACCGCCGTGACTCAGCAGCCAGTCCACCACCTCGGGGTGGCCGAAGCGGGCAGCCAGATGCAGTACTGTGGCACCAGAATTGTCTTTGTCCTGTGGAAGGAGAGCGCATTAGTCCTGAAGTCTTGTCCTGCCCCATCTCTGGCTCAGACGGCTTCCCGCATCCCACCAGCCCCTGGGGCAGCTCTGTCCTCGGGCACCTAGCTAGCGCTCTTTGCACCTCAGTCCGTAAGTGGCATCACCACGCCATCCATGGTGGGCTTTCTGAGAACTGCAGATCACGACTGTGACATGCCCACACGAAGGAGGCTTTCAGGATGTGGCATCCTTGTTGTCCTAGCTTCTGGCCCGGAGCCACCCTGCCTGTCACCCAGGTGCTCAGGGACTGCCTGAATGAGCGAGTGAGAGCTGCTGGGCCAGGAAGGGTGGGCGTCAGGGCTGCACTAGGTTGGCAGGAGGATCGTGGGGAGCAACCCCTGCCCCCCTGTGTCCAACTTTTACCCCCTTCCTGTGCCCCTCCCCAGGTGTCACATGGGAAGTGGCCTCCAGTTTGGTTCACCTCCAACAACCCAATCTCAGTGCAGAGAACTGCCCCCCACCCCCAGCAGACTCCCTGCTCCCTCCCCCAGGGAACAGGCTGTGCTCCTGCTCTGTGTTCCTGCTCTGTGGAGGCAGCGGGCAGGACCTCGGCAGTCAGCCAGCGGTGGTATCTGTGCATGTGCACTAGAGGCGGCCTCTGGGAGGGGCTTGGGCAAGACCCCCTCTCAGGCACCCCAGAGGGGGTGCAGCAATAGTCTGGGCCCAGAAGTGCTGAATGTATCATCTTAAGATCATCTAGGTGTGTGTGGGAGGAGGTTGGCAGGTGCTGCTTATGTGACCTGGGCACGGAGGATCACCGTGAACCCAGAAGTCGGGACTCAGAGGCTGGTCGGCGAGTTTGGGAGAGTGGGCATGGGTTCTAGAACGGAACGGGCTCCCAGCACCAAGTATGTGGGATGATGGAGAGGGGCAGGAAGCTGGACTGGGGCACTAGGAAGGGCTGGGGCAGTAATGAGACGTGGGCACGGTTGGCTAGACTCAGGGAAGAGATGGCCCTGTGGGGGGACAGGTGTGGCCGAGGCAGCAGGAGAACCTCGGAGGCTCCTATAAGGAACGAGGAGGAAAAGAGTGGGCCGAGGGTCTGGGGCCCAGGGCACGACTGTAAGTCATATCAGGCTGTGCGGACAGGTGGTGAGCGACCTGGCTACCGAGCCAGGAAGGAGTCAGAGAGCACAGAGTAAGGCAAAGGGAAGCAGAGGGTAAACAGCCCAGGAAGCCGAGGCTGACAGTGGGCCCCCTCTGCATGCTGGAATACCCGGGCGGGACGGAAGACTGGTTCGGTCTGTCCCCTGAGCCCAGGCCCTTGATTCCCACCGGCCTTGGCGACTGGGGGGTCTGAAGCTCCAAGGGGTCCTGTTGGCTCTGGGAGGGGGTGGCAGTAAGAAGAGGGCCCCAGAACGATGGGCTTTGGCCTGTTCTCAAGGCTCTAACAGCTGTGTAGACCCTAGGAGCCTCACGTGCAGTGGCCTGCACCTTCAATCTGCTTATCTCTCTAGGCTGAGCTGGATCGAGGTCATCCCCCCACACACACACTTCCACCCCCAGCGCCCACGCCTGCTGGGGCTTGGGGGCGGGAGACTTGATAAGCTGGGCACAAGGCCACATCCTCTGCAGTGGCCAGGGAGGCTTCTAGCCAAGCCTGGACACCCGGATCGGGGAGGCATGCCACCTCCCAAAAGAGTGGGCATGGACCACGTGCCAGGAACTCTGATAACAGAGCCAGGCAGGAGATAAGGGGCCGGGCCACCTCCCAAGAAGGGTGGAAGGGGGGCCTTGCTGTCCTGAGGGAGAAAGGTGGGGGTGGGGG
This sequence comes from Pteropus alecto, assembly GCF_000325575.1. Lineage (NCBI taxonomy): Eukaryota > Metazoa > Chordata > Mammalia > Chiroptera > Pteropodidae > Pteropus > Pteropus alecto. The sequence goes on from NW_006436888.1 coordinate 8,576,911, forward strand.
TCTGGCCATCCTTAGAGCACAGCCAGCCAGCTCAGTCACCCCCACCTCTTCCACATCTGATGAACCCAGTGGTCTTGGTAAGTGACAAATCAGTTCTGGTTCCTCCATCCACTGGCTTTCCCCAGCGACCAGAACATCGTCTGGTCCAGCCTAGCAGACCCTCTAGGACCTGGCCCTGGTGGCTTCTCCCACCCTCATCCCACTGTTTGCTGCCTCTGCAACAGGACAAGAATGTGTCTGCCTCAAGGCTTTGCACATCTTGTTCCTTGTGCTTGGAACCGTCTGATTGTCACCTGGCCACTTCCTTCTCATCAGCCAGGACCCCTCTCAGAGGTCACTCCTCAGAGGGGCCTTCCCTGGCCACCTTGCCCAAACAATCCCTGATACTCCCCACTGCATGGCCCAGCAGCACCTGATGGTACCTGCTTTGCTTTCCAGCTTGTGGATTTGCTGTCTGTGCCCCAATGGACTGGCGGGTCCAGGAGGGAAGGGGCAATCCCGAGTCCCCAGGCCTAGGACCTGTTGGGTGCTCTGTCTCCAGCAGGAGAGCTACACATCAGAGACTGAGCTGTCTTCCCCTCCAGCTCAGGAGGGGCCAGGCTTTCACCAGCCTGGGAGCCACCAAGAGAGACCACGGAGGGTCTTGGGGCAGGAAGACTCAGGCTGGTCTGGAGAAGCAACTTGGAGCAGAGGCCAGAAGAGGTTGATGTCTAGGAGTCCGCTTTGGTGCCGGAGATGCCCCCATGTACCAGGCCCACTGCCTCTCCCCTATGCCCTAGCCTTAGGGACACCTGCATCTCAGCCTGGGGTGAGCTTTGCCCACCGCTCTCCAGACCTGATCCTGGAGGACATGGGCTTCTGGTTCTGTGTACAGGTCCTCAGAGCTCTGGCCCACTCTCTGGGACTCCCTGGATCAGTGCTCTGCCCCCCCACCCCCAGATCAAATACTAGCCCTCCTGGCTTCCCATCACCAGGGAGCTCTTCTAAGCGGCGCCCAAGGCTTGCCGGGGTATCTACCCAGGCACTCTCAACCCAGGAGCCCCCTCACCCCAAGCCCTCCGAAGGGGCTCCAAAGCAGGTTCAGTTGAGAGATACCCAACCTCACCCGCCCTCGAGCTGAGGCAGAGGGGTCAGGGTGGGGGCTCCAGGCCAGCATTCTCTCCTGGGAAGGAAGCCCCAGGATGGCCGGGAAGCGGCGCGGACCCACCTGCACCTTGCAGCTGCCCTGCGAGAGCAGCCACTGCAGGCAGGAGAGGTGGCCCGTGGCGGCGGCGTCGTGGGCCGGCGTGGCTCCGTTCCGCGCACGGGCATCGGCGGGCAGGGCGGCCTCCTCCACCAGGAAGCGCAGACAGTGCAGCCTGCCGGCGCGGGCCGCGTGGTGCACCGGCAGCGCGTCCAGTGGGTCGCACAGCGAGGGCCCCAGCTGGCCGGCGGCGTGGAGGGACTTCAGCACGTCCAGCTCGCCCTGCCGCGCCGCCTGCAGCGCCTTCTCCAGGGCCATCTTACCGCCCGCGGCGCTGCGCCCAGCGCGCAGCATTCAGCGTG
>NW_006436888.1:8578608-8587697 GCF_000325575.1 Pteropus alecto
CCGCCCCGCCAGGGTGGCCGCGCGCGGGGCGGGGTGGGGGGCGGACTCCGGCCACAGACGCCAGTGCGCCCAGGGACTTCTCTCCTAACTTACCTCACGTAAAAACGGAGACCCCGGGGGGTGGCCAAACTGGGTTCGATTCTGGGGAGCCCAGCCCGCGGACGGACCCGTTCTTCAACGCGGTGCCCGCTACATGCTGTTCCAGTCACTGGGGACACAAGCCAGCAGACAATTACCGCAAATTCGAGAAAGTGACAAGTGTCATCGGAACGGGAAAACGAGTGATAGAGAGAGAGCCGTAGGGCTACGAGGGTGGTGAGGGGAAGGTCCATCGGAGGAGGTGCCCAGGGCTGTGTCAGGGGTCGGCAGGGCAGAGGCCAACGGCACGAGGCGGCCTAACAAGTCTCGAGGGGCCCTCGCTCTAGGCCCCAGTGGGTATAAAGGGTGCTGTGCTCTCAGACCTGAGGTCCTCCAGGCGCCCCAGAGCGCCCAGTACGGAGGCAGGGAGGGAGGGAGGGGAGAGGAAAGGCGAGAGATGCCCGGTGCGCTCGGATTTCTGGGTTTAGAGCGGTGGGCTCAGCGAGCACCCAGAGCTGCCGTCTGGGATGGGGGCAGTTAACTGTGAACTTGAGGGCCCCGGGCTGTCAAACGAAGAGAAGGGAAAGCGGGGATGCAGGGGCTGAGGTCAGTGGGAGATGCCGGAGCAGTCCCCAGGGGAGCAGGGCCGGGGCCCCTCCCAGAGGGCAAAGGAAGGCCCCGGGGGAGGGCAGTGGGCCCGAAGAGCATCCATGAACCCAACCACCCTGCCTGCATGGCCAGAATCCCTTCCTGGGAGCTGGAGGGAGGCACAGCCGGCTGGACACCAGGGAAAGCTGCCGGAAGGTGGGGGCTGTGTCGCGGTGTGAAGGCAGTCCACACATCCTGTGACTGCGTGGAGACCTTGAAACAGCCTGTGCCCTTCCTTTCCCACTCCCCCACCACCCTCCCCCCTCACTGGAGAGCCTGATTCTGGACCGTTTCACGCAGCGCCCAGCCCTCCCAGCGCAGGGCGGCGCTGAATTGTAGAATGAGGCTGCTTCCAGGAATCGTGGAAGTCCTAATGTGGGACTGTGCGGCTGCCACGGACGCCGTTTCGCCGCCGCCACTTGGTGGCGCCATGTGTGATGGCCTCGGAGCTCCAAGGCGCCCAGTAAACCAGAGCAGCTGTGCCTGTGTGTTGGGGTGGGTTTCCAGGGACTTCTACCAGCCAGACTGGCCTTGCTCCCTTCATGGGACCTGCGGCCATTGGGGTCTGGGACCCATACTTCGTGGTTTGCGGATAAAGGGAGGAAGGAGTCTTATCCTGATAACCTCCATACTTTGCCTGGTTCTTGATGCCCGCTGGAGCTACCCCTTCTCTAGCTCACCCAGCTGCAGGCGCACCCTGAGAGCTGCAGTGACGAAGAGATGAAATGGCTCATCTTGGGCACCCCTCCCCTGTGTCTCCGTGATGAAAATCATGTCCTGCAATTCAGGTCCTTCACTTCCAAGATGGCACCCCTGGCTCTGGACACCCTCATCTATTGCATGATTTTGTCATTTTGGGAACCTTGTGCTGATGCTGCTATGGCATTAGGTAAGGCAACAGGTCCCTGAGCCCCTGCCTATAGGGACATCTCCATAAAAGTCATGTGTAAACACCCATCCTTGCTGACCATCTACTCAGAGACCTTTAAGGACACTGCTCAGACTCAGGCTGAGATCCAGACCTTTTCTGTCCTCTCTGGACTCCCTTGGGCCCACGGGTCCTCCCCAGCAGCTCCAGAGAACCCATACAAGCCAGAACACATTGATGGCGGTCCTACGGCTTACCAGGCACGATGCCAAGCTTCACTGGCATATTTAATCCCCACAGCGATGCTATGAGACAGGTCCAAGCACTATCTCAATGATAAATCTGGGGAAACTGAGGCACAGGGCGGTTTTGTTTGTTTTGATTTTTTACATCTCGTCTGAGGTGATGCGAATGGAGGGGGCAGACACTAGCCGTGGCTGCTGTGCTCTCCTTCCCTCTGCCCGTTGCACTCCCGCTGCTTCCCACCCTCCAGACGTCACCTGAGGGACTCCCCAACACAAAAGGTCTCCTCTCATACTTTTGCTGGGCTCAGGCCATCTGCCAAGTATGTGGAAAGTGCCCGTTTGAACACTGTTCAGGCAGGGCCCAGGGGTAGAGTGTGTCCTCACTGTATCCTGGGTGCCCCCAACTTCCCTAAAGCCTGAACCCCCACACTTTGCCCCTGCAGTTGTCTGACCTAAGTTCCCCAGGTTATAAATGACTCCTTATTGGTAACCAGCAAACCCCTCAGGATCCTTTGGTTGAAAGGAAAGGAAGGTTACCTGGTCAATCCTTCGCAGCGATGGGCGAATGGAGGAGAAACAAAAAATCTGAAGTAACTGGCCCTGAAAAGAGAGTTTGCTCCCCTGCCTTCAAGTCTTAAAATGGTGGTCCACAGGCATGCAACGGGGTGTTCTAGGAGGAGCCTTCTTTCTCAGTCCCCGGGAGCTAGTATCAGGGACTCTCGGCAAGAATGCAGACGTTGGTGCAGGGTGGGCTTGTGGGCACAGAACTGAGCCAGTGTGTGTGGCTGGGGTGGGGAGGGGTGACATGTAGGACATGAATAAGTGATGCACAAAGTCTTTTTCTGAAGACTTAGAGAATAATAATTAATTACTTTGGAGGGGGCTGACACATAGGTACCCTGGGCTCAAAGATGCAAGGTGAACAGGGGCTGAAGAACCCCCAGGCCCTGCTGGGATAATGCATTGAATGATATATTCTCATAATTAGAACTGTTATGGGGGTTAATGGAGGGTAGAGCCAAAAAGCTCTTGGCCCTGAGCTTGGCACACAGTACATGCTTCATAAATGGTGGCCATTTGGCCCTTTGCGTGGCAGACGGGTACGGTAGCCCACGCTCCCTCTCACCCAGGCTGCTCGGAGCCTCTTCCTGATGGGCACGCTGGTCTTCTTGGGACCTGCTGGGGAAGCACGTGGCAGGAGGACTTGGGGCGAGCGGAGGATGTGGGGTGGGGAAATGGGAGTTGGCTGCGGTCGGGGGCGCGTTCAGCACCCTGGACAGCGTCTTCCCGGCTCTGTTCACGGTGCCTCCTCCAGGCCTAGCTGGGTGGGTCCGCCCATCGTCCGCCCAGTGGGTTGGCGGGGCAGTCCGCAGTACCTTCCGGGCATGGTGGCCGTTGCCCCGCCAGCCGGTTGGGGGAGGGCGGCGCCGAGCAGATGGGCCGAGGACGCCCAGCCAGTTTGCTGCAGCAACGGCCACGCGGTGAGGAGGCGGGCCCAGCGGCTGCTGGGGCCAAAGCGGGCAGCGGAGCCGGCACCCACAACCGCCTGTCCCACAAGTGGGAACCGGAGCTGGAGCCAGTTAAAATGAAAATGAGTTCGGAGGGCTCCTGGGTTGCCCGGTCTTCTCTGGACCTCAGTTTCCCCATTCGAAACCGAGGAAGGGGAACCCTGGCCAGGCAGTCCAGTGGCCGAGGCCTAGACCAGCTTCGGCCAGCTCTCAGCGGCCAGGACCTGACCAAGCTGAGACCTCTCCCTGGGCCTCGGTTTCCCCTTCCTGCTCAGACCCTCCTGTCCGCAGAGCAACTGCCGGGGCGAATCTCTCCTGGTAGCAGAAACTCGAGTGCGAGCTCCCTGAGTCTTGGGTCTTGGTGGTCTGGCTGCCACCGGGTCCCCTGCCTGAGCCTAGGGCGGAGTTCAGAGGAGGCGCTGAACAAGGAGGGACCGCAGCCTGAGCAAGGCGAGGTCTGGCGTCACGCATGCGCCTCCTGCCCGCCGGGACAGGGCTGCGATGGCACACACACACACCCCTGCAGGCGCTCGGGTGGGGGGGTGCCCTGGGCCTGCGACCCCACTGCAGATGGGACGCGGAGGCCTGGAGCGAGATCCCTGGGGCTCTGCCGACCCGCTCCCAGCTCCAGCACGCGCAGGAACAAAGCGGAGAGGTGGGACCCGCAGGCGGCCTGACTCTGCGGGGCGGGGCGGGGCGGGGCGGGGCGGGGCGGGGTGTGCTTCCATGTGTCCACGGGCACAGGACAGGCGCCTGGCCGGCTGCGGCGGTCCGCGTGGGGCTCCGCTCAGCTCTGCAGCTTCATCCAGGGGTTTCAGATCCCAGACTCGAGTCTCTGCTCTGCGTGGAGGCGGGCGCGCGTCTCTCACGCACCCGGCCCGCAGCGGCGCCGCTTCGCCACGGAGCATGGGGCTGCCTCGGAGGGCGGGAGATGCGGCAGAACTTCGTAAGGTAGGAGCTGGGGACTGCGACTGGGGCGGAGCGCCCGGGGCTAGGGGCTAGATTGCGACTCGCTTTACCGCGGCCTTGGTGTCCGCCCGTAGAGCTTGAAGCCGCTGCTGGAGAAGCGCCGCCGCGCGCGCATCAACGAGAGCTTGAAGCAGCTCAAGGGACTCATCCTGCCGCTGCTGGGCAGGGAGGTGAGTGCCGGGGCACTGAGGGGCTGGGGTTGGGGGTCCTGGGACGCGGGGCGAGGAGGGCGGGCGGGCCGAGGTGCCTCTGCCCCAGGAACCGGCGAGGGGGCTCCGCGCGTCGCCCAAGGCAGAACCCCGATGCGTTTGGCCTGGAGCAGCCGACCCACCGTGGACCGTTGCGCGCCGAGCACCCAGCTTCTGGCAAGATCGCGGTGCTCAGGCAGCCTGCCAGAGATGTATCTTGGTTGTCCGTTTTTCTGTCACTCTCTCTTGGTGGCCGGGCGCAGAGCTCCCGCTACTCTAAGCTGGAGAAGGCGGATATCCTGGAAATGACCGTGCGCTTCCTGCAGGACCAGCCTGCGTCCTCCTGCCCCCGGGCAGCGCCCAGTGAGTGACTCCGCCCCAGCCCTGCCCCGCGCCCCCGGTCCCGCGCCTCACCCCACGCCTCACAGGCTTCTCCTCCCGCAGCGCCCCCGGACAGCTACCGCGAGGGCTACCGCGCCTGCCTGGAGCGACTGACCCGCGTGCTGCCAGCCTGCCGCGTCCTGGAGCCTGCCGTGAGCGCTCGCCTGTTGGAGCATCTGCGGCGGAGGGCGGCCGGCGCCACCCCTGACGGCGGGAGCGCTGGGGACTTTTGTGGCCCTCCCTCGCCCTCCCCGCCGCCCGCCCCCATGCCCTCGCCGCCTGCGCCACCTTGTCGCCCAGGCCTCTGGCGGCCGTGGTAGCCCCCTGGCGGGTCCACCAACCCTGCTGACTGAGAGGCACCTGGAGGCTGGACGGACTGAAGAAGCTCTTGGTGATGACTGCCATTCTCACCACGAGGGATCAGCCCAGCGCCCACAGCCAAAGCAACAGCCGATGTTTGGGATCTGGATGGAAGACCTGGGGGACTCAGCTCGAGGACATAAGGGAAGAGGCCCTGCCTCACTGCCAACTTGGGGTGTCTGGGGAAGGTGGCTGCAGTGGAGGATGAAACCCCACACCCTCTCTGTGGCTGGTGGCTCTAGGACTGGGCCAGCTGCTGAGACAGTCAACACACCTGCCCCAGCACTGGCACCAGCCCAAGGCCTGGGCTAGGAGCTCACCTGAGCCAGGTGCAGCCATCTGATCTGACTGGTCCCTGCCCTCCCAGCCCTTCTGGAACCTGCCTCCTTGACAGCTCTGCTTGGGAACCTCTGGGCACACAGAAGCAATGACCTGAGGGGCTCTGCAGGTGCGGGAGCCATCACCTACACTTCTGGGCTCGCCTGCCCGACACCTCCAGTTGGAGAGACTGGATGCAGCAGGGTCTCTGAGTCACTGGGGGGCGGGGACTTTGCTAGATGGTCTTGGGGTTTATTTCCTCCAGCATTAATTTAACCTGGTATATGCACCAGGTGAGGAAGGGGCGGGGAAAGAATGAGGGTGCCCTGTGGCCTCAAGGAGGCCAGCATAGAGAGGGGACCAGGACCCATGACGCATCAGCAGAAATTCAAGGCATAACAGCAGGCGAAAGACTAGGAAACACCTTTCCTCGTGTCGTCTTGCAAACTGCTCCCTGCTGCTCTTCGAGGGGGGTTCCTGCAAGCAACTCGTTCTTAAGACTTTTCTCTCTTCCCTGCAGAAGCCAGGAGAGCCTGTGAAGGCTCAGGGAGGGGCCCACAGATCCCAGTGGTGGGTGCCCAAGAGAAGGCAGTCATGTTCCCACCATTTCACAGGAGTGGGAGAGTGGGAGTGACCTCCCCGGTGCCTAGTCCAACAGCCTGAACGAAGGACCAGGGGCCTAGGGGCAAGAAGACAGAGCTGATGAGGGATGGAGGGTGTCACTAAACCCATGATGACCTTGGCAGTGATTTGATGGCAGGATGTGGGGAAGCTGTGCATGTTATTGAAGAAGTAACTGTTAAGATAACAGGGCGAGCCTCTAGCAAGGTGTCTTTTCTGGGCCCAGCTGGCTGGACTGTCAGCTCCTGGAGGGCAAGGCTGGGACTGAGGGCACCTCTATGTCCCCAAGGCACTAGGCACTCAGTGGGTCCTCAATAAACACGGTGGGCTAACGAACGGGTGATGTGACCAGACCCTGATATACTGTACCCTGGACAGCCTGGCTTTTGCCTCAACTCCCGCCCCTGGGGCCTGTGCTCCCAGCCAGTTTGGAAAGCAGGGAAGGTAGTTTCCGCTTGCTTTTGCCTGTTCCTGAGAATTCAAGTCAGCTGGCGACTACCCTGCTGAGATACAGGTAACCCGCAAGCCCACACTCACTGCACGTGAGCTGGAGTTTCTTCCTTGGGTCAAGAACTCCGCATCCGGCGTACACTGGGCTGGCTGCAGCGTGTCCCCATAAAAAAGAACTTTCAATACAGATTTAAACTCTGTGAGTACTGACCAACCACAGGCCCCTGTCTTTCCTGCAGCCGTATCTGTCACTTCTTGTTTCCAAGGCCCGTCTAGGTCCCAGGCTCTGTGACTCTCATTGACCTGACCCCAACCAAGCTATAAAATGCAAGCAGCCAGGGAGGGGACGCGTAGATAAGCCAGTGACTCACAGGGCCAGGCATTCTGGGCACCTGGGCCTGTCGGCCAGCCTGGTCGCCAGGAAGCTGGGACAGGCCCAGGCGGGTAAGGTTCCGGGCCTGAGGTGAGAAGCCAGCTTCCTAGCAGGGATGTGTAAGAGGTGCCCTGAGGTCACTGCGGGGCTTGTGAAACTGGACGCAGACACCCTCCTCCCAGCAGACACCCTCCTCCCAGCAGACACCCTCCTCCTGGCCCCGGTAGGCCCAGCCCCTATCTGACAGCCAAAGGTGAGCACGGGGCCACGTGGGCTTTTTCTCTGTGGAAGGGAGGCTACCTCATTCCGAGAGGATTTCATAATCCATAGCGAGGTCCACGCTGTGCCCAGTGGCCGGTCTCGCACCGCCCTTTCTGCCATGGCCCCATGACTGCCTCTAACTCTGTCTGGTCATCACGCTCGGTTGGCGTGTTCCTCATAAACCAGTGGGTGAAATGATCCAGTGACTCAAGGACAACCAGAGCACTGAGCTGTCTGGGAGACTCAGGCTGGGGCCGGGCCCCACCTGTCCCCTGGTACCAGTTAATTTGGAGAGGTCAAATCTCCTTGTCATGAGGGAGCATAAAGAGCAGGTTGCCAAGGAGGCCTCCCCTCACAAACATTTACAAATCGCTCTGCTCCGCCTGCGAAGCCCGGACTCTGTGGCTGAGTCCCCACTGGTTTATCTGGACAGGAGTGGAATGCACGCAGGCTGTGGGGAGGGGTCTGGAAAGATCCACCGCTCTGCAGAACCCTCCCTACCATGCTTTGGGGCGACCCCTCTGGAGACCATGGCAGGAGAGAGGGGCGCCTCCCCCATCACTTGTAGCCACCTCCTATTCTAAACATCAGGCCATATTTTCTTTTTCAAAATACGCCAGGTGGTTCCAGCTGTTCCAGAAAAGAACTAACCCAGCCAGTGGGGTTGTTTCCTTGGCTTTACATCTTGTCTGAGCTCCTCATCAGTGTGGCTGTGTCTCTGGGGTGCTGAGTGTGCGAGTGCGTGTGCGTGTGCATGTGTGTGTGTCACTGTGCAGCCAGGTGCTCGCCCTGCAGAGAGCTGCCCGGGCATGCGATGTCAGGGAGAAGCCAACCATCTACTGAGGAGTCGCAGTGAGCAACTAGTTTCAGTCTGGGTTTTGAGAGGCCCTGGCAAAGCCCCAGGTGCTTAAAACAGCCGTAATAAAATGTCGAATGGTTTCAGGAGCGTGGGAACAAGGCTAGAGGGCGCCCCAGAGGTCCACTGGCAGGCAGCAGGGAGCAGGGCTGGGTGGCTAGTCACAGGACCCGCCCCACTTGTGAAGGAGGTGTTCCCTGGCCTGGAGTTGAAATAGGGAGATTCTGAGTTGAATACGTGTCTGCTGCTGGTTTTGTTGTGGACGGTGGGCCCGAGAGCCATCTGTCTCGGGGTTCAGTATGTTAAAAACCTCGGGGTTCACAGAAGCAAATCTAAGCTGTGTGGGGACTACATTTTGAGGCCGTCTGTAAAAAAAAGAAAAAATATATATACACACACACACACACATACGTACATATATATAATTATGAGTATAGACTTATTATAAAAATGAATACTTGTTCAGAATGAAAATAAGTCACATCAAACCAGTGGCGCCCACAGACTGACGTGTCATCCTTTTGGGTTCTTTCTAAGCAATTTGCCAGACACACTTCCATAGAAATGCTTCCTGGTGGCAACCCTGGCCTCCTCCTCTCTGCTCCTAGAACATTCTACTTCTCCATGTCTAAACTCTGAGCAGCTCCAAGCTTACACCTCATCAGCCTCACAGAAAAGCCACCTCTGCCCCCAATGGATTCGTGATCTGCTCAACCGACAAGATAAATGCTTTCCATTCGCTTTGCTCCTTCATTACAGGCTCTACGTGAAAAGATACATGTTTTACACAAACGTTTTCATCATTTACGGCTTTTTTTTTCCTTTTACTCCTATCTGGGGAGCTCGTGAAATGGAGATTTCCAGGTGCCCCTCCAGGCGTTCTGATTGCCTGTGTCTGAGTGAACAGCCTCATCTTATTAACCCGAGGACAGGTTGATCTGTGCCAGCAAAGCCCCCGCATCTGG
>NW_006436888.1:8587712-8598767 GCF_000325575.1 Pteropus alecto
GTGGGTACAGTTCCAGTTTTGCATGATCACAAGGGTTCTGGAGACGGATGGTAGTGATGGTTGCACAAGCACCGATCTGCGGACTGGAGAGCAGTTCAGATGGTAAACTCGATGTGTGTTTTACCACCAAAACACAAGCATGTCCGCGCCGGAGACTGCTACGTGATGGAGTTTGCGGTAGGTTGCTCTCCAGGATCCAGCTGGCTTTCGCAGGAACTAGACTGTCAGTTAGAGGAAGCTGCGATGCGCCTTCAGGTCCTGTAAGGGCAGCACCCACCTTTAACCGCTCTGGGGATCCAGATTGCTTAGACTTACTGTCTTGGTGAAGGGCCGTTTCAAAGTTTACACTTTCCAACAAAACAATGTGTTAGTCATGTAATATAACTTTAGCAACTTATGCATATACATACTTTAATTTGATGGTGGCTTATCATCCTTCCATGCCAAAATTAACACTTATTTTTAAAAAATTATATGCGATGACAGACGTGGGGCAATGCTTTGCTCCCAAATGAAGCGTGGCATGGGAAAGTATTAAATTAAGAGACGTCGATTTTCCCGCTATGCGTCACTCATTTTTCTTGTATCTGGTTTTATACATCTTTGTTTTCTCTTTAATTTCACTGAGTCCTTCATTCTCCCAGCCTCAGCAGTATAACTGTCAAGGTTAGCCCAGGTACAGAAAGCCTCGGGGCTCTCTGATGGCGTCGGAGCCATGCAAACAAACCTAGAGTGAAAATTTCTCATGCGACCTCACCATTCTATGTTCTTAGAATCCCCATGTTGTCAAGCTGGTCCCCGTAGGTCAGATGCTGAACTCCAGGAGGTTTACACTTGACCTTCCCCGCTGTGACCGCTCTCACCCCACAGGCCACAGGTGGGTTGTGTCAAATATCAAGTCTCTATATTCCAGTTATACATTTAGGCACCAGAAAAATGACCACAGTGTCCACACGCCCAGTGGACCCATCGAGAGCCAGACAGGACCTGGACTTATTTGTCACCTGGCCTCTACCATGTCCCCATTCAAAGGGGGACATGTGGTGACACTTAGGATCTCTAAGGAGGCTGTGAACTTGGACCCTAGGTCTGATATTCCTAGAAACGTTTGCACGTTCCACCTCTCCTGGGGTACAGTTATCCAAACAAGCATCACAGATGCCTTTGGGGAAGGCCAAGGGAAGCCATTACTATATACCTGTACTCCAAGTCGTGGATTCTGGACCCGAAACCTGTCTAAGGTAGGGAAGGTGAGCAAGGAAGGGATGGTTATGTTTTATTGAGGTCACTGCCCCAGTCTCTGATGGTCCATCCTGTTTCCTTTCATTGGGCAGACCAAGCAGTGCCCTGACTGGCTGCCCATCTATTTTACCCTTCTGGATGCCAGGCTCTTTTAGTCATGTCCATTACCCTTTGTGGGTCAGGCCTCCCTGGCTTCCACCCTGTCTTTGCCACTCGTTAGAATAATTCTGATCTCCTGGCTTGTGACAGTTAGGCACTGCCACTGGGTCTCTGACAGTTTGGAGTCCATCATCCCAGGATGACAGGATCCTGGTACCTTAATGGCATCTCCTACTGTCGGCTACCACTCCGCTCTAGCCCTTCCTTACTCACTTGCTAAATGGTGTCCTCCCAAGAAACCTACTCATTTGCTAGTTTTTCCAGCCTTGTAAAGCACGTCCATCATAGCATGGCTCCTTCTCTGAGCCTCTTACGCACAGCCGGCCTCACTTGGTGTGAGCTGTCACCTTGCCCACACGACCGGAGTCATCTCAGCAGCACAACGGCACCCTCTCGACGCCAGGGCAGTCCATCCAGTATCCTGGACGATGCTCCCAAAGCAATACACTCTGCCTTGGCCAGCTCTATTTTTCCATCCTCTTTGACTCAGTGCCCTCAGAATCCAACCTCACGTGCTCTCTCTAGAACTTGCATCTCCTCTGGGGCATGGCCCCTGCCCCCAATATCAGGCTCAGCATGCCCCAGCCAGGCTAGACAATAACTCTAGTTATTAGCCTACTTACTTGCTACCTGTGCTAATAAAGGACAGCGGGGGCCTTCTATCCACTTCTGCACTGTGACAAGGCTGAAATATGCCACGAAAACCTGGCCTCATATAAAAATATAGCCGGAAAAGGGAGGAGCATTTTAATAGTCTTTTCAGAAAGTCGTGCATGTTTTTCTTTAATACCACACCAAACCCAACAAGTGTTAGTGTCTTAAAGGTCAACCGAATGCAGATGTACTATTTTTTCACGTTCCCTTACGTTACACTCCATTGATCTAGCTGGCGTTTTGCATAAATCTTTTACCTGTGCGTGATTATGTAACGACACGTTTTAGTTATCTGAACAATATTGGTTCCCTGTGTTATGCAGATCTCCCAAATGGTGACTCATTTCATTTCATGATATCATCACGCATCGAGTAGCCTCTGGGAAAACGCTGCATATTTGTGAAAGAACGAGAATGGAAAAAAAAGCAAATAACATTTCGGTATAATTATAAAACAGTTTTTAGCTCGCGGGTCTCCTGGAAGGGTCTTAGGGACCTCCCGCGGTCCACGGGAGGACCTGGGAACTGCTGCCATAGTATAGGTCTAGTGAAGAAGACAAAATGTGGAGACGATAAAGAATTATATACTTAAAAAAAAAATCCAAAACAGGGCAGGGGAGGAGGGACAAAAAGAGCAAAGGACAGATGGAACAAACAGAAAAACAAACAGCAAATGATAGACTTAAACCCAAGCACATTGATAATCTCATTAGGAATAAATAGCCTAAACGCTCCAAGAAAAAGGTGAATATTGCCAGACGACATAAAAATGCAAGACCCTGCTACTGTGTGCGGTTCCACGAGAAGCACACTTTATTTCTTTTCTTCTGTGGGACCCCCTTCCTCGCTTTTTTTTTCCCCCTCCAAATATTTGGATTTGGTTAGAGCAGCTCTGAAGGGTCTGGAATGAGACCGAGAGAGTCTCACTAGAGACGAAGGTGATAATGGAGAAGAAACTAAAGTCAATTAGAAGGCATACGGTGAAGCCTCGGTCACCAACACCATACAGAGGAAGAGCGAGGGGAAATCAGATACGCCTGGAGAGGACCCCGTGATTTGGAAAATGAACAGCCTTAATTGATTTCTTGAAGTTTTCCTCTATCCTCATTTGCCATGGTAAGTAACCCCAGTGTGTGTTGCTGAAGAAACACACGTTAAATACAGAGACAGAAACTTAACATAAAAAGACAGAGGAGGATGGCGATGGTTAATTTCAAGTGTCAACTTGACTGGCCACAGAATGCCTAGATTAAATATTTCTGGGGGTGAGCGTGAGGGTGTTCCCCAGTAAGGTCAGCATTTGAATCGGAAGACTCGGCAAGGTAGACGGCCCTTCCCAGGGTGGGACAGGGACTTACACCCCTGGTTTTCATGCTTCAGACTTAGATGGATACCACCGACCTTCCTGGGTGTCCAGCTCACAGATGGCAGATCAAGGGACTTCTCCGCCTCATCATGTGAGGCAGCTCCCCATAATCTCATAATAAATCAATCTCTTTCTCTTTCTCCATATATATCTATATATCTCCCACTGGTTCCTCTGACTAATACAAAGATAAATATTATCAACACTAATCAAAAGAAAGCTGGAGTAGCCATATTAGCATCAGACAAAATAGATTTCAGAACATGAAATATTATCAACGATAAAGTGGGACATTTCATAATGATAAAAGAATCACTTCATCAAGAAGACATAAAAATTCTAACTGTATATGTGCTTAGTAACAGGGCTTTAAAACACACAAAGCGAAAACTGACGGCTAAAAGAAATAGTTAAAACCACTATTATAGTTAGGGATTTCAACACTCTTATCAGAGTAATCGATAAAACAAGCAGAACGAAAATCAGTAAGGCTACAGAAGACTCGAACAATACTATCGAAACACTTGACCTAACTGACTCTTCTACAGCCTTGCACCTGACATCAGCAGTCACCAAGACGGGCCGTATGCTGGGCCATAAAAGGAGCGTCTCAATAAACTTAAAGGGATTGGAAATGTACAGAGTGTGTTTTTTGACTACAACAGAATTCAGTTAAAAACCAGCACCGGAAAGCTATCTAGAAAAATCCCCAGATACTTAGAAATCGAACAACAGACTTTTAACCCATAAGTCAGAGATGAAATCACAAGGAAACTAGGAAGTGTAATGAAGTCAATGGAGATGAAAACAGATCACATCGAAACTTGTGGGATACAGTTGAAACGTGGCTTGGAGCTCAATTTATAACTTTAAAGGATTAAGGTCTAAAGTAAGGTCTAAAATCAATGATCTATCTAAGCTTCTACCTTAAGAAGCCAAATAAACCCCTAGTCCATGAAAGAAAGGGGTGATAAAGATAGGCACAGAAATCTAAAAAATAGAAAATAGAGAAAATTCTTGAAAAGCTGATTTCTTGAAGTCATCAATAAAATCGACAAATGAAGCTTGACTAATCAAGAAAAAAGCGACAAGTTTCAAGTAATCAATAGAGAAACCACTACAGGTGCCACAGAACTCGAAAGACTCCTAAGGGAATATTAAGGACAATTTTAAATGAAGTGACAAATTCCTCAAAAGACACGAATTACCAAAAGTGATTCAAAAAGAAATAGAAAACTCGAATAACCCTATATTTCCTATGTCTCTTAGAAAATAAACTTTAGAAGTTAAATCTTCTTGAATTCACAAAGAAAATTCGAGATTCAGATGGTTTCACCGGTAATTTTACATAAAATATTTAAGGAAGAAATAATATTTTTTAAAAAAAGGAAATAATATCAATTCTATACTAACTCATCTGATGAGGCCAACATTAACCTGATGCCGAAACCAGGCAGAAAAATGACAAGAAAACAAAACTACAAATGAACACAGATGCAAACATCCTTAATATCACCCAGACGAATACAGCAATCTATAAAATACATCACGACCAAGTGGGGTTTATATTAGAAATGCATGGTTTTATTAACATTAAAAAAAAAATCAATCTGTGTAATCTACCATATTAACAGAACGAAGGAGAAAAATGCGAGAGCTCAGAGGGGTCGAGGAACTAACTCGAGGCCGCATAGCCAGGAGGGCTCTGGGGTCTGCTTGGGATGCCTTAATTACCTTGGTCACCAAAGTGGTGAGTCTCCCCACGACCAGTCATGAGTCCCCTTCAGGGACACGCACACTGGTGTAAAATCCGACCTGCGGACAGCCGGCCCTGAGTGATGATTGTCGGAGGCTTCACCCAAATCTCCGCCAGGCAGGAGCTGGGTCACAAAGCGGCCCTTTGTCTCTGCCGAGCGGTGACTTCCAGGCACTGCGCTGAGGGGCCCGCTCTGCCCGGCGGGGCTGGGAGGCTGCGAGCCGGGGCGCAGTGCCCCTCACAGCCCACACATTCGTGTGCAGCTCAGTTTAAGCGTCTCTAGCAAACAAAGGCCCTTGGGTTCTTCCAACAGCAACTACTCCTGCATAAAACCAACATCACTGTTCTCCAGGGCCCTTGAGAAACATAATTATTTCCCAGTTTTTTATCAGACGTGTGAGACAAGTAGGATTACATGACTCTGGCTTTCGTTGCCATCACGGGGTTCCTGGTATACGTTTGAGCAAGGGGAAGTTTATTCTGGTTTTTATCAAGATCTCAGGGCGAGTGGAGCCCAGGCTGGGGCCCAGCAGAGGGAAGGGAGGCACCTCGAGGAAGTCGCTCAGCCACTAGGTGGAGCCAGCGAGCTTCAGGCTCAGAGCCCGGGTGCCTGGGGCCTGCGAGGAGAGCCGCAATGGCATAGGCCAGGGCGCCCAGAAGATCTCCCTACTAAGCCATCGACGTGCTGGCACCTGGACAGGGCCGTAATTTTAGATGCAAAGTCTGACCTACTTAAAGTCGAAGAGATGATTGCTATGTTTCTTTTGGAAAATCAATCTGTGCCTATTCTAAACTCAAGGGCGTTTTTCTCCCCCACGTAATGACCCATTTGTTCTTGGCGTGGTCCTGCTTTCAAATGGGCCGTTTATTCGTTTTAGGTTTCCTCGGAGTGCTTCATTCTGGGGTCAGAACCCCACGGCTTGGTTTGAAAGGTGTTAGGAGCAGGGTACAAATGAGGTCACGGGGCCCATTCTTCTCGAGAGGTTGGGGGTCCCCCTGGGAACAGAGAGTCCCATTCCGTGTTGACATAAATTTCCTGCTGGAAACATACTGAGTCTCATCTACTCGAATTCAGTGGATGAGAGGTGTAATCTTACGAGGAAAACACAAATCTTTAGTAAAACGGCTAAATATTATTAGCATGAAAAGAAACAGGCTGTGTGAGCAAAGGGGCCAGGTCCCCTCTCCTGGCTGCGTCCTATCCCTGACGCCCAGGAGGACATGAAGGGGCCCTGGAGAACTGGAATCCCAGCTTGAACTTGGAGTCTTCCTCGTGGGCGCCCAACGAGGGTGGTCTGAACGCCCTCCGGACCTCAGAGCAGCTTGGCTTTGCCCAAGAGCTAGTTCACAAAGCTTTTCTTCACACTGTCCTCCTTCCATGCCAGGCACTGTTCCAAGTGCTTTGTAACCCAACTGGGCAAACACTATTGTCTCCCTATTCTTCCCAATATGAGAAGCAAGGCACAGATGTATGAAGAGCTCGTTTAAGGCCATACAGCCCGGCGGGGCGCTCATGTGGTAGGACTAGGTGCCCCTGCTCAGAACTGAATATCGTGCTGCCTCTCTCTCTGATTGGCAACCCCTCTATCTGCAGTTACTCTCCATGTCCCTCTCAGAAGGCCTCTTGACTCTGCCCGCCTATCCAATCTCTCCAAGGGGTGACCTTAAGGTGACTTTTGGACACAGGCTTGCTGGAAGGTCCCTCTGTTTACTCAGAGCCCTTGCTCGCCCACGCAAAGGAAGTGACAAGCAGTGGCACTCGGAGCTGTAAGCATCTTCCCTGGGATCCACAGCGAGCCTGCTGCCCTGCCTCTGTCTCACGCCTTGCCCAGATATGGGTCAGACGACAGGGCATGGGTAAATATGGGGAGTTTGGGGGCATGAGCCTTGCGATCATCACGCCCCTTCTCTTTCATAGTTCTGAGTTATAAATTCGAACATACACAAGAACCTGATTTTCAGTTTAAAAAAATATATGTTTAATGGAGTTAATTATAGTAATAGTTAATATTTTCGAATGCTTGTTGCTTCTCATTCCTAATCTATCCTATCTCACCACTGTGATTACAGTGCTGACGAAGTAACTTAGGCAGAGTGGGTAGGTGACTTGTCTAAGTAATAAATACTGAATATAAAATATGAGTGTATAGATCTGACTACATAGTCCCCGCCCATAACCACTAGGCTCACTCCTTCCCTAAAAATATAAAGAAAAAAAGGTCCGTAATCTCACTTCCCAGATATATTAGTTTTTAAAGTCATGACTTATAACGGCTAGAAAATGCATAATACACATGTGTGCAATTAAAAACCGATTATAAACCTGTACACCATCACTCAGGTCAAGAGACAAAAACTGAGTCCTATTCTCCCTATCCTGTGTGACTCACCCTGATGACAACCCTCTCTCTCATCGAGAGAGAACCACGATCTTGACTTTCGTGACAGTCATTTCCTTGTTTTTCTTTATAGCTTTACCACTTACTTATGTTTTCCTAATGATTTATTCTTAGGAATCTTCAATTACGCAACACTGTGTTATCAACTGTAGCCACTATGTTTTGCGTTAGATCCTCAGACCTTACTCACCTTAGAGCTGAAGGTATGTACTCTTTTATCAACCTCCTCTATTCTCCCCACCCTCTAGTCCCGGCAACCACTTTCTTACTGTTTCTATGAGTTCGATTTATTTTTTTTCAGATTCCACATACTGTATAAGGAACACCATGCATTATTTATCTTTCTCTGTCTGGCTTATTTCACTTGGTGTGATGCCTTCTGGGTCCATCCATGTTGCCTCAAATGACAGAATTTCCTTCCTTTTAAAGCTGAATAATATTCCATTCCATGTATGTACACATACGGTCATCCCTCTGTATCTGCAAGGGAATGGTTTCAGGAACCCCTAAAGATACCAAAATCTGAAGATGCTCAAGTCCCTTAGCCTTCCATATCCACGGATGAGGAACCCATGGATACAGAGAGCTGACTGCATATCTCAAATATTCTTGATCCATTCATTGGACACAGGTTGTTTCCATATATTGGCTATTGTGAATAATGCTTCAATGAACACAGGAGTGCAGATATCTTTGATAACGGTTTTGTTTCCTTCAGATATACACCCAGAAGTGAGATGGCTGGGTCGTATATAGTAATTCTATTTGTAATTTCTTGAGGAACCTCCATGCTGTTTTTCACAGGGGCTGTACCCACTTATATTCCTACCAACAATGCACCGGGGTCCCCTTATCTCCACATCCTCGCCCGTATTTGTTATCCGGTGTCTTTTTGATAATGGCACAAATGCAGGGTAGATCTTTCTGTTCACGGTTTGATACTATACATCCTTCTGGATCTCTTTTCCTCTACGTTGTTAATTCTCCCTTGATGTGTGTAAATAAATTTCATTGTTTTTCAAGGCTATTTCATGGCACTCCATTGATGAGTATACTACGACCTATCGATCCAGTCTACTGTTGATGGGCACTTGAGTTATTTCCAGTTTGTGGTTATTACAGCGTTGCTATGAGCCCTCTTTGAAGTGTGTGTGGGGGTGCTCAGACTCAATATATAGGATGTAGACCTAGGAATGGAATTGCTGGGTAAAGGGTGTGGCTATTTTCAACTTTAGTAACTTTTTAAAATCTGTTTTCCAGAGATTACACCAATTTATATTCCCAACAGTGTATAAGTCCCTGCTGCTTTATATCCGATACTCCATATTGACATGAAAAGATATTAGATGAGTAGTTAGATAACAGTACAAAAACATATAAGTGAAAAGTAAAGACCTTACTCCTAGCCCTTCTTCCAAAAGGTTACCAGTATCAACAGTATCTTCAGTATCTTTCCACAAATATTGGATGAAATTATTTAAATACGTTTGTTTTTAAAATGACAATTTTTGGATACTATTTCTAGTCCAAAGAGAGTGTGCGAACGTGATATACTGTTGTTAAATATATTGCTGTTGTAAACCCCTATTCAATCATCCATAAAATATTTATCGAGTACCTATTATGTGCGAAGGACTCTTCTAGGAGCTTGGGATGCGGCAATGAACAAAACAGTCAAATACTCACGCCCGCATGGAACATACATCCTAGTTGAGGGAGACTCAATAAATAGATGAGCAAAATATCTGTTTAATGGTATTAAGTACTAAGAGAAAAAACAAGGAGGAGGTCAGGAAGTTTGGGGAACTGTAATTTTAGATAGTGTAACGAACTGAGAACGTGAACGGGTGGGCCACACGGGTCCCCAGGGAAGAGTGGTCCCAGTATATTCATGGATTATCAGGGATGGCAGAGAGGCTGGAACTCAGTGGTGAGGGGGAGGCTGAGGTAGTTGAGGCCAGACTTTGGGAGGTAGGTGTAGGCAGATTCTTGAATGCCACGGAAAGCGACCACATTCTAGACTTCTTTTGAATGTAAAGGTGACAGAATTTGCTTATGGGTTTGGCGAGAGGTGTGGGAGATTCTGGGGTCAAGGATGACTCCTGGGTTAGCTTGAGCACTGGAAGGGATCCAAACATCCTCAGATGAGAAGGCTCGGTGGATGCCAGATGCCTATTACATAACCCGAGTGAGCTGTGGCAAGAGCACATATGAATCTGGAATTCAGGGGTGCAGTCCGGGCCACAGACATGTGGCAGTTACTGAATTGATGGGACTTAAAAGTTATGAGACAGGATGAGACCTCAAGAGTCCAAGCACTGCTCAGGTCTCCTCCAAAGTCCTAAGAGGAAGGAGGTGAGGCAGAACCAGCAGAGAAGGCTCAGTAGGTGGCCAGAAAAACAGGAGCAGGTGGTGGCTCCCAAGGCAAGGTGTAAACGTTTAAAGTAGGGATTACGTCTGTTCAGTGCTGTTGAGAGGTCAGGTAAAATGACTTCTGACACGGATTACTGGATTTAGCAACTTGGAAGGAATTAGTGAGCTTAATAATTGAGAAGTAGAAACAAAAACAGAAGGGAATGAGTTAGAAAGAGAAGAGGAGGGTGTATGAACAGCTCTGAGAGAAGGGTAGAGATGGCTTAGTAGTTTGAAGAGAAAGTAGAAAAAAACTGACATGGAAAGTCAGGCTGTGTAAGGAGAGAGACCGTGTAACTCCATCGGCACTATAGCAAAAATAACTCGTGGTGTTTTTGCCGAGGGATTGGCGCCCCCCACCCCCATTACCATCCCCCTTGAAAACAGGGCAGCCTCATAAACGGTTGGCAATCATATACGAGTGGTTAACCCCGGAGCACCATTTTCTCTTTACAGAACCCCGGACACAACAACATCCGGGCTGGGCTGTCATGGTCCCTGGCTAGCTCTGCAGTGTTTGCAGCTGGTCGTGTAGACAGACCTCCGTTCCTTGCTTCAGCCCAACTGGGCAGCTTTGTGGGGCTGCTGCAGCTGCTGCTGCTGCTGCTGCTGCTCTGGCACTTGCTGGGCCTGCCGGCTCCTGACTTCTTGTTTTGTGCACCCACGTGCACCCTACAGAACAGGCCACGACAGCTCGGCCATGATCGCCCGTTTACGGGAAACCGCCTCCGATTTCCTCTAGGGGCTGCTTTTAGAAGGCGAGACCTCCACGCTCGCTCCCGGAGGCCTTCCTGCCGTGTGACGGCGGCGGGGCCTCCGCGTCCGCCCCCCCGGCCCTGGCGGCCGGCATGTTTTGTGCACCCACGTGCACCCTACAGAACAGGCCACGACAGCTCGGCCATGATCGCCCGTTTACGGGAAACCGCCTCCGATTTCCTCTAGGGGCTGCTTTTAGAAGGCGAGACCTCCACGCTCGCTCCCGGAGGCCTTCCTGCCGTGTGACGGCGGCGGGGCCTCCGCGTCCGCCCCCCCGGCCCTGGCGGCCGGCACGCCACGCACAAAACGCG
>NW_006436888.1:8599239-8612279 GCF_000325575.1 Pteropus alecto
GCCCTTTCCCGGCGGGGGTCGGAGGGTAGCCCCCCGCGCCCCGCCCAGCTCCGCCCCGCCGGTCCCCCCAGCACTCTGGAGCCCCGGCCCAGGTCCCACTGAGCTCCCTAACTCGGGGTCGTTCTCTGGGCGGTGGTGCAAATCCAACCGTGCCCCCGCCCCGAGATGTGGGACGCAGGTAACCAGCTGGCGGGTTGGCGTCCGGAGTCCGGCGTCCGGCGAGCCCATCGGGCGCGGGCTGCAGGTGTACAGTCCCTTTCAGTGCACCGTCTCGGTTTTTGGGAGGAGTCAGTGTGCACCCGAAGAGCAGAAAATACCCTTCCCCTCTAATAGTTTACTGCTAAGAAGAGGGAACGGTCCGTTGAGCGTGGAAGCATCTCACACAATGGGGGAAAACGGTTCTCAGCGGACCACCCCTGTCTTCCTCCACGGGCGCCGGTTAGATGGGTTAGATGGAGGCCCCCAGAGGAAGCGGCAGATCGGGAGCGGGCCCGTTTCCCACCGGAGGACGGAGGGCAGCTTCAAGGTTACTCTCTATTCCTTTGGGCAGAATCGGAAGCAGGGCACGCTGGTCTTCGAGCGTGCGTGAGCTAAGTAAGGGCAAGTGTGGGAAGGCCACACACTGTGGCCTGCAACAGGCCCCGTCCTGTTTGATGCACTGCTTCTTGTTTGGGAGGAGTGCCACACATTTGTGGACGGTGACATCTCTCTGGAAGAAGAGTAAGTGCTAGATCAGTGGGACGCCTTGCCTGCACCCCCCTTTCTGGCCTAGTCCAGAGCCTTTATTGACATTAAGGCCAGTTTTGACTTTTCTAGGGAGAGGAAATCTTTGGGGGAGCCTTGCTCTATTCTCCTTGTTATTATCGGCTGTGTGGCGGTCTTGGCCCCACTCACTCCTAGTTCGTGGGCAGCAATGATAGAAGTAGCTGATACTTGAGACGGACAAGCCTGGAATCAGGTCCTTCCATCAGGCTCTGCCTGCATTGACTAGGTGACCTTGGGGTTCATCTGTTGCAGAGGGCTTGTACATCTCTCATTTGACTTGGTTCCGTCCAGCTTTCCCAGATGGGAAGCAGGGATCTCCACTGCTCCCTGTGTGTGGAGAGGGTAATTGAGTTCTGGATACCCAGAGCCTTTGTAATTTCATTCAGCCACTAGAGCCTGAGTGGCAGCGCCTACCAGGTCTGTTTCCAGACTGGTGTTTTTTCCACTGCGCTCCCTTCAAAAAGGAGATACTGATTTCAGTTTATCTGTGGAAGGCCGTGCGTTTATTTACTTCATGGGGATGATGAATAGTCAGTCAATACATATTATCTTTTAAAAGCGGCTTCTCACCTGAAATCTACATAATGTTATTAACTGTTACCCCAATAAATTTAATTTAAAAAATAATACTTATTAAAAATAAAAAAAACACCTGAAATTTATTAGCCAATGTTAATACATTTAGTTTAGTAAATTAAAAGTAATCATTATGAAAAGGAAATAGAAAAAAGCATCTGAAATTTAGATAATGTTAGTCAGTGCTACCCCAATAAATTAAATTTGAAAAATAATTATCAATAAACACAGTTTGCAAGAGTCGATCGATTTTGGATAGTTTTAGATGCTTCCGTGCGTGGGCTTTTCTTACCCATCATGCTTTCAGGGCTCCCCCTTGCATATTCACAATTGCATATTGTCTCCTGAGTGGCCACCTTGGCTGTGGGTCACTTGTGCAGGATACCTGCCTGAGGTGAGCCTCCAGTGCCCAGCATAACTGCCGGTGGGGGGTGGAGATGGGGCACCTGTGATGAGGGCCGTGATCACAAGGGCTTGGCCCAGAGAAACCTCACGACATGTAAGAATGGACTCACCAGGGTGGGGAGCCCTTTAAGGACATTTGAGCTGACACCCTGTGTTGAAAAAGGAGCCTCCTGGCCTAGGACTGCGGAGCCCATGAATTTAATGAGTTTCACCAGATGCCTCCAAGGAGCAGAGTTCCCTGAGGGAGGGATACTGACCTGGAAAATTTGGTCCCTACCCAAGGGGGTTTCAGGCAAGGAGAAGATGCCCAAACCCCCACCATCCTGGACAATTAAGAGTGGTCAAGTGCTTTGGGCCCAGGAAGGAGGTATCCAAGATGGATAGGGGCTCTAAAGGCTGGGGAGGGCGGTGGTTAGAGCCACCTTTGCAGTCCTAGGCCTGGGTGTGAATTCCGCTTCTGCCACTTGGCTGCCTAACCCTTCTGTGCCCCCATGCTCTCATGGGTTGTTCTGAGTGTTTAAGAAAAGAAAGTGCATCTAGCGCCTGCTGGAATGACTGGCTCATTGTAAGGAAGTGGTAGCTTTTTTTTTTTTTTTTGTCCAAAATGTGGGACACAGGCTCAGGAGGCCGACAGCCTGGGTTTGAATCCCAGCCCCCTCTCTTGCAGGTGTGTAGCTACGCTCCTTAACCTCACTGGGCCCAGGCTTCTTATCTGTGAATTGGATAATTGCGCCTGTTTTAGGGTTGCTGTGAAGATTAAAACATTTGGCACTGTGCTGGGCATTTGCAAATGTGAGCTCCAAAGGGAACCCTTTACCTTTGAGAACCTGAACTTTGGACGCCAGGCCACTGTGGGATGCTGTTCCCTCCTTCCTTTGATCCAGCCCTACAGATGCAGGTTCTGGGACAGCATTTTAAAGTCTCAGAAGAGCGTTTTCCTGTTGGTTTTCTTTTTGAGTTATTAATTAATGTGTAGTCAGTGAATTACATTTTCCTCGTTGGACTCAGAGTTCTAGAATGTCAGACTCAGAAGGACTCTTAGAGTCCTCCAGCCCAGCTCTGTTATTTTACAGATGAGGAAAGTGAGGCTCTCAGAGGTTAAAGACTTGGCCAACATGACCTTGACCTTCGAGGGAGCCGAAGGCAGCTGTTGGATTATTCCACTGTTCGCCCAAGTTTAGGTTTGCATTCTGTTGTGTGGCTTAATCGCAGGATCACTGTAGGCCCCTTGTAGGAGTGCCGAGTGTTTGTCGAAATAAAGTTGAAGGACGTGTCACGTAACAGGTTGTTGGAGAGTGGGTCGTTGAGGAGCAGCACATCCACTAGAACTTTCTGCAGCGATGGAAATGCTTCACGTTTGTACCGTTCTGTATAGTAACCGCTAGTCACAGGTAACCACTGAGTGCTTGAAATGTGGCCAGCCCTGGAAAAACTGAATTTTTAATTACATTTATTTAAGTTTATCAAAATGTAAATGTAGAGAGCCTCCTGAGTCTGGTGGATGCCTTATGGGACTGTGCAGTATGTAGAAGAATTTAAAAATGAATTCCTGGTAGGTTTCTGGGGAGAAGGCATTTCCTGGGGGAAGCTCGGGAGCTCTCTGGGGACCGCAGTCATGTTTCAAACAACCGAACTAACAGAGGCGGACCTTGGTATGGACGTGGCCCGGGGCAGGTCACCTGGAACCCTTGCTTCACAGGTAGCTGTGTGAGGCCTACATGCTTTTGATGTAGATCTACTTAGAAATGTTTTGAGATCAGGGACTTTGTTCACTTCTGAACCATGAATTCCTCGACAAGTTCTGGCATCTAGTGGATAGGTCCATAAATAATAGTGGGCAGGACCTGAATTTTAGCGTGTTAAGGGGTTGGAATTTTTCCCGTTGGAGCTTTGTCTTTGGGTTTGTAGTGGAATTATTGAAAACATAAAACCTGATTTACAGAAACCACATTCAGAGCTAGTGTTCTGGAACATTCCATAAGACAATGCAGAGTACTGGGTCCTGCTGGGATGTGGGGGCCCTGGGCGAGGCTGAGTCTTTGCAGCTCAGAGAGCCTGTGGTCGGGAGGCCGTGCTCATCCACTGTCCAGTCTCTCCCTGTAAGTGGGCCAGGCAGCCTGGCATCACCTTTGGCTTGGCATTGCCACCGACCGGCTCCCGGATTTCAGTCAGGCCACAGGTTGCCTCCTCCTGGGGACAGGGCTTCTCCAGGTGGGGTCCGAGCCAAGGTGACCACACCGTTACGTGCCTTGTGTCTGTTTAGCTTTTTCTTTCACTCTCAGAGGTGTCCTGGGAGGGGAATAAATGATCACCCTACCTGGTCACTCTACTTTTGACTCTTGGACCGCCTCCATCTGAATCATCAAAGAAGCTTGTTACACATGCAAATTTTCCGCACTCAAATTATGCTTTGGTAGACAGTCAACAAAGTGCAGATTTTAAAGCATTTATGAGATATTTGGGGAAACTTGAATAATCCCTTGGTCGTTAACGATTGTAAGAGATTCGTGTTGTATTTTAGGTGAATAATTGTTTTGCGGTTCTGTTTTTAAAAGGAGTCTGTCTTTTAGAAGGAACGCTGAGATATCTGTGGCTGCCAAGCTCCTGTGCAGTGAGGGATGGTGTTGGGCAGAGGGACCAGAGTCGATAGTTGGGAGCTGTTTGGTGGAGCTTGGGGATTCAGTTCCTTTTTTCTCTACTCTTGTAAGCCTTCGATGTTTTCTACAATTAAAGAAGAAAAAGAAAAACAGACTCTTGAATCCCCTCCCAGACCTACCGCCTTTGCCTCTTGGTGGGGGCGCGGGGGGAATGGCAATCAGCACCTTGCTCAGCTTCCGTGGGAATTTGAGAGCCAGCCTGAAGTAGGAATGGGACCGTCTGCTATGGGGTATGTCTCCTTCCCTCAGCCTCCCTGCTGTCCCGGGACCCTGTGTGAGTCGGCAGCCTCCCAGCCACCCTGATACATGCTGTGTGGAGGCCCTTCTAGCCCAGGTGGAGCTGCTGCCCATGGGGGCCTGGTGTTTCCTGTGTGTCTCAGCCTCCCAATAACCAGGGGCTGAGGCGGCCCTGTGGCTCTTAGGATTGCAAGACGACCTTCAGCAACAACCATCAGGAAACTTTGAAACTTACCGCTAGTGGGATCTGGAACTTAGTGCACCTGCAGCCACACGATGAGGTCGAGGGGGCGGAAGAGAGAGGCAGCCCACGCGTGAGCTTGTGCCTGGGGTTCTGCTTTTATCGGGGGCGAGGAGGGGGCCTGGGGTTTTGCGGGCCCACTCTTCATTGGCGAATTGAAAACCTAAGAACCGGAACTTAAAGCACGGGAAGAGGAAAAGCAAATGGCTCAGATGGTCAGGTACTGGAACGACGGTCTCTGGGACAAAGGAGGCTTGGTGTGGAGGCGGCCTGGCTCTTTATCCCGGGTTTGTTCGTGAGGCGGGGCCTCAGCACTCGGAGTTTAAGTAGGATGCTTGTGTCACAAAACAGATAACCAACCGCGTCAATATTTATCTGACACTGAGTCAGGGCCCTCCAGGCCTGGCTGGGGAAGCTTAGTGGGTGTTGCTCACAGCTCCACCCACTTCCTCCTTGACCAAGACTAGCCATTTGCTGTCCTCTGTTAATGGGAGAGCTGGGCTGACCTCAGCCTAGGTCATGGATTCCTTGTGTCTGTGGGAATGGCTGGTAGCCACACTTGCTCCTGGGAGAGGGTGGCCCCAGGAGGGGGCCTCCGGAAGGGGACAGGCTGGGTTCCTGCAGGGTGGGGTGGCTGAGCCTTGTGCAGGGACTGGGTAAAGTGCTTGGCCCTGTCACCGAGGGATAAAGCTGCTGGCATGGGCTCTCTGCCTGCGCGGGCATTTGCCGGGGGGTGTCTGGGGCCCACGACCTTCAGGGCAGCTGTGGGAGAGATGACTGGCTTCCGGCTCGGCCGTTGCAACCAAGTCTGAAATGCTGTCTGGATCCCATGTCTCTGAAAGGTAGTGAAGAGGAATTTCCCACATAATTGGCCAACATTTCTAATCAGCTCCTTTCTGCTTCTGTAAACATGCTTGCTGCAAGGCCAGAGATCTCGGGGTCAGCTGAGAACTCATCCTCCCCTGAAGATGTATTGCTTTAGTGCTTGTTAGAAAGAAAATCCTATGATCTGTAACTGCCCGTAGCCCATAGCAACTTCAGGGGTCTGTAAATGAGCCCATGCTGACTGTAACAATACGAATATAAAAATGAAATTGCCCCTAAGCTCGGGGGCCCAGATTTTCAGAGCACTAGCTCTTCTGGGACCGCCGGTGTCATAAAATTGAGTTACTCCAAACCTCTGGGTGCTGCTTGATTTCTTGCTGGTCTGAAAGTTGCAACTTTTCTGCCACAGTAGGACGCCTGGGACACTGCGCCCACAGTAGTGCCGTCTCCACCCGTGGCATCTAGCGTATGAGGCCACCTGGGCCACCTGAAGATTTACTAGAAATGGCATGGAATGGACAGTGGGTGCCAGGTGTTCAGGGTTCTGTCAGAGTGAGTGTGCCCACATGCGTGTTCATCCTCAGTGGGGACCTGGCAGGTTTTCCCCTTAGAGACCAGTGCAGCTGGTGCAGGACTGGGTGGCTCCGAGTGGCGGGGAGACCAAGCCCCGCCCCGAGAGAAGGAGAGGGTTCTTTGGCGGAGAGTGTGGAAAGAATTCAACACACACGCCAGAGTCGGAAGGAAATGTATTAAAGAAGAGAGAAAGCCTGAGACCAGGAGAAGAAAAGCCGGAATGTTCGGGAATTCAGCTACTGTCTCATTCTTTAGTTCCTGGGAGTTACAGTTTAAAAGATTTCGTTAACCCATTTCCTTTGCCTTGGACACACCATGAGGAAGGGAAGGGTTTGTAGCGCTGAAAGCCCGCTGGCAGTCCCCAGCCTTTAATCAATCCTTAAGTCCCCCACGGTTTTCGTCAGAGGGAATGACTCTCTGTTCCTGTTTCCCCTTCATGGTGTGGGGAACGGGTTGTCAGCAGTCCCAGCAGAAATGTCCCTTTGTTCTGCAGGTGTCCCCCTAGCCTGGCCGCAGGGCCGATCAGCACGCACGTCGCAGCCTCTGATTGTGGCTTGATTAACAATTTGATTCTCTCGCTTCCTGCCCCATCGTAACCTCGCTGGGCTTGTTGGTGGAGATGGCCTTCCAGGCCTGGACTCTGGATGCTGGCACCTTTGAGGGCTTGAGACAGGTGTGGTGATCAAAGCACCCTGCGTGCCAACAGCTGTGCCGCCAGATTGCTCCCACGCGACGTGGGTGTTCCCCTCTCCCCGGAGGAGGGCGAGCTGCGATTTCGTGTGGTCTTGTTCTAGGGCCAGAGGGAGCTTTCCTTGAGCAATCGGTTCATGTGTTTCCTTTCTTCAGAACTTTACAGAAACCGTGTCCGGTGGCTGTGCGTGCCCACGTTTTGTGCCAGCTTTCCTGGGACATAATTCACACCCCATGATTTCTCCAGTGACGTGTATAGTGCAGTGGCTGTTAGTCTATTTAGAGCGACCATCACCGCTATCAATTTTAGAACATTTTCGTGTCCCGGAAAAGAAACCCCTGTACCCTTGAGCCCAGAGGTCCCCAACCTTTTCGGCACCAGGGACCAGGGCTCCTAGGAGAATCTAGTGCCTGATGGTCTGAGGCGGTGATGCCGGCGCTGGGGAGCGGCTGCAGACACAGATGACGCTTCGCTCGCTCGCTCGCTCGCTCGCTCGCCCGCCACTCACCTCCGGATGCATGGCCAGGGTGGGGGTGGGGTTAAGGACCCCTGCTGTAGCTCTTTCTCCTCAATGACCCCCCTCCGCCCCTCGCCAGTAATCTATAGTCTTTCTCTATAGATTTGCCTATCTGGACATTTCAAATAAATGGACTCAAGAGACTGGCATTTTTCACTTAGCCTGAGGTTTTCAAGTTCGTCTTCATTGTAGCCAGTGTGGGTGAAGGGAAGGTGGGTTAGTGGACATGTCCACGTTCCACCTTTCGGCTGTTACTCATAATGGTACTATGGACATTCGTGTACAATTTTTTGTGTAGACAGATGTTGAAATATTTATTTGGTTTTTGTCCTTGGATCCCTGCACACAGCTTCAGGATGGGTGCTGGTAGCTAGAAAGACCTGGGTAGGATTGGAGTTGGAACTTTCAGCCCCGCCCCTGACCCAGGTGTAGGGGATGAGGGGCTGGAGGTTGAGTGTCACCTGCAGTTTAACTGATCCTGCCTCTGTGGTGAAACACAGCGCTTCCTGGGAGAGCTTCTGGCTGTTGGTGCTGGGGGGCGCGGCGTGCCTAGAGACCCTTTGGGTGCTTCACGCCTCCCTACCCCATACGTTCCTTGCCCTGGACATCTCCTCCATTTGCTGTTCCTGAGTGGTATGTATCCTTTATAATAAACCAGTGAACTTAAATGTTTTCCTGAGTCCTGTGAGCCACTCCAGCAAATTATCCAGCCTGAGGAGAGGGTCGTGGGAACCCCTCACTTAGCTGGTCCATCACAAGTACAGGTTGTCTGGGACTTGTGACGGGTGTCCAAAGTGGGGACAGTCTTATGGGACTGAACCCTTCAACGTGGGGTCTGTGCCAACTCTGAGCTCTTTGTGTCAAAACTGCGTTGAATTGTAGGACACCCAGCTGGTGTTGGAGAGTTATTAGAGAACTGGTTTGAGTGAGAAAAAAATTAAGTAACATCAGCTCACCCAGGAATGGAATTGCTGGGTCATATGGTAATTCTGTGTTGACGTAAGAAACATTTAAACCGTAGAGAATTTTTGTAAGATTTTATTTGAGCCAAACTGACGACATATGCCGGGGAGGAAGGTTGCAGATGCTCCCGAGAATAACTTTTAGTTTCTTTTATGCATTTGAAATTAAGGAGGGAAGGTGAAATTACATGGTGGTGGGGGAAAGCCGGGCAGGGATTGGATTACAGGCTAGTTACCAAGGTTATGTGCTCTCTGGAGAGTTAACGCCCCCCCCCCGCCCCGCCCTTCTGGTATTTCAAAGGCGTGTTAACTTAGACGCACAAGAACAACAAGACAGGGCCGGCTTAAAACCTTTCACTAAAGAAGTCACAGGCCCGAGGCATGACCACCTACCGAGGCATGACCACCTACCGTGACCTGTCCAGGTAGGAATTTACAATCAGGTCACCCCGTGAGGTCACTTTTCCACAGAACCCCTTTTGTTGGATCCACATCTGGATCCAACAAAAGGGGTTCACCTTTCACCTTTTGAAGAACTGTCAGACTGTGTCCCCTGGTGGCTGCCCCCTTTAACATTCCTCCCAGCCATGCAAGCATTCCGGTTTCTCCACATCCCGCCAACCGCCAACGCTTGTTAGATATTATCTGTCTTTTTGGTTCTAGTCATCCTCATGGGTGGAAAGTGGTATCTCATTACATTGTGGTTTTGATTTGAATTTTCCTGATGACTGACATTGAGTATCTTTTCATGTGCTTATGGGTCATTTGTACATTTTTGGAGAAATGTCTGTTTGGATCCTTGGCCTGTTTTTTTAGTTGGCTTATTTGTCTCTATTTTTCTTTTGTTAGAGTTCTTTCTATATTCTAGATATATTCTTTCTCAGATATATGATTGCAAACATTTTTTTTCTCATTCAGTGGGTTGTCTTTTCACTTTTTAAAACATTGGGGGGGGTGTAATTGACGTATAACATTATATTAGTTTCAGGTGTAAAATGTAATGACTCAATATTCGCATATATCGCAAAGCGATCAGCACAGCTGGTCGTCAGCAGCCCTCACCACACGCAGTTAGAAAAGGTTTTTTCTCGTGACGAGAACTTTTATTCTCTTAGACACTTTCAGATCTGCAGTGCGGTGCAATTGGCCCCAGCCACCACGCTGCGCATTACAGCCTCGTGACTTTATAACTGGAAATTTCTACGTTTTGACCCCTTTCAACCATTTCCCCATCCATCTGCCCCCTGCCTCTGGCAGCCACCAGTCTGTTCTCTGTGAACTTTTTTTTTAAGGATTCCACATGTAAGTGAGATTATAGCTTGTCTTTTCTGACTTATTTTACTTAGCATAATGCCCTCAGGGTCCATCCATGTTGTAGCAAATGGCAAGATTTCATTCTTTTTTATGGCCGAATACTATTCCATTGTATATATGGATATACGTATATGTGTACATGTAAATGTGTGTGTGTGTGTGTGTATGTACACATATACACACGCATAAATACACCAAATTTTTTAACCCATTATTCCGCAGATGGACACCAGGTTGTTTCCATGTTTTGGCTATTATGAATAATGCTGCAGTGGGCGTGGCGTCGTATATCTCTTTAAGTTACTGCTTTATTTTTCTTCAGCTCGATGCTCAGAAGTGGAGTTGCTGGATCATATGATAGCACTACTTTCAATTTTTTGAGGAACCGCCACACTATTTCCCATGGTGGCCGCATCAGTTTCCATTCCCACCGACAGGGCACGTGGGTTCCCTTTTCCCCACGTCCTCACCAGCACCTGTTAGTTCTTGTCTTTTTAAAGTAGCCATCCTAACAGGTGTGAAGCGTTACCTCACCGTGGTTTTGATGGCCTTTTCACTTTCGATGTTATCTTTTGAAGCACAAAATCTGTAGATTTTGATGTCCGGCTTATCTTTTGGTCATCGTCGTCGCTTCTGCTTTTATCGTCACGTCTAAGAAACCCTTGTCAGACCCACAGCCACAAAGGTTTACCCCCATGTCTCCTTAGAAGAGTTTTACAGTTTCAGCTTTTACATTTAGGGCTTTGGCCTATTCTGACCTATTTTGAGTTCATCTCATAGATGGTGTGAGGTAGGGGTTCACTTTCATCTTTTTTTTGCATGTGGTTTCGGAGAGGCTGGGTTACTTGTCAAGGTCACAGCCTGGTAAGTGATGGCTGAAACCACAAACCTGACTTTCCAGCCTCGGCCTCCGCCCACGTCACGGCCTCGGCGCCTCCCCTCATGTCACTGCCTCAGCCGTGCTTTGACTGCCTGTTTCTGGGGATCGTTTATCTCTGACCCTGAAGACAGGAACCAAGTCCGAGAGTGACAGTGAAAGTCATGCCCTGCAGAACCTGGGGTGCTCATCACGTGTGTTGTTTCCTTGCGGAATAGGCCGTGCCTTGGAGGTCTGGGCATGATCCATGCATGTCTCCATCTCTCCGTAGCCCTGCCTGGTAGCCCCCTCCCTGAATGCCAACCCTGCCTCTGCTGGCCTTCCCGCCTCCCGCCAGTGTTCTGCGATTTCATCCTGGCCCATGGCAGGTGGCAGGTCCTTGCTGTCCTGGCCTGCCTGCCTGCCCATTGAGACCTTCCCAGGACCAAACCCCTTTATGCCCCTGAATTTAACCCCGTTAGGCGTCAGGGCCCAGAGGCTCAGGCTGGGGTCAGGCCAGGGGCCGGCGGTCATGACTGGGGCTGTCTGAAACAAAGAGTTGGGAGTTGGCGTAGAGCAGCCACGTTCGATTGCGCATCAGAGATGTTAGAACAATTGAATTTTAATCCAAACTGGAGAGATAGCTCTCAGACTGGGAGTTAAAGTGTCAGGAGAAAGAATTGCTTTTGCAAACCCAATTTTCCCACCTCTTGATGCATTGTGGAGCAGAGGACCCTAACAGCTGTCGGGGACCAGCCCTGTACCCCGGAGGCAGCACTCGCATTCTGAGACCAGCCCTGGCTCCCGTCCGCACCCCGCACCCTTCGTAAGCGCTTGGTTAGCTCTCTTTGACTGGGAGTTAAAGTGTCAGGAGAAAGAATTGCTTTTGCAAACCCAATTTTCCCACCTCTTGATGCGTTGTGGAGCAGAGGACCCTAACAGCTGTCGGGGACCAGCCCTGTACCCCGGAGGCAGCACTCGCATTCTGAGACCAGCCCTGGCTCCCGTCCGCACCCCGCACCCTTCGTAAGCGCTTGGTTAGCTCTCAGCCCTGGGGGCGGGCACAGGAATCACCTTTTACAGATGGGAAAACCGAGGGCAGGAGTGAATTGTCCAAGGTCACCGCAGTGGGTCTCCTGTCTGTCCCTTATCGCCTACCCTGACCGGGGGCGAATGCAGTTAGAGGAGGGATGGGTGATGGCGTCAGCTCTGACCAGCGGCGGCCCTGGCAAGGCCCATGGCTGACTTTGGTCTGTGAAACGGTGGGGATGAAAAGTCTAAGGTCTGATGTGTCTCCCAAACCCGGCCTGAGGCTCAGAGCCCCTCTGAGCCCTGGTGCCCCGGGGAAGTGAGCGCCCTGATGCCACGGGTGCCGGGCGCGTGCCACGTGGTAGCCGCCCCCCCGGGTCCGTGGAGAAGGCCCTGCCTGCAGTGCCCACCCGTGGAGCTTGTCTAGTGTGTGTGCTTTGCTGTCATCCAAAGAAAGGAAGCTGGAGGGCACGGGGGCTGGATGCTGGTCCCTCCACCTCTGTCCTGGCATAGCTGGGCCACTGGCAGGGTAGATGCTGCCCCTTCTTTCCCCCTGTGGAAGTCTCCAGGCTTCGCGTACCCGCCTCTTCTTTAGCCAGCTAGGTGTTCCGTTCCTTCTGGGCACTCGGCAGGTGGCAGCTTTAGCCTCGTAACCGATCGGGACCAGTGAGGGTGGGGGCCGTGGTATTCGGTCCGCGGTTCACTTTTGTTTGGCGTTTCTTTGCTGTGCTGGTGTTGCGTTCGCTCAGGTGTGGTCGTTCTGGGACTCAGCGCTTTAAGAGCTCAGTCGCTCTCTGGTGCCCTTTGGTGCCTAATTTCTCAGGAAACTAGATCTTGTTTGCTTGATATTCTGTGCTTCCTCTGATGATGAGTGGCTCTATCGTGTCATGTGCCTCATGGAAAACAGGCTCTTGGAAGTGATGGCACTACAGATCAGCCTGCAGGTGTCTGCTTGACCAGTTATCGGACACACATCACCGTGTTCTTATTTCGGCCATACCCGTGGCAATTGTTTTGACTTTGATTTAATTGTTTTGACTTTGATTTAATTGTTTTGGCTTTTTTTTTGATTTTGCTCTAATTGCTTACATGCACCTACTGAATTCTTACGTTTGTTTGTATGTAATGAATGGCATATGGATACAATAGAAGTAATTAAAAGTATGCTCAGTTTTGTAGGAAGTCGCCAGACTGTCTCATTGCTGCACGTCCCTGCGGCGCTGAGCGTGAGTCCTGCTCCACGTCCTTGCCAGCCTTGGTGATGTTGGCGTCCGGATTTTGGCCATTCCAGTGGGTGTGCAGTGGTTTGAAGTCACAGTTCGCTAATGACCATACGGTGCTCATCAATTTCTCATGTGCTTATTTGCCATCTATGTGCCTTTATGTGGTGTC
>NW_006436888.1:8612539-8621657 GCF_000325575.1 Pteropus alecto
TCTCGTGCTCATTTTCATACTGGGTTGTTCGTTACTGTTGGGTTTTAAGAGACCTTTGTATATTTTAGATACACATTCTTCTTCGGGTATGTTTTGTAAATATTTTCTTCCAGTCTGTGCCCTGTGTCTTTATTCTCTTAGTAGTGTCTGGGTTGGTTCCTCCAAGTGGCCCAGCCTTGGCACTCAGCCATGTTGGGGGCTTTTCCTAGATCCAGGGAGTGTCGGAGATCATGTAAGGTGTGACAGTGCAAGGGACTCCCAGCTCTGCGCTCAGCCCTCATGGTACAGGGGAAGAAATCGACCCTACAGGTGCAGTGACTGACTTACAGGCACATGGCAGGCGTGGCAGAGCCAGGACTGTGACCCAGATCAGGTTTCCTGGGCCAGCTGGCCCTGGACATTTCCATGCTGCCTCTCGGGGCACCTGTGGACGTGGTCTGTGGGTGATGCCCAGCTGGCTGGGCTACTGGACGCCCAGGATATCGGGCGGGGCTGGAGTTCCACAGGCTGAGAGGGTCGCTCTGCTCTCTCCTGGGCCCCTTCACGATCCAGCCTGACTTTCCCCCCAGGCCTTCAGGCCCAGTGTCTTCAGGGGGCGTCTCCCAGGGGAGCCTGGGAGCCCTGCCAGGTGAGACTTGGCATGGCTATGTGGAGCACAGGCCTGTGATGCGGTTACTCTGGAGGAGTACTCAGGACCAGCTCGTCTGCCCACTGTGGCTTCACTGCTAGCCCTGTGCGCGTGAGACGCCTTTGATTGGTGCCACAGTGGCAGGTCGGGCTCTCAGCCAGGGCGCACCTGGAGCCCCCAGGGTCATCCGTGACCTCCCTCCTGCCTTTTCCGGGGGCCTCAGGCACAATGCCGTTGGCCGGGGCACTTGGGGGACCCTACTTCCAGCATAGCTCAGCTCCCTGGGGACTTTGTGGCAGTCACTGCCACCTCTTGGAGAAGTGGGCTGAGTTCCAGTAAATTCTCCTTGGGTCAGTGAGTGAAGTCGGGATGGAAGGCGTTTTTGCAGTGGGGCCGGGGTGGGAGGCACGGCTCTGCACCCCGACGACTGTGCTGAGGTGTCCTTCATGTGACCGCTCGTACTTCAAGTGAGCAGCTTAGTAAATTGCGACATGGGCACACCTGTGCCGCCATCGCTGCGTCGAGGGAATGAGTGTGCCCAGCCTTGTACGGTGCCTTCTTGCCCCGTAGGAATCCCTCCCTCTGCCCTTCCCACCCCAGGCAGCCACCAACCTACAGCTGAGTTTACATCTTCTAGAATTTTATAAAAATGGAAGTACCACGTGCTCCTCTCCATCTCGCCTTCTCCTCCCCCAGCACGGTCACCCCGAGATCCACCCACGCCGCCGCATGGCCCTCGGCCTTTCTTTCTGTCACCGAGTGGCGCCTGCCGCGGGCCACGCACTGTGCGTTCACCTGAGGGTGGGCGTCCAGTGGTTTCCACTTTGGGCTGTCACAAGGGACACCTCTGGGTGCATTCTTCTCGTGCTTTCGACCCGCGGCTGGGGAGCCTTGCGTGGCGAGGGCCCACGTGAGTCGCATGTGGACCTGCCACCGCGGGGTGGGTTGGCACCCCAGCCCCCGTGGTGTTCGAGGGTCAACCGTGCGAGTCTTTGCGGGGACGTGTGCCTTGTTGGTGCACTCAGGCACGTTCCAGGGAGACACGTCGCAGTCCGGTGCCCCCAGCTCCTCGTCAGCGCGTGGCACAGGCAGTAGTCACTCTCGGGCGCGTAGGGGGACCGCACTGTGGCTTTCATTGCGTTTTCCTATCGTCTGGTGACGCCGAGCATCACGTGTGTATATTTGCCTCCTGCGTATCTTGCTGGGCGAAGTATCTGTTCACGTCTTTTGCCCATTTGAAAATCGGGTCATCCGTTTTGCTGCCTGTGAGCGTTCTTACGGGGTCTGGATCTAAGTCTCGCCCCTCCGCTTCCACTGCATGGGGAGTGAGCTGTGGCGGGAGCAAAGCGGCCTCCGGTTCTGGGAAAAGTGACTCGGAGTCCCCCTCACGGCCTCTCTTCCGAGGTCCCGCCGGTCAGTTAGGCTGACCGATCTTTTGAGTTCTGGGTCCCTGTCTGTCTCACTTCTTGCCTTTCTGCTTGGCTCTGGGACGACCCTGCCCCTGACGCTTGGGCAGGTGCGGGACCGGTAAGGGAGGAGGAGCTGCCATCTCGAGACCTTTTTCAGTTTCCAGATGTCTTAGAAAGCCCGCCATTGAAGGGGTCATTCCAGACTGAAGAGTCTTCCCTCTGAGGACGCCTCATTTTGGTTTAACGTCTATGGTTTGTTTAAAAGCTTTCTCTGCACAGCGTTTCCTCAGTCACGGGTGCCAGTTTCTTTTCTGCATATTACTGGCCTGTATCTCAGTGTCAGGTACAAATCCTCCGTCCCCTGTTGGGCGACTCATTGAGAAAATTCTTACCTCGTCGAGGGTTGCATTGGATTCTGCCTTTTGCTGCAGTGAGCACGGCTTTATCTTTAAGCCAGTCTTGCGGTATCTTAATGATTTTTCTATATCTTAAAAAGAGCCCGATGAGGCACATCGTATCTGGTTCTCCTGTATGTGAGTCGTTTTAACTCACTCCATTTTGTCGCTTCTTTGGTGTTTTGGTAGCAAGCACAGTAGATCTTCGCAGCGGGGTGGGGTGCGCCTCCTTCTGGCCGACCTTGCTTTTGGGGACCCATCCGTATACTGTGCGTGGCCCTTCGTGGACCGGTCTGAGCCATGTGGGCCTGGGGCAAGCGTCCTTCCTTCTTCGTTCCTCCTTTCCACACCGGTGGAAGCTGGGGCTCGAACCAGGCAATTTCATAGATCTCTCTCAGCTCCGATTTCCTGTGAAAGGTCAGGGCACACACGTAGCACTGGCAGTGAGGCCGTGGCTGCCCCTTCTCTGGGTGGTGTGGGGTTGAGGAAGGAGCCGAGTTCAAAGGGCACTGCTTCAGTGGGTGGGCCCTCTTCAGTCTCATCTGGCTGCGGCTTCGGGAGGGACCGGCAGAGGCCATCTTCCTGCTTTGGCAAGACATGTCCCTAAAATTCTTCTGGAAGCTAGTCTGTCCTTGTAGGAAGATCAAGAAGTGAGCTGGGAGCTGTGGGGAAACCTGGGATGACCAGCGGCAGGGTGTCTGGGGGAGGCCCCAGTCTGGTGCACCAGGGTGGGCAGAGCTGAGGTGTCTAGACACTTGGCTCTGGGGTACCCCACGGCCTTGGGGGCCTTTTCTCCACCTGAAAGTGAGAGCTATCTGGACCGCACCCGGTGTGCGGCCCTCTTGGGGGTCACTAGTGCCGTTTATGGTGGTCTGTGTCCAACGTGGCCTGTGCAACACATTTGGCCTTTTGGTCCAGGCTTTTCGTGGGGGGCAGGACGGGCCACCAGCCAGGCATGTAAAGGTCTTGAGTGTCCAGCCGACCCAAGGGGATTCAGGGTCCAGGGGTGAATGAAGGCAGGATGGGGGCATCTCCTCACTCACTCTGCAGCTTGGCACATATTCAGGGTTCTGTGCTGTGCCTGGCATGGAGCCAGGTGCTGGGGGCACAGTGGTGAGACGGACTTCTGGCCTTGCATCATGGGGATGGCTTGGGGAGCTGCCCGTAAATGTCACTTCTACTCACAACTACTCACAGTGGAGCACCCTGGGGAGCAGCTGAGGCACTGAGGGACCGGACCCCTGCTCAGCCACGTCGGTTGGGAAGGCTCTCTGGGAAGGTTTTCAGCCCTGACCTCCTTCAGGTAGACATCTTGGGTGTGATCAAGCCTCTTTGCCCCTTCAGAGCCCCCTCCCCTGCCTGGCTTCTAGGCACGACGCACGCTGGGCTGGCAGAGCCCAGGGTGGCCTTGCTACCACCCGCCCTGGCCCAGGCCCGGGCCCAGGTTCCACCAGCCTCTCTGTGGAACCTGGTGCTGCGGCGTCGGCCAGGCTGGAATTTTCTTTCTCTTTCTACGTAAAGGTGGGAGGGCTCGTGGCTGTGGCGCCGGTGCTTCTGGTCATTATATTTAGGGAAGTCCTTGGACTGGGGCCTGTTTAGAGGGCAGAAGTCCGCTCGCTTTTGATGAGGGGTTTGTTTGAGATGTGTGCAGGCCATGTATGCTAAGTCTAAGTGGCGCTCTGCCACTTAGACTTTACCCCTGAGGGCACACCTGCCAGATGTGCCCCACGGGCCAGGTGGCCCGGTGGCCAGGAGGCAGGTTTTTGGGAGCATGCCTTGAGTGGTCCTCAGGCCGATTCATTCATTCGTGGTGGCCAGAACCTCTCCTGATTGACAGTGCACTGGCTGGGAACTCGCTGCAGGCTTCCTGGGAGGCAGCGTCTCTTGGGGGTGGTGTTGGGCACTGCCACAGTCAGTCACACATGCATCCTCCTCTCAAGGCTACCCTGATCCGTGGACTGCTTTCTTCCTAACCTGGAAGGGGAGGGCAGAAGGAGGCGGAGGGTGCGTGCAGGCCCCCCGGGACAGGGAGGTCTGGGTGGGGCAGGCGGGGCTGCGGCTGGGAGGAGACGAGGACGGGGAGCTGAGTGTGGTTGGGGGGAGGAGGGATTGGTGGGAGGACGGCTGAGGCTGGCGGAGCTGGCGGCACTGCCTGCCCACTTCTCTCGCCAGTGGTTCATCGGACCCTAGAGCTCGGGGAGGTGGCCGCGGGCGTGGTGTCAGATGCCAGCGCCCTTGAGCAGGAAGCCGGGCTGCGTATGTGATGGGACCTCTCACTGTGAGCTGCACTCTGGCCCATGACCCTCCTCCTACCTGCTGATCAGGAAGCTCTGGAAGGCTTGCAGCATGGGGCCAGGCCTTTGCACAGACGCCGGAGAAAGACCGGGCGGGCGTCACCCTCTCCGCCGGCCTCCCAGAGGCCTCTCAGAGGCGGCCCCTGTGGCTTCTTGATCTCATGGCAAGGCAGCTGGAGGGCTCGCAGGTTCACTTCTTCTCGTGAAGACGTACAAAATGAGGTTTTTATGACACTGGCTTCTTGTGGACTCTTCGTGGTTCAGTGGTAGCCCAGGGGGCCAGGCTGCTCCCCACTAGATCCGGCATGGCAGGAAGTTGTGAAGATGTTTTTGGTGGGGAGGATGGGTGAGTCGGTGACGCCAGCTGTCCCCCTTGCCTCTCTGGACCTGGGATGTCCCAGCTGGCATGGCTTCCCAGCTGAGCAGGTACCTCTGGTCACAGGTCCCTTGTGCAGCTGCCACTGTGGCAGGTGGTCTGACCGGGGGCACTGAAGGGGTCGGTCAGGTAGCAGAAGGGAGGCGGCCCCTGTGTCCAGCAGGCTGGCTGGCTTCATGCGGCCAGCAGCACCCGTCCCTGGCCCGGTTCTTGCCAGCCCTGGATGTTAGGTGGTTAACCAAAGCTGGGACAGGAAGTCCTGCCTTGGGCGGCCACCTGGGCTCCCAGCAGGGTCAGGTTGTGGGTGCTCAGAAGAGTGAGGCACGCTCGGCGTGGCACGCTCCCACCCGGCCCGAGCCCCCGGGATGCTGGCCAGCTGCTTCTCCTTAGGCCTTGCTGCCCGGTGCTCCCCTTTGTCACACTGGTGGGCTTCTTGGGGTGGGCCGAGCGCTGCAGAGCTCCTGCCTCAGCCCAGAGCCCTGGGCGCTTGGGGCTGGTGGGTGCTGGTCGGCGGGCCGCATGGGGAGCTTCTGCTGGTCCATTCCCTGTCCGGCTTGGTGCCTCACTGGGCCCCAGGGACTGTTTCCCGGCCCAGCTGGTTTTCGTGCCCCTGCCTCTTCTGGGCGGTGTAGCGGTGTCTCTAGGGGCTGGAGGACCTTTGCCACAACCTTCTCAGGCAGCAAATTGGAGAGGACGAGCAGTGCCACTTCCATCAGGGTCCCCTGTGGAGAGATGGGGTGTTCACGTGTGCCTGAGCCTGGCTTCCAGGCCCCGAGGTCAAGGCTGCTGGTGAAACAGCCTGTCCCCCAGGCAGTTCTCC
This sequence comes from Pteropus alecto, assembly GCF_000325575.1. NCBI lineage: Eukaryota > Metazoa > Chordata > Mammalia > Chiroptera > Pteropodidae > Pteropus > Pteropus alecto. The sequence goes on from NW_006436888.1 coordinate 8,618,462, forward strand.
TGGTACGTCCCGGCCGAGAGATTGAGCCACAGCTCCTTTCCTGCTTGGAATGGCGATTCCGGCTCTTCCTCCCTGCGTCCTCAGAGCCCAGCTCAGGCCCAGCTCAGACCCGCCAAGGCACTGCTCCCTGTGCTGAGTGGGAAGGAAGCCCCCTGGCCACCTGTGGCTCCACAGGGAGAGAGGGTCTGCTGCTGCCTCTCTGGTTTGAGCCGAATTCAGAAAAGACACGTCCAGGGAGCTTCCAGCACCTCCAGGCCCCGCCGGGACCTCAGCAGCTGGCCCAGCGGCTCTGCCCGTCTTTGGGCGCAGGCGGAAACCCTGAGAAGGGCGTACTTGTCACGGAAACCTGGCTGTGCTTGCTGCTGCCACCATCTATGTCAGAAGGATATTTGAGCTTTCACTGTCAGATAAAGAAAACAAGGTCCCACCCCTAGTTACCGTGGAACTCACACAGCAGTGTTTAATTTTAGCAGTGACATTTTCTCTCAGAATCAGAGATGCTGGCCCATGCTGGGGTGGGGGTGCTGCTGCCGGAGGGGCAGGCAGGGGTCAGCGCCTGTGGAGCTCCGCAAGGCCAGCAGGAGCTGAGCCAGGCTGGAGCTGAGGCCACTGCAGCAGGCTGTGGGGCTCTCGTCCCTGCCACTCACTGCTGCCTCCTGGGGCCGCCCAGGGGCACAGCCTGTGTGAACTTTTGGGGTACTGTAACAGATGACTGCAAACTGAGTGGCTTAAACAACAGAAATGTATGCGTTCACCACCTGGAGGCCACATGCCCCCAAACCAGGGCGACTGTGCTCCTTCTGCGGGCCCTGAGGGCGGGTCCTCCCTCCTCTTCCAGCTTCTGGTGGCTGCTGGCGATTCCTGTGCTTCTTGGCTTGTAGAAGAATCGCTGTGGTCTCTGGCTCCGTGGTCATGTGGCCTCCTCCCTGTCCATGTGTCCTTCTGATATGTCCAAATGTCCCTCTTCTAAGGACACCAGTTACACTGGAATAGAGCCCACCCTCATGACTTCATCTTAGCTCGATTACACCTGTGAAGACCCTATTTCCAGACAAAGTCACAGTCACAGGGGCTGGGGGTGAGGACGTGGACGTACCTCTTTGTGGGACACAGTTCAATAGGACAAAGTCTCAGTGTGGGGACAGGGCTGAGCAAGGCCCTCAGAGTATCTGCTGTGAGACTGGGCACATGGAACGCACAGCAGAGGACAGGGCGGCTCCTTCTGGTCCCCAGGCTGTCCCTTGCCCACCCTTTCTAGCTCCATTCCCCTGCCTCTCCTGCCCCCGCCCACGGTGCTGTCTAGGAGAGGGTAGGCTGGACCCAAGAGCCCCTGCTGCAGACAGCCCTGGGGCTAGGTGCTGGCCAGTCCAGGGGACAGTGGCTTCGGGGAGGTGAGATCAGGGAAGGCCTTGCTGAAGACATGCATTTGAGCTGTGCTTTGAAGAAATTTTAGAGACCAGCTTGATGTGGTTTTAAATTCCCAAGGCCCTGGAGGCATCTCAGTGATGTTTCCCTCCCAGCTCCAGTCAGTGCTCGGTCCCTTTTCCAGGACCAACGGTAGCTTCCGGTTCCCACATCCGGAGACGGTCTGCACTGGCCCTGCAGGCGTAGTCACCTGGTCCCCATCATCTGGCGCTTTTCCGCTCTGGTCCTCCCTCGTGCTTAAGGCTGTGTGCACTGCCACAGGTGTGGATGTAGCTCAGTCTGACTAGTCCCTTATTGGTGCATATATGGCATGGCCAGTCTTCTGATTATAAACAGCTTTGCAGCAAGTGACTTTGAACACACTCAGTTCAATCCTGGGTGGGAGTGTCTGTAGGATAAGCTCCTGCCCACGGTATTGCTGCATCAGAGTACGCCTGTGCGTTAGCAGTTGTGATGGATGGTGCGGGGTCACCCGCTGTAAGGCTGTGTCCACTCGCGCTCCCCCGTTTGTAGATGGGGCCCCTTCCTTCACAGAGCAGAGGTCGGATGCTGCAGGGATGGGTGGGCACAGGCCTGGCGGTGGGGACTGGCCCATGGAACTGGTTTGGTCAGGCGCAGTGTGGAACCCTGCAGGGCAGCGGGAGACGAGGCAGGACAGCCTGAGGGCTTCAGAGGCCTGGCTGCAGGCCTGCGTCTTCATTTTGGAGGTAGGAGGGGCCCTGCAGGGTCTGAGGAGGGGGTGACAACTACTCCTGCTTAAGGAGGTCACTCTTGGGACACTGGGTAAGCATGGGTTAGGGCCAGGCAGCAAGAGGAAGTATTGAAGCCCACTGTCCACCCCACCCTGGGAGAGACCTTCCTGCATGCCACTGGCTTCAGTGTCTCCTGAGGCTTCCCAGTCCACCCTGGTCCCAGCTCTGGGCCTGAGTGATGAGCTCCTGCCCTTCTCTGCACACACAGACACATGGACACATGGACACAGGCACAGACACACAGACACACACAGATACACGGACGCAGAGACAGTTACAGACACACACACAGACAGAGGCACATGGACACAGACACAGACAGACACACAGAGACACACGGATACACAGACACATACAGACACACACACATAGACACAGGCAGACACAGACACACATAGATACACACACATAAATATGCAGATAGAACACACATAGACACACACAGACACAGATATACACATACACAGAGACACAGATATACAGACACACACAGACACACACAGAGGCCACTGGGCAGCTTTGGGGTATTGCCTCACTGAGCTCTCCTGGCTGAGATGCCCCACCTCCACTTTCTGGAACACACACACATAAATATACAGATAGAACACAAATAGACACAGACACAGATATACACACACACAGAGACACACACGGAGGCCACTGGGCAGCTTTAGGGTATTGCCTTCTGTCTCTGGACTCCTGGCTGAGATGCCCCACCTCCACTTTCTGGAACATTCCCGTGGCCCGGGTGTCACTTCTTCTGGAAAGTGTTCCAGAGCCCATGTGGGTTGGCCGCTCCTTCTGGGAGTGACCCCTGTACCTGGGTTTCATGGCCCCATTAGAATTCTTGCTGTCAGTCTGGCCTCTGCCTCAGAGGGGCAGGGGGCCACTTCTGTTAGCTTTCGGCCACAGCCCTGCCCTGGTGACCCTGTGCTCTGGGGCAGGAACAGCTGGCAGAGGGGGAGGGGCTGCTGGCCAGTGGCTGGGAGGGGGGGAGAGCCGGGAGCAGGGCAGAGGGC
>NW_006436888.1:8628444-8638503 GCF_000325575.1 Pteropus alecto
CCAATTGAGATTAATTATGAGCCTTTGTTAGCCGGCCGGCGACTGACTCTCTACCACGCAGGGCTAGAGGAGATCAGCCCTGAGCTTTCAGAGCAGGCAGCTGATAAAGCTCAAGACCATATCCTGGTGGTCTCCTGAACAGGCCAGCAGATTACAGAAGTGGAAGTTGGCTTTTAGCATATCTTTGCCCGGAACAACACCCTTAATTAACAAGTAAATGGATTACAGAAGCAGACATTGGCCATCTACATATGTTATACAATACACTTCCTAAACCACACCCAAACAAGTAGGACAACTTCTGATATCTAAAGATATTTCTTCCCTGTAGCTGACTTAGCTCGTTTGCTCACATGAAAATTTTCCACCCTTAACAAGGCACAGTTTTTGTTTTGGTTTTTTTTTTGAAATTAATTATTTTTTATTATGGCAACATTGGTTAACGAAATCCAGTAGGTTTCAAGTGTACAGTTCAACAGTAAGGCGTGTATATATTGCGTTTTGTGTTCGACTTTTGCGATGAGAACTTTTAAGGTCTCCTCTTAGCAGCTTTCAACTATATGATACGATATTGTTAACTGCAGTCGCCAGGCAGCACCTTTCATCCCAGGGACACACTCCTTTTCTAACTGGAAGCCCGAAAACCCCCTCGACCCAGCCCGCCCCTCCCCCACCGCTGGCAGCTACCAGTCTGTTCTCTGCATCTTTGATTTCCGTTTTTGTTTTAGATTCCATACCTATGCGCGATCGTACAGTATTTGTATTTCACTCAGGATCACGCCCTCAGGTGCGTCCACTCTTGTCGCGGGTGGCAGGGTTTCCCTCCTGGTCACGGCTAACAGTCCGTGGTCTGGACGCAGCCCCTCTTTACCGAGTCCTCGTTGCTGGACGCGCAGGCTGTTGCGCATCTTGACTACCACAGACAATGCCACGGGGAACGTTGAGTACGGACATCTCTTCTAGAGGGCGACTCCATCTCCTTCAGATAAGTACCCAGAAGTGAGACCGTGGATCACCACGGCAGCTCCGTCTGCAGTGTTTGAGGAAGCTCCACTTTCCAGAGCGGCTGGGTGCGCCCGTTTCCTTCCCGCCAGCGGTGCACAAGGGCTCCCTTTTCTCTGCGTCCTCGTCGTTTGCTCTATAGATGATACATTGTGGCAGGTGTGAGGCGATATCTCATTGAGTCCTTTTTTTTATTTTTTACACCTACAGCACCCGGTCTTCCTAGGTGGTCTCCCATCCAAGTACTAACCAGGCCCGACCCTGCTTAGCTTCCGAGATCAGATGAGATCAGGCGCGTTCAGGGTGGCGTGGCCGTGGACTCATTGGGTTTTGATTTGCATTTCCCTGACGATTAGTGATGGGGTTAGGGTTAGGTTAGGGTTAGGGTTAGGGTTAGGGTACTTGTTGGTCATTTATATGTCTTCTTTGGAAAAAGGTCTATTAGTTTCTCTGCCCATCTTTAAATTGGATTGATTTTTTTTTTGGTTTCGTTTTGCTTTGAGTTTTATGACTTCTTTATATATTTTGGATATTAACCCCTTACCAATATCTGATTTGTAAATATTTTCTCCCGTTCCATAGGTTGTCTTTTTCATTTTGCTGATGGTTCCTTTTGCTTTGCAGAAGCTTTTTAGCTTGATATAGTCCCACTTGTTTATTTTTGCTTCTTAGTGTCAAATCCAAAAACAACAACAAAAAAATCATCGCCAAGACCGATGGCAAGGAGCTTACTGCCTATGTTTTCTTCTAGGAGCTTTTTGGTGCTAGGTCTTAGGTTCAAGTCTTTAATCCATTTTGAGTTGATTTGAAATATTCTTAAATGAACATTCAAGAAGCCAACTGAAGCTTCTTTCTTGTGCTCGGGTGGTTCCCATGGCTGCTGCTGCCCCTGAGCCAGTGATGCAGGGTGAGAAGCCAGGTGGCCCAAACAGGCTGTGATTTTTCCTAGCCAGATCTTCCAGAATGAAGGGGCAACCTTGGGCATGAGTGACAGATACAGACAGCTTTCAGTCACCCTGGGATGCAGGTGTTCATTTTCTGAGAAAATAGCATCTCCTGGCTCATGCTTGGAGTCGGCTAGCTAACGACTTAGAAAGCAGTACAGATCACACTACAGGTGGCACTTGCCTTGCTGGCTGTGTGCCAGGCTTACCCGTTGGGTTGGTTATCTGCATTGTCTCGTGCGATCCAGTTCCTCCCTTGCAGTCGGGTAGGAAGTTCTGTTAGGCTTCTTTTACAGACACGGGAAGTGGAGGCGTGACAGTTTTGGCAGCTTGCCCGGGTCACCCAGCTAGTAAGAGGGAAGCCAGGACCAACCTCAGTCTAACTGCCTCCGAGCTGCCAAATGGAGCCATTGGGCACTGCCAGGCGGAGGGTGGCGGAGCTCCATGGCCCAAGGTGGAGGGCGCCATCTCGGGGACACGTTGGCAGGCTGGGTGGCCCGCAGCTGGGTGCTGGGCATGCTGGAACCGTGGCCTGTCATTGCCTGTCAACTCTCTCTGGGCCTGAGGCTTCTGTGGACAGATTTCATCAGCCAGATGATTGTCTGGGAAAGTTCCAGGCCCCGTGGGGGCGGGGCACAGTGGGCAGCACCACAGTGGGGGCACCATGCTGGCTTGTTGGGGTTCCAGGGGCTTTCCCTCCACTGGCTGCCCACGCGAGGGCATGGTTTTTCCTCTTTGGGGAAATGCGGTGGCGTTTTAGTTCTTGACCCTGGGGAGCTCCTGGCCCTCAGTCCCAGGGACTTGGCTTCCTCTGGTGCCAGCAGGGAGCTCGCCAGGGGCATGTGGTGAGTGAGCTGGCAGATGTGTGCTGACAGGTCTCCGGGCTGTGATGCATTTCTGATCCTCAGGACTGAAGGTGGTGCTCTCAGAGATTTGTCCATTTTCCAAGTGGCCTCAACCTGTGTCCTCGTGCTCATTCAGCTCTGCCAGCTGTTTGGGGACCTGGGAACCAGGAGGGACAGGCATGTCAGGAGCCCCCATAACCATGCCAACACCTTGCTTCCTTTGCCAGAAATCCCCACCACCCCAGGCTCCAGGGGTAGGTCCCCCTCTCTGCCCTCCTCTCTCCCGAGGAAACAGCCCCCAGCCCCTTGTCTGGCCTGTCAGTGAGCACCCCACCCTGACTAAACACATGGAAGTTCTTTCTTCTCTGAGAGCCGTTGGATCCTCTGGAGGACCTCGTCCTCTCCCGGGGTTGTCACTGTTCCGAGCGCCGTCCTGTCCAGAGGCCTCATCCTGCCGCTTCTCTCCCCTCTGCCTAGGATCATGCGGCCAGACGATGCCAACATGGCCGGCAGTGTCCACGGAGGGACAATCCTGAAGATGATCGAGGAGGCGGGGGCCATCATCAGCACTCGGCACTGCAATAGCCAGAGTTCGGTAAGTGTCTGGGGCCACTCACCAGCCTGGAAGCGTCCGGCCCGTAGCCTGGTGTCCCGCTGTGCTCAGGGCTGCCCCACTGTTGGGTCAGGAAGGAGTTTGGGAGGAGGAGCCATCCCCTGGGCTCTAGGGCCTTCCGGAAGCTCCACAGCTCTGTTTGTGACCCCTGGGAATGGCGTTTGGTGTAGTGCTCAGCCAGGAAGGGTGGGGACTAAGCTGATAGCCTGCCAACAGCTGCCTCTTAACACTTCCCCTCCTGTCTGGAAGAGGCTTGGTTTCTGGAATCTTCCTGAAGTCCAGCCCTTACAGAGCCATGCCTGCATGGGCAGCAGACTGCCCCGGGCCCAGTCCCTCCCCTGCCCTACCCCTGGGTGGCAGTGGGCAGGTGCTGGTGCTGTGGCCCGTGGGGCCTCACAGACCCACATAGGCGTCCAGATGCCGAGGACAAGGGCAGGGCTTTCTGGGTTTAGGATGTCCAGGCAGCCATGGGGCGTGGCTCGTCATCTCCTGCCACGCCCACGGCCCCGAGGGTCCTGACATTTTCTCTGCGGGCCAGCCAGCATGAGAGAAGCCACCCTCGGGTGCTAGGGGAGGGGTCTGCCTTGTGCCACAGTTGCTAACTTGGGCCTAGCAGGACGTCTGTGGCCTCTGTGTGCCTGAGGCTTCTGCTAGCACCTGTTGTGCTGAGAGAGAGCGGTGTGTGTGCGCGTGCGCTCGCGCACACATGGGTGGACGTGGGCGTGGGGACCTCGGCTCAGAGAGGAATGGAAGTGGCCTGGGCCGGAAGGGGATGTGGAAGAGGGCCGCCCTGCCGCCCTCTGGGAGTTTGGTTTGATCCCAAGCCCAGCCGCGTCCAGTGCACCCTCTGGTGGCCATGGAGAGGATGTGCTTGGGCCTGAGGAGTGGGATGGAGGCCAAGTGCCTTGGTAGACTCTCTGAGGGACAGTGAGGGTCCCAGGCGGGCCTGGCAGGAGAGGCTGGACCTCTGGAGAAAAGCCCCAGGACGGGGGAGCGTGAGAGGGGGCGTTGGGAGCCAGCGGGAGACCATGCTGTAAGTCGCTGCAAGTTCTCACGCCACCCTAAGAGGCAGAGGGTGGTTTTACTATCCCCACTGCACAGATGGGGAAACCGAAGCACAGAGAGGTTGAACACTGGCCTGAAGCCACACGGGGAGGCAGGTGGTTGGTCTGGGTTGTAAATCCAGGCCTCGAACCCGTGCTGCGAGCCCCGGCTCCACCTCACTTCTCTGGGGGTACGAGGGGAACATGTTGGCTTGGCGATGCCTCTGGGCTGGTGGTGCAGGATAGTAATATGCACGTTCCAGGTCCAGGAGGGGCTTGTGGGCCCGAGGCAGCTCCTCCGAGGCAGGTGACTGGCTGCTGGCCTGGGGGCTGATGATTACCTTCAAGGGGCTTTGCTGGGGCTCTGGGCAGGGCAGGGGACACCCCCATGCACCCTCCCCTGGTGGTCTCACCCTGTCTGTGGTTTAGCACCATGATGTGGCCCCAAGTTCCAACTCCACCTGGACGCTAATTCGCCCCTTGACCTTGATGGGCCCAGAAAGACACTCCAGGCCTGCCCCCAGGCTGCCACCGCTGTGCTCTCTCTCTGCTTAGTTAAATGGCCTCTGTGGCCTCCAGTTACTCAGGCTCAAACCCAGAGCCTTTGTTGACCCTGTTCTTCCTCTCAACGCTGTGGACACTGGTGTCCAGTCCTGTTGGCTCCTTCTGCTGCGTATTTCCAGATCTGAGCGCTGCTGCCCAGGTGCGCTGCTGCCCAGGTACGCCGCCACCCAGTTCCAGCCACTGCCACATCTTGGCTGAATTACCAACAGCCTCGCAAGCGGTCTCCCTGCTTTGTCCCAGCCCGCCCCGTCTGTTCTCTAGCTTCAGCCGGAGAGACCCTTCAGCTATGAATGCCACTGAGACTGGCTGCCGTCTCACACAGGGTAGAAGCCTGAATACACGCAGGTCCCTGGCCCTGTCCCACCCTCCGCGCCCCTGCCCGGCTCCCAGTCCTCATCTACTCCTTGACACTCCCTTGGGCCGCACCGGCTCTCCTGCCCCAGGTCCTTCGCACTGGCTCGTCCCTCTGCCGGAGCTGCCCTTCACCAGACACCCGCACGGCCGCCCCCGCCTCCTTCTAGCCTGTGCGTGAACACGCCCTCTGCTCACGCCTTTCTGGTGCCCGGCTCCCCACTGCCGCCAGCTGTGGCTTCCCACAGCGCTGTCGCCCCTGCTGTGCACTTTGCTCATCTGTCTTTGGGCCCCGTGAGGGCAGGGACTTCTGCCCATTGACTCCCCACCGGGTGCTCAGCATCGGACTGTGAGCCACCTGCGGTCGCCGGAAGTTTGTGTCTGCAGTAGCCACCCGTGGGGTGCTTTTGATGGGCCAGGCACACGCCGAGTGCCCGGCCTTCCTTTCTGGGGGTGTCTCCCCAACAGTCTTGTTATCCCCACTCTGTAGGGCAGGAAATGGAGGCTTAGGAGTTAGGTAGCTTTCAAAGGCTGTGCAGGGCTGTGTCCTCTAAGTGGCGTGAGCCGAGGGTGGCCTGGGTGGGCACGGCGCCGGCGCACACACAGGATACAATCAGCACGAGCTGTTTCTGGACTCGTCCAGTTCGGTCACTTGCCTGCTGCCCACCCCTGTCCTCTCTGTACGTGACGTCTGGCAGCCGCCATTCAGTGTCTGTATTTTACAAGGAGACAGACATGGAGTGGAGGAGTCGCTGCCTCGGGTAGCGAGCTCGTCAGCGGAAGAGCTAGGATTCGAGCCCAGGACCCAGCACTGTCCTTTCTGGCTCTGCTTCTGAGGCTCTGGTCCTGGTTCGAAGCCCTGTGGCCACTCAGGAGCCCAGACCGTGCGGTTTGCCAGGGCACCTTCACCTAACGGGCAGCGCGGTGACGGCCACCTTTGGGAGCATGGCGGAGGGCGCTTCTTAGGGTAGATGGTGATCCAGACGCTGGCGGCTGTCCCCCAGGGTGGGGCTGCCCCTCCCGCCTTGAGCCCCGGATGCAGAGTTACAGGGCACGTGACGCACAGGAGCCAGAGTCGCTGGCAGCTCGGAGAGCCTCACAGCAAGTGCAAATGCAGGCTCGCCCCGCCTCCTCGCACCCCATAGATGAAGCGTTTTTACAAATTGAAGGCAAGGCCCGCCGCCAGCAGTTAGAGTATGACTCGCTCGGTTGGAACTGAACCCCCAGTGTCTGACGTGTACCTGCACCCGTCAGTCCATACTTTGAATTTTTGGATCGTACTGGTCTCTGGAACGCATGGGGCAGGCCTGGTGCCCTGCTAGGTCCTGGGAGACAGCAGCTCACAGTCAAGTTAGAGCCACCCTGGGTCCCGGGCCTGTGTCCTCACCTCAGCCGGACGTCAAGTCACCAGCAGCCCAGCCAGCTCTCAGAACAGCAAACACTCTGTCACAGGGTCACGTAATCACGAAACGAGAGCGTGGTGAGACTGTCTGCCCAGTAAACAGTGTTCTCTCCTGTAGTATTTTAAGCTGGGAGAGGACCAAGCTTAATGTTTATAAGTGGCCTTCTCCCCTGGAAGAGCAGGCACCAGGCTGTCCCCAGGTGTCTCTGTGCTTGGCCTGAAGGCTCTGGACAGGTCCGTGTTAAGAGCGTCCCTTGGGACAGCACTGAGAGGTTTCTATGTCCTCTGCCTCACGTCATTCCACCCGCGTTCAGGTTACAGAGGGAACACAAATGCCCTTTGCCAGAAATTCATGCAGCTCTGAAGTGTGCAGACTAAAAAGTGAGCCAGCCTGTTCCTGTGTCTCGTGGACGCCTCCCAGAGGGGCCTGGCCTGGCCCTGCTGACCTCCTGCCTGTGCCGTTCGCTGCTCGTCCTAGCACACAGCCCGGCCTCCAGTTCCCTCTGCAGGGTCTGCCTTGCCCTCCCTCTGCATGGGGTGCCCACACCCCCACACCTGTCACTTGACGCTTTGTCATTCAGGTCTCGGCTCCAATGCACCTTCCCTAGAGAGTCCACCCAGCCCCCTCATCTGAAGCTGTCCCCTACCAACACACGCCCTCTTTAGAGACCCACCACCGTGTGGCATTGCCCGGCGTAGGTCCTGATCGTCCGTTCCCCTGCCAGAGCCCAGGCTGGGCTCAGCACCTGGCTGCGTGAGTGCTGCGGGCAAAGGCTGCCTTCACAGCTGTGCACGGCTCGGGTCCTTCCAAGCCTCGGATGTGCAGGGGAGCGAGACATGGGCCACGTCCCCTGTAAAAGCATTAACGCGCGTGTCTGTGTTGTCTGCGTGCGGGCACACACACCACCACTCCCATGAAGACGGCAGTTCCGTGCGGCGTGGGTCCTGTAACAGCGCTCGGCCATTTCCCACCCCTCCACCGCGCTGCGTTTCCAGCGTTCTGCCAGTGGGTGGTGCTGTAGCCACACGAGTTTACTTAAAGCTGAGACACAGTCCCTGTGTTGTTTTCACATCAGGGTGTGTGTGTGTTGGGGCGAGGGGGACAAGCACACAGCACACGCCCTCACTGCCTGCCTTCTGAGACCTGACTTAGGGACGTCGACAGGAGAAGGAGCAGGAGCTATCCCAGAGCCTTGGTCTGCATGCCCAAGAATCACCTGGGGGGTGCAAACAGGGGTCCCTTACTGTTCCTCCACAGAGGCAGGTCATACAAGCTTGGGGTGGGCCAGGGGATTTGCACGTTTGCCAGGTACCAGGTGAGTTTTCGGGCGGGTGGGGGAGCTGCGTGTTGGTGTCATGGTGGCAGCAGGTGGCTGATGGCATGGCTCGGACGACAGTGGCCGGCAAGCCAGACTCTCCAGCCCTTGCAAAAGGGCTGCCGTGAGGGTTAACTGGGAAAGTGAATGCCGGGGCCGGCAAGGGGCTGACGGGCTCTCGAACTTGAACCCCGTCTCCTGGTCCTCGCTCCCTGCCTAGTCTTCGGGGCACGTCTCAGACGCGCACGTCCAACGCCCCGAAGAGATGATTGCTTTCGGGTAAGGTCATAAAAGCGTTACGTGCTCTGTTTGGCGGTGGAGAGCCAGTCTCCACTCGGGCACCAGGTGTCTCTCTCGTTAGCGCAGACGCACAGTGGACGCTGGTGCCGCAGGCGCCTCAGCCGCGTCGGGCGTTGCTGTCCTGTCACGTACTCTGGGGACACGTCACAGTGTCTGTCCCTTCCACCCAGGAAACAGTTCCCAGTACTGAGGACGGTGTAAGTGGGAGGTTGCCCATTGCAGAGTTATTCAGAATAAAAATGGGGGTTGACCTAAATCTCTACCGACAGAAGAATATTCGCTTCTATTTGGCCATTAACGCTGTTCGGAAATGGCGTGCTGGGAGGAGGCCGTCGTGGGAAATGCCGTGAAAGGCGTGAGGAAGTCCTTCACATTCTGGCCGGGGATGCGCGCCCCAGAGGGCTGTCGGGACCCCCCCGGTCGAACCCCAGTGTCGGAACCCCAGTGCCGGACACTCCCTGGCTCTGTCCCTCCACTACCGAGGGCGTCCTGGGTGGCGGGGACAAATGGCCAGAGGCAGACCTGAGACCCTTTCGTTCCTGTTGAATTTTGAGTCGTAAGGATAGATTGCTGTGTTGAAGGATAAATGAAATTTAAATGACAGAACAGCGATCGCTCAGGGCTCGTCATAACATGGCAGGTTAGTTTTCCTCCTGTCAGGTGAACAAAGCAGACCGTGGAAGAGTAAATTTAGCTTTCGTACAACTATGTAAGACTAAAACGGCAAAACAGAGATCAAGGCAGAGGAACAAATGAACCAGTAAAACCCCCATTTTTAGGGGGGAAAGCCTGAGAAGGAAGATCTCGAAATAGAAACAGTGCTGATCTTTGGATGGGAGGGGCGTTTTTCCTCCTTCCTCTACTTTTCTGTGTTTCCTGTGTTTTCCGTAACGTGTATGTGTGTCTCCTTTCACTTTTCATTATCCAAGTACTGCGTGTCTTTTGTAGAAACATTAGATCGAAGGAAAAAGCTGCTTCTGATCTCTCTCTGCCCAGCAGGGCTCCAGGGCGCGTATGGACACCTCCTGTGGCTTTGCACTTAGGACTGTGTGGTGTCAACGCGTCCCATCTCTTTCACAGTGGAGAAAAACCACGACAGTTCTGGGGGTGCATCTCCGGGGCGGGGGCCCCGCAGGCCGGGCTGACCTACACCCCTGTCTCTGCAGGAGCGCTGTGTGGCCGTCCTGGCCCGGGTGGAGCGCACCGACTTCCTGTCGCCCGTGTGCATCGGCGAGGTGGCGCACGTCAGCGCCGAGATCACCTACACGTCCAAGCACTCCGTGGAGGTCCAGGTCAACGTGATGTCCGAGAACATTGTCACAGGTACCCGTGCCAGTCGCCGGCTGACGCGTGATGGGCAGGTCCGAACACTGCCTGCCACGGCCTCCCGTCCTTCCCACCTCCGCCCTCACGCTGCGGGCGGGAACGGGGCGCAGGCCGGCTGAGCAGCCAGCCGAGGCCGTGTGCCCAGAGCAGGGCTTTGGCCTGGCCTTCGGGCTCTGGCCCTGAGTGTGCAGTTGCTGCCTGCCCTGCCTGCCGCCAGCTCGTGCCAGGCAGAGGGCGGGAGCAGCTGGGGGTCACAGGCGCCCTCTGGCCCCTCTGTTGCCTCTCCCCACCTGCCTCGCCCTACCTGCACCGCCCTACCTGCACCGTGGGGCTGCCCCGCCCTGCCCCCTGCC
>NW_006436888.1:8638709-8643548 GCF_000325575.1 Pteropus alecto
GTGTCCCCCTTCCCCCCTCCCCCCGCCCAAAAACCAGGCTCAGGCTGAAGCTCACTGTGCGAACCTTTGACTCCAGTTTGATCTGAATTTTCTCTTCCTTGGCGTGGTAACCATGGAAACCCCTTTTTCGTCCTCCCACTGGGCACTGCAGGGGAGTATGGCTCCAGTTTCCTGGTGCTGGCTTTTTATAACCTGGTTGCTGCCGAGGAAGGCAGGCTCCTTTGTCCCTTGCTGCCCACCTCCCGTCCCAGACCACCCCCCCATGCGTGGGAGCATCCACACTGCTTGTGGAAAGAGCGGATGGGTCTCACACCTTCCTCCGTGCACAGTGCTCCGTAAAGGGATCCAGGCTTCTGCTGCAGAGGCCAGGAGTACAGTTACCCGCCCGGAACGTTCCGGTGACCTCAGCAGGTCTGGCTGCAGCACAGTGAACACATTAGCTGAGCAGAGGCCTGGCGGGGGGGAGCGGTCAGCGCTCCTATGTCTGTGGCCCGGGCCCCGCATAGCACGCAGCCTCGCCATCAGAGACACCTTTTGCTGCAGGTCTTGGGCTATGGCATGGAAAGTGGCGCTCAGGCGCTGTCCTCCCACATCAGGGTCTTGGGGTTCCTGTCATTCCTCCCTCCACCTGCAGTTTGTCCCACCCATGGGTGGCCCACCCTCGCCCCCCCGGGCTGTGCTGGGGGTTGACCTTCCCTCTGACAGAAGGGGAGGTGCTGCACTTTGCCCCTTTGGACCCCCGTGCCTGCGTGTCGAAGGCAGCTGTAGCAGTGATGTCTTGTCGTGGTTTCCAGCATCTGGGAATTGGCGACTTCACAAGTGAGGGTGGGGCCGGCTTTGCAGATTCCTGTCATCGAGGCCCCCCTTCTGGCACATGAGAGGCCGCAGCCCCGTAGGGACCCCACTGCCTGCCCCTGGTCCCGAGCCCGTCAGGCGCTTGGGACGGGAGAAAGGGTTTGCACCTCCCTGGGTGCGGGGTTGGGGCAGGTTTGGAGGTGCCCGCCTCTGGGAGCGAATGGGGGCGGTCAGCGGCCCCTGCAGGCCACGCTGAGCCTTAACTTAAGGGAGCGCAAGAGTCCCCAGTGCGTCATCAGCTGGGAGGGTGCGCAGAAGGCACAGGCCAGCCGGGCAGTCTATCAGGATGGGCCCACTCCTGGCACTGGGTGCCCGGGAAAGCCTCTCAGGCCTCGTGGGAGCCTCTGCCCAGCTCCCGTTGTCCCCAAGCTTGGTGCCCACTGCCACGTCACCTCCTCAGACATGTGCCGTGCATCTCTGCAACAGCATCATAGGGACGCTGGGGTCCCAGCTCAGCCCCCAGCATGGCGGTTCTCAGGGGGACATATTTGGTGGTCACAGTTGGGGCAGTGCTACTGGCCCCCAGTGGGTAGTGCCCAGGGATGCTGCTGCACACCTCATGTCGCACAGGACGTCCCCAGAGCTCTCTAGTGCAGGTCATGACCTTCTGAGGGGAAGGATCGAGGCTTCCTCTTCTTGGCAGCCTGGCGCGTGGTGTTGACACGTAGCAGTGGATCGAATCGTTGGCGAGTGCAGGAGTGAATGGAGCTTCCGCAGTGAGCACAGTGGGAAGCTGATGGTTTCGTTGAGAATGACATACTCATTTTCTCAAGGGTCCTGCTGGGGACAGAAGTGGACAGAGAGGCAGGAGGCTCTTGCCCAGGGCCAGTGTGGGCAACATGACAGGCCGTGCCCCGGCCTCGCTCCTTCCCTGTAGGCGGGCGCACGGAACCTGACCTGCCCCACGACGAGGGACCAGCCAGGTGCACTGCTGCAGGTGTCCGCCCTCGGGACGGTGGGGCAGGTGCTGTTACCCCGTCCTGCACATGAGCTCAGGGCTCAGCGAGGCCGGGGACAGGCCGGCGCTGCTCAGCTTCCCGAAGCGGGGCCAGACCCCAGCCTCCCCGTACCTCAGGGCGGGGACAGTGAGGCAAGGGCTGTGGCTTTTCTCCACGTCTTGGTCATCTCACCCCGGGGCCCCCCGCTCCGTGCCCCCCTCTCTCTGCGTCTGTCTCTCTGTCGTCCTCCCTCTTGTCTTTCCACGTCTGGATCTGCTTGAATCTACTATCCTGGGACCTTGGGTCGCAAGGCCTCCTGTCTTGACGTGTCTCCTGCCCACGTGTCGCCTCGCATGTGAGCGCCCCGAGGGCAGGGCTCATGGCTGCCTTAGCCACCGCGGCTCTCCCAATGCCCAGAGTGGCAGCTGGCCAGTGGCCCCCTGTACGCTGGCTGGGCAGGCAGGTGAGCTAACAGGTGGGGAGCCCGCAAGGCTGAACCACGGAGCTGTTCGAGTGATGTCTTCGCGTTTCTCGACCCCGGAGGCGGGGATCCCCTGTTTGGCGTGTCCCCTTCCACCGCGGCTGCGTTCCCTGTCAGGCGGTTGAGCAAGCACACGCCCAGCAGACAACAGCCTTTACGCCTTTGACACGCCTCGTTCATCTCCGGCACCTGTCAAAATATTAAGCTAACTGGGACGTGATGGCTGCAGATGGCTCCAGAGAAGAGCTGGGCCGTCTTAAGATTGTAAAACAGATATTTTTAGTCCTGCGGTTATCTTTTGATGGTTTTATTAAAAGATAGAGAACGTACAATTAGTACGTTTTGCCTCGTTTGCTCCATGGCGTTCATTTAGGTCTAGAGGAGGGCCACTCGGGGTTTCCATGGAAACCAGCTTGTCAGGCTGGCTCTCGCTGAGTCAAACAGGAAATCTTTATTCCCAAAAGCAGGTTGTCAGATTCGCTTTCAGTCAAAGTGCAGTGAAGATATTTTTCCGTCTCTGCCTGTGGTTCCCGAGCGTGGGGAGCCTGTTGTCCCGATGGTGCCATGTTTCTAATTGACCCCCAGGGCTTGGTCCCCGGGGGGAGGAAGCTGAGGCTCCGGGTTCACCTTGGGCTTTTGGGGATCACTGGGCTGCGCCCCGCCTTTCCCACTTTCTCTTCCCCCGTTTCACTGTGTTCCTCTGCTTTGGGACGCTTCCATGTTGAAGAGGCAACTTTTTACAAGCATCCTTGCACACGCTCCCCAGGAGGCCCGGGTCTGTACTTGGAATGGCGGTGGGTTGCTGTGTGACCCTAGGCAAATGCCTTGACCTCTCTGGGCCACAGGCACCTTCTGTACACGCGAGGGCTGTGGACAGGCGATTTCTTCTGGCCTGTGGTTCTCAGCAGGTGGGGCAGCCCCACTCCACCCTGAGGCCGGGCTCAGTGCACCCAGGAAGGTTCTGTTCCTTTCCACCCAGAGTGGAGGTCATCAGCCCGCCGCCCATCGCAGCACTCCATTCAGAAGCTTCTGGGTTGGAGGTGGGAGTAGGCCGGCAGCAAATCCAGGCCTCCGAAGTGGGGAGCACTGAGCTGCAGAGATGGGCCTCGACGGCTGTGTGCTCTGGGCTGTGGTCTGGTCTCCGCTTCCCCCTGCCTGGGTGCTCGGTCTTTGAGCCACCCCCCTCTTCCCCCGCCTTGTGTCCTGTCCTCCCACCCCCTTGTGGGAGGGGCTCTTGGCAGCCTTTAGACAGGTGGGCAGATCTGGCAGTGACTTGAGGCTCTCAGCAGGGAGTTTGAGTTTGCAGTCAATGTCACTTGGATCTGCTAATGGGGTCCCAAGCTCAGCCTGGCACGCCCCGGGGCCTGGTCCCCCTCTTCTCTGGGAGGTGGCTGAGCGAGGCATCCACCGGAGGCTGGGCCGCCCCTCCCCACATCCCTTCTCTGTCCGGTCGCTCTTCAGAGGCTTCTGGGGTGTGTGAATGACCGAAGCTCCTTCTGTAAATACACCTGCAAAGACGAGGTTGCCTGGTTTTGGTGCCTCCAAGTGTGAGCCCTCTTGTGTTAGAAAGTGCTAGAAAGCCGATGGCCTGGGAGTTCCCAGGCTTAAACCAGGCGATCTGAAGTCTATCCAGCGGCCTCTGGCGAGGGGCAGCATTGGGGGTCAGGGGTCACAGGCTGGAGCATCTCGCCACCTGCCGGGTTCCCGGTGCCCCTGCCCTCTGCCTCGGCCCTCACTCATGTGCTTCTCTTCTCTGAAGGCATCATGAAGCTGACCAACAAGGCCACCCTGTGGTATGTGCCCCTGTCGCTGGAGGACGTGGACAGGGTCCTGGAGGTGCCTCCGGTCGTGGTAAGGAGCCCCTTCCGTTTCCCACTGGGTGGAGGCCTAGTCACCCTGTGACAGCGGCAGGCTCGTTCGCCAAGGAGACATCCTGGGAGAGCAAGGGTGGGCGGAGTCCTTGTCTGGGGTCACTCAGTACAGGTGTAATTCAAGCTGGGGATGACCGGGGAGCCCTCCGTGTGGGCCGGGAGGGGCGCCTAGGCCTTGGCCTGGGCTGGGTCGCTGGGCCCATTCTTGGGCACTCTGAGAGCACCCAGTCAGTGTCACTGGAGCCCAGCACTCCACCTGTGAGGAGAGTGGGTGGGAGCCGAGGGCCGGGGTGTGGGGCCCGACAGTCCCACCTGTGAGCTTCCGGGCTGCGCTGGTGAAGTCCCCAGGCCTAGAGCAGTAGACGTTTACGCTCTCACGGTCTGGGGGCCAGAAGGCCAAAACCACGGTGTCACTCCCTCCGATGGCTCTGGGGGAGGGCCAGTCCTTACCTCTTCTCCTGATGACCAAAGGCATCTTCGGCGTGTGGCCACGTCACTCCAATCTCTGCCTCCACAGTCACGTGGCCAGCTTCCTACCTGTGCACACGTGTGTGTATTCGTATGTGTCTGACTCTCCTTACACGGACACGAATTATATTTGGGGCCCATCCTGCTCTAGTATGATCTTAATTAAATACACCTGCACAGACCCTGCTTCCAAATAAGGTCACCTGCACAGTTTCCAGAGGGGACA
>NW_006436888.1:8643575-8656483 GCF_000325575.1 Pteropus alecto
GTCCCCTCCTCCTCCCCCGCCAGCCCTCCCCCATCCTGCCCGGGCTGCTGTATAAGTAGAAATTGCCTCGCTTTCAAGTAGCACTAATTGGGGGGTTTTAAGACCCAAGACCCAGGAGCGGGTCCGAGGCACAGCGACTGCTCTCTTTGGAAATTGTAAGCGTATTTACCCTCGTTTCTGTCTTTCCCGCGAAGCCCTGGGTGCTAAATGAGCCATGTCACACGCAGTGCTCAGACACAGTTATTTTACTCATTTGACATTCAGAAATCTCTTGCAGGCTGTGTATTTGGCTTCAGTGTCATTGGATACATCTGAAGGGGGAGACACTAAAGGAACATTTCTGGCTTTTGCTTCCTGCGGCTCTCAGGGCCCACGTGCCACGCACTGTTGGGTCTCGGCAGTGGGGGAGGGGCGGCAGCGGCAGGCTCCATGGTCCCGTCCCCTTGCCTGTCCCCCCCTCACCCGTGCCCCCTCCGCTGCTCTCCCTTCCGCGTCCTGGCGGGGCCGGTAGCTTTCGGTTGCCTTTGTTTAGCGGGCTTTGCTAAGACATTAGCAGCATCGTCGCCCTCGGGGAGGGGCGCGCTGGCATCGGTCCGCCGAGCGGAAGCAGAGAGCTCCAGATGGGAGAAGCCACGCAGCTCCCAGCTGCGGCCGTTGCTCATGTTTATCTGGGCTTTCTCCTTCCCACACACGCGAGGCCCCCGCACAAGCCTTCGGTCGATCCGAAGCGTGGGTCTGTGTCGTGGGCACGGCGCGGCCAGGGTCGTGACCCGGTCCGGGAGAGCTTGGCGTCTCGCCCCGCGCTGGCGGGCGTGGACAGGTCGACCTCGGGCGCTGCGGCTGCGGTGCCGGCCACTACAGGAAAGTGGATCATGACCCATTTGTCGGTGCAGGGACCCGCCTCCAATTGATAAACACGCAGCGTCCGTGAAGAGCAGTGAAGTGAGGTGTGCCTGCGCCCTCGTCCGCTGGGGGCTTGAGCGCAAGGCCTCCGTATATTTTTCCAGCACCCTCTGTCACCTTTACGGATAGCTGTCACTTGGGAACACACACTACTCTCTCTACAAGTGTGTTTCTCTTAACACACTCACGTGCATAGATACATGTTACACGTATGTCACATGCCTCACCCACAGAGATCTCACACACACATCTCTCGCACACCCTCACGTGCTCCCCGCCCTTCCTCCTGCACACGCGTGCGCGCGTGCCTGGATTCACTGTGTGCCTCTGGACACCCTGCCACCCGCCCCATGCGGTGTCACTTGTGTGGGACTTTGCCACAACGTTCCCCCTTCGTCCCCAGGGAACAGAGGCCTCAGTGGCCCTTGAAGGGAAAAGGAGGGGCAGTTGTGGCCCCGGAGAGGCTGGGCGGCCATTGCAGAGTGGACACTTGGTTTTTTCCATAGTCTACACATGCGCTTGAGTGGAGAGGCTCGCATGGGCTGTCGTCCTGGACGTTCGGGCTGAGCTGCCTTCTGCTTTAAGCCCGTGAGGTTTGATGAGCCCTGGGGGCGAGAGCTGGGTGCCAGCCCGTCATCCGAATGTCCTGGCGACTTTAATCCCGACTTAAAGCCAGCAGGGACGCGTCGGTGCAGAGGCCGCGTCTCTTCCGTTGGCACAGGGGCCCCTGTCAGTCCCCGTGCGACAGCAGCGTCTGGGGACGAGCGTGCTGCACACGACGAGGCTTTATTAGACCAAGGAGGGTGACTCTTTTACAGAATCTCTTTAAAAGGCATTTCTTGGGGACACTTAAGTTCAGCCACGAATTTTACTAGCCAGGTGCAGCACAGACTGCTCTCACAGGCATTACTTTGCGTGGTGGGACATTAGGATATAGTTTATTTGTGGAGGAAGAGGTTAAATTGCCCACTGCAGCTTAGACACTCTCCACGGTTTGCTGCTTTTGAACAAACCACTCGAGTCCTTTTGCAGCCCCCTTTGGCGATGGGCTCTGAAGCCTGAGATAAGGGCAGTTAAGCCACAGAACGGTGTTCAGACCCTGTGCAAATTTGGAGTAGAGCCACGAGCAGGGAAATCAGGATGTTCAAACGTGGCTTTTGAAAGAAAGCCCGAAATCGCCGTCTGAAATGAATCTGACTGCGTTGGAGGGCTTCAGCGGATCGCAGAGTGGAGCGTGAGGGGCCCGGAGCTCTGGCTCTTCCACAGAAATGCTGGCCGAGTGGCAGAAAGGGCAGAGGTCAGCTAAGCAGAGGAGGGCAGCTGGGCAGCGGTCAGCAGCGAGGGAGAGGGGGCCTCGGGGAAGTGGGTCATCAAGAGGGCCCCGGGCCTGCCTGGGGCCTCCGTGCGGGGCCCCTGGGGGGTATTCCTACACTGGACGGGAGGACAGCCCACAGAGGGCCCACCACCCCCTTTTGTTCCCAAAGGACTCAGGAGCCCCAGTTTTTATGCCAAGTTTTATATTTGTGTTTATTTTTAACTTCTTGGAGAGCTTTTGGGGGCTCTTAGCTTTAACTGCACGTTCTCTATAAATGTGCAGCCTCTTTGACTGGCTGAAGAGCGAGGCTGCCAGGTGCAGGGGGCACTCGGGGAACGGGAGGGTGGCTGTGGCCTTGATTCTGTAGTTCTGTGCCCAGGAATGAATCCTGGGAGGGAATGGGGCCGGTGTGAAGTGGTGATAAGTGGCCGAGAGTGTCGGTATGATATTTTCATAGTGAAAAACCGAGAGCAAGCTAAATGTCCCTTTGTGGTGGATCCATCACGTCAATTCTGTGGATACAGCCAGAGGAGGAAATGTCACTCACAGCATGACGGAGCTTACGTACACGTGGGTCTGAGAGTAATTCCAGGCAGGTTTGACCCAGCTTACCTCGGCGGGGACTACCTGAGCTTTTCACCTTCTCTGTGTTTTTATCATTCACATTGAATACATACTATCAATAAGAGAGCAGTTCCCGTTATAAAAAGGAGAGCCCCGGGCTGGGGTCGGGGCTGCGCGGCCGGGACTGGGGTGCTGAGCCGCAGGCCCCGGCCGACGCTCCGTCTGCTCCCCGCAGTACTCCCGACAGGAGCAGGAGCAGGAGGGCCGCAGGCGGTACGAGGCGCAGAAGCTGGAGCGCATGGGGAACAAGTGGAGGGACGGGGACATCGTGCAGCCCGTCCCGAACCCAGGTGAGCGAGGGCGGCGGCCGGTTCATGGACATCCCCGTGGGGCCAGGGCACCATCCAGACCCCTACCCATTATCACGGCCAACTCCAATGGCGGGACGGCTCGGCCGGCCCCCGGGGACCCCGCGTGCTCTTCCTGTGGGGGCACGCGTCAGGCCAGGCGCTAAGGGCGTGGCGTGTGTGCGGCCGGCCTGCCGCCCAGCGGGGTGCACACCTGTTCACAGAGACTTGGCGTCCCCAGGTTCACCCAGGAACGTGTCTGTGATGGGATCTCCCCCTCATAAAAAACCGACCCAAGGGCAGTGGCTTCCCCGGGTGTCTTTCGCCAGCCTGCCCACCCAGCCGTCGCCGTGGTGAATAGACTGGCCACTTGGGCAGGAAAGCTTTGCGGGGTGCGCAGCCTGCCTTTAGGGCATCGTCTTCCCTGTCCGTCATCCAAGGTGGTCAGCTTTAAGAAAGCATCCACCCCAAATCCCACCTGGGTCGGGGGTGTTCTTCCCCCAGAGGGGCCTTTTCCTCCGAGTCCTGGACGCGGGACCCCCTGGAGCAGACGCAGCTTGGGGCGGGGCCTCTGGGGCGGCTGTTCCCTTCGGGACACAGCGAGCCCTGGGAGGGGTCTTCCGGGACGACACGTCACCCCTCCACTGCACGCAGTGAGCACGTGTCATCAGTGCGGGCAGGACCTGAGAACGAGCTCTGTGCCTCTGCCTCTGTGTGGCAGCACAGGGGACACCTCCAGGAGCCCTGGCCTCGGGTGCCATTTGGGTCTCTGACTTGGCCTTGGCAGCTGTCTGAGGACCCGCCCGATTAACTCCCTTCCTCTCGGTGGTGCTGCCTTGATGGGCGCCAGGCCCAGGCCCCGGGTTCTTCGAGGGCTCCTGCCGAGGGCCAAGGCAGCTCCGGGGCACGGCCTGGGTGATGCTGGCGGCCCGCCCACCTTTGCGGTGTGGTCCACACGGCATGGGGGCTGGTGGACCCCCATGGGAGTGCAGGGCAGCGGGTCCCTGGCGAGCATGCAGGACTCTGGGGACTGAGTTCAGCCGTCCAGCCGTGGCCACTGGGCTTCTCAGGCGGGACCTACACGCTTGCTCCCAAGTCTGCAGATGTTCAGTTTCCTCGAGCTCTGCACCCCCTTCCCGTGTTCCGACCTCCACGTACCCAGAGCAGAGGCCGGCAGATTGGGCAGAGGTGGTTTCTGTTCTGTTTGTATATCTGCTTTTCAACAAACACCAAAAAAAAAAAAATTTCCTGCCAGTGTTAATAAAAATGTTGTTGCCTTGA
Organism: Pteropus alecto; assembly: GCF_000325575.1. NCBI lineage: Eukaryota > Metazoa > Chordata > Mammalia > Chiroptera > Pteropodidae > Pteropus > Pteropus alecto. Next base: position 8,647,986 of record NW_006436888.1, read on the forward strand.
CGAAACTCCAATAAGCTGGTATCTTTTTAAAGTAAAATATAAAAAGATGATCGGTCTATAATGGTGATCCAAGACAGGCCTGCGGTCTCTTGTGATGACTAGGCCCCAGCGACCCCAAGCCCAGGCTCTGCTTTCAGGAGGGCACACAGGTTAGGCAGGGGCCCGGACGACTGCAGAATGACACGAGGGACTGGAGGTGTCTTAGGAAAGGTATAAACTCGGTGCTAGGAGACAGAAGCTGGAGTGGGCGCCTCCCCATTCCCTCCCCCCCACGAAGAAATGTCCACATCCGAATCCCCGGACCCTGTGACTGCGACCTTATTTGCAGAAAGGGCCTTTGTAGATGTGATCACATTAAGGCTCCGGAGATGGATGAGGCCATCCCGCGTTACCCAGCGGGCCCCAAATCCTGTGACAGGTGTCCTTATAAGAGATGGCGCGGGGAGAGAGTGTCAGCTTCCCAGCAGTGAAGAGGGCTGGGAAGCCGTGCTGAGTGGCATGCGGGCCTGCTTGGACCTGCCCCTCCTTGGTTCTGATTTCTGGCCCGGGCTTGGGGTGGACACCAGGGCGCCAGGGGGCCAAGGCTGAGTCTCGGCCTTTGAGGACCAGGAGGCGAGGTGCTGGTTTACGCCTGACTGACTGGGAAACTAAAATTACTCGGGGTTTTTAACCAATAATCCCTTCACCAATGAGATTACTTTCCACCTGCTGTTCTCTGATTATTAAATCTGATTTATAATTTTCAGAATCTGTATTCTCCAGTGATATTAATGAAAGGTGGCCTTCTGAACGTCAAGAATTCTTGATAAATTTTCACAGGCTTTATTTTTTATGTTGCTGTGTTTCGCTACAAGTGCATCTTTGTGAGATGTTCGGATTAGGGGCTGGCTTTTAAACACTTCTGAAGGAAGTCGCTTCTCTGTTCTCTCTTTAGTCTTTTTGGACATTCTCTACGTTTTCGGCCTCAGTTTCCTGGTGGAACTGGCATCATCCTGGCCGGGCAAGTGAGGCTGGGTCTCCCCTGGCTGGGCTCCCGTGCCCAGAGCAGGGGTGGCCTCAGCCTGCGTGGTGGCTCGGCATGGGCTGGATTTGGCGGGTATGGTTGTGTCGATGGGGACAGCAGGTCAGAGTGAAGGGTTAAGCCTGCCCTCGGCACTGGGGGTCTTCCTAAGCCCCTTCCTGTGGGAGGACCGCCTCCCCGCCCCAGTACGGCAGGCTTGGCCCCAGAATCGCCACCCTCCTCGCCCTTGCTCCCCACCCTCCACCCACAAGTCTCCCTGTATCTGCAGCCCTCCATCCCTTTGAAACCAGAACCAGATTTCAGCTGTCTGCAGCTGTTGCCTAGCAACCCCCACAAGGGGCCAACCTTATCCTTCAGGTGTCTTCAGAGAGCCTGGGAGTTTCCTAAAACCTAGCTTTTCTTATTGTTTTCTCCATCTGACAAGAGAACATACGATTACCTTACACGCTTTCATCCGTGCCCGTCAGTTATCCAGCTTCAGCTGCGGATGGATTATTTGGCCATGTGACTGACCATCCATTTTGTGGGCTGTTGGGTTTATGACAGAATCGGCCCTGCCCTCATCGCCGCCCCTGGGTTTAGCACGGTGTTCACCTTGAGGTCTGGTCCCCCTGCCGGTAGAGCTGGAGTCTTCGGAAGTCAGCCCAGCCCTGGTTCCTGAGCCGTGCTGACACCCATCAGGCCAACCAGCTCCAGGCTGGCCAGGAGAGCGCTCAGTGCCCGTCATGGGCTCACCCAGGGCCGGAGCGCCTTCTCCCCCGAGTCTGGACAGGCCCCAGCATCCTGCTCCGATCAGCATTCGATCTGGGGCAGGAGCGGATGGAGGCCGGGGAGCAGGCACACAGGTCCTGCCGTCAGACCGCTGGGTCTGGATCCCAGCTCTGCCTCTGTGGACTTAGCCTCCCTGTGCCTCGGTCCTCTGAGCCGGAAACTTCCCCCAGAGAAGAGAGGGGAGCTTTGTATTTGCTTATGGCCGGGCTAAACCCCACCTGGTGGCGCCCCGAGTATCTAACTCAGGCTCTCGACATCATTTTGAAATTACAGGTTCAAAATTAGGCACTGTGTTCATCAAGGTCATGGAGGCTGCTAAACCCTAAAACCCTGATAACTCGGTAGAGGTTTGTGTCTTACAGAGCCCAAATCAGAGTTCCCTCCAGGGGTGGGGATTCGGGCCCTTTCTGTCTTGTGGCTCCCCACCTTTAATAGGTAGCTTTTGGGGTTTCCCCGAAAGGGGAAGAGCAGGGAGGCTCACACGCCTGGGTCTCGAGAGCTGGTCCCCACCCATGTAGTGCCCTGTAGGGTAAAGTCTCACGGCCGAGCGGGGGGCGGGGTGCATGGCTGTATTCTCCATCGGGGTCTTGGTGCTTTCACTTATTAAAAGCTCATCAGTCCTAAGAATATTAAATTATTAGACACGGACATCGCTTAATATTTTTAAGCATTACTACAGAAACGGGGCATTTCTGACTAGGTTGTGATAGTTATTTCAGATTATGATTTGAATAAGTAGGTATTGAACATGACATAGATTTTTATCTGCAATTTTCCATTGTTTGAAATTTTTAAAAATGCTTTTGTCATTATTCACACGTAAAAACTGTCAGACGGCCGAAGTGGTCCCAGGAAGGGGCCAGATGTGGCTCTCAGCTTCCGTTCTCGCTGGGAAATAGTTATTTCCCCGTCTTTTTCGAGTGGGACACAGATGTAAACAGCGTGGGGGACTCTTCGTCCTCCAGCCACGTTGTTGTCAGGCCCCATGCTTTGTGGAAGGACAGGCCACCCTCACGCCACCAGCCCTGGCTGCTCAGACATTCTATCTCTGGCCCAAAATAGAAAGGACCTTTCTCCCCCTGCAGTGTGTCCTAGCGGTGGCCTGGTGGGTTGGCCCTGGCAGAGCTCGGGGTTTGCTGGGGCGGGAATGGGCCACCCCTTCTGCCGAGGAAGGAAACAGGTGAGTGTCATCCCCGCCCAGAGGCTTGGGGAAGGCAGAGGTGTGCGCAACACGGACCAAGTGGGCCGAGAAGACCCTGGATGGGTGTTCCCGCAGCCGCAGGAATCAGGTCAAGGTGTGACAATCTCCCCCGGAGGCCAGGCGTTCCGTCTTTTTGTTTGATGTGCAGCCTCCGACAGATTTCAGCTGCAGCATCGAGTGAGCACATCACCCTTCTCAGAAGATGAACTGGGATTAGCGGGTTCCTTCTTTTTGTTTGATGTGCAGCCTCCGACAGAGATTTCAGCTGCAGCATTGAGTGAGCGCATCACCCTTCTCAGAAGATGAACTGGGATTAGCGGGCTGCCCGGTGGGAGGGGAAAGCTGGCCGCCTTTGGGCGCTGTGTCTCCCTGGGCCAGGTCAGGGACTGAGGACTGGCAGGTGTCCCAGGGTGGGGTCCAGGGAGGCTGGCCTGCCACTGCGTTTAATGGCGTATGAGTTGAGACTTTCAGGAGGTTGTGTAACAAATTGCTGACATGCCGTCGGTGCCTGTTTATGAACTCGGAATGAAAGTTAGACGGAAGACTTCCCTAATGAACGGAGGGTCCCTCGAAACCTGGGAGCTTGTTGCCACGAGGTGTGTCGTGGCTGACCGTGGGTCGGAGCAGGGCCTTGCTGGGGACACCGGTGTCTCCAGGGAGTAACGTTGTGACCCACTAACAGAGTGGCTGGTCGATGCTGGAAAGCCATCCCCTATACCAACGGGAGGCCAGTTTTCCTTAGAGAAGTCGGTCAGCCTTTGGTGACCGTGCGAACATCGGCAGGCGTCAGCGTGGTCACGCCATTCAGGGTGGGAATCGGTCTGTCCCGTGGCCTAACCCCTCTGCTTTGCATTGCAGAGCCGAACACGGTCAGCTACAGCCAGTCCAGCTTGATCTACCTGGTGGGGCCCTCGGACTGTACGCTGCACGGCTTCGTGCATGGAGGTAAGGAGGAGAGCCTGTCACCGTGCGTTCCCTTCCCGCTTGCCAGGTCCTCGTTAATCGCCTGGGAAGGCGTGCTGCTGTCTGACCCAGTTTAGGCTCTTGTGCTTAATGGAGCATACGCTTAGATTTTTTTCAAGGGTTGCATGATAAGTTACTGAAACACCGTCGGCGCCTGTTTTTAAAATTGGAGCGAAAGCTGGATGGAAGGCTTTCTAACCAGAGGGTCACTTGCAACCTTGGGAGCGCGAAGCCAGGAGGTGTTCAGGCTGCCCAGGGGGGCAGGGCAGGGCCTTTTGGCGGTGGGGGATGCTGACGTCCCCAGGGAGTAACATCAAGACCCACTGACAGTTGCTAATAAAAGACGTTTTTGCCGCTGATGTTGGCATTTGCTTTTTCCTTCGGTCAAGTTCCAGCTCAAACGACACAGGCCTTGAAGTTCTTAGCTTGAGGCACGTGGCCGGAACACGCGAGCTCTCGGCTCCTGGTTCACGGAAGGACACTTTTTTACTTTAATAGCGTGTAATTCTTTTTTTGTGATCTAGGGAAAATTTAGTACATTAAGCCCACAAATTAATGGACGTTATCATCTTAGATGAGGTCGAAGTAAACTTTAGAGAACAAGTCGATGGAAAGGAAACCATAAGGCGAGACGTGGTGAGGTGGTACGGACGATCGCCGAAGTCGGAAGGGTGCGTGTGGGTGCTGGAAGCGTGGGCTCTCGGTGTCCTGAGCTGTTTTTCCCTCGCTCCCCGGGCGTAACAGGCTCTTGCGCAGTGTCGTTCATTGGCACTGTTGTTTCCAGTTGCCTGGGATGCTTCTCCACTCAGGAAACTCCTGCTCACCCTTCGAAACCCAGCTCTGGGGGCACCACACTGCAGGGTCCCCAAGGGACGCGTCGGGAGCAGGGCCCAGTCTCATCCATCGTGTTGGCTCCAGGGCCTCACACGCAGTCAGGCCCCTGCGCAAGCTCGTCCGTGAATGAGAGGCACAGGTCACGCTCAGGTTGAGAAGCTGGGGAAGGTGCGCCCTGGGCCTGTCGGAATTGGAGAATGGGCCCTGATTTGAGATGTGCTTTGAAAGTTGGCATCTTTTGTTTTTTTTTAACAAATCCTCTTTTGTGTATTTCTGTTTTCAATTTCATGATTGCTTTCCTCTTTTAACTAGATGCTGGCTGCAGCACCCTTAGATCCGCTTGACTCGGGTCCTGCCCAAGGAAAGCTCTATTTTACAGCAAACAGTACTTTTGTGACAATCAGGGTGTCTGCCTTGGGGACAGCTCTGGCCTCGTACAGCTATGGCCTCATACGCTTTCTTGTTCATCTTCTCCAGGCCTGTCTCCCTCACGGAAATGGGGGGCAGCCCCCTCTTCTGAGCCTAACCATCAGGGGCTCAGGCTTCTGTAACTGCTAAGGACTGTCTTTGAGCCTCACAGAGCTCCATTCTGCCTGAAATGTGCGAAATGTCAGGCTAGAATCTTTGCTTATTTCGTCCACACGTTCATGTTCGTGAAATGTGGCGTTTCCGTCATCGCTCGCTCCTGGGTGAAAAGTCCACACTTAATCTTCGCAAGCTGAGGCGACAGTGAAATTGTGGGAACCCCCCAGAAATTAGCGGCGCATCCTCACGTTTGCAGAGTCCGAGCTGCTTTGTTCGGTGCGGGCGCATTTTTTTAATGTGCACTTTGGAAGCGTGTACGATGACTTTACAAAATTAATGCCTATTTTAGTAGGGCCTCTTGCCCAAAATTAAGGGGAAAAAGCCTAATCATTACCCGAGACTCCATCGTCTCTCACAGTGCATGCGCCCACACCAGGGCTGTGGCTCCACTGCGTTTTCCCGTGGCGAGAATTCTGTCGACGGGAGCGGGACTGAACGTCGCCCGACAGCAGGTCCTCCCTGAACCGTAGTTCAGTGGACGCTGGTCGCAGGGGGGCGTGGTGACCCACGTGCACGCGGATTCAGCTTTTATGCGATTCTGCCCCACGTGCATGTCTTCCGAAAACAACTCTTGTGCCTCGTTTTCTGTGATTTTCATATATTGGATAGTCTTGATCATGAGGACTAACTCTTGGCCACACACACACACACACACACACACGCGCGCGCGCGCGCGCCTTGGCGATGCTGAAGGGTGAAACGTGTTGGGAAGGGCTGGAAATCACAGATGGACGCCGGGGCTGCAGTCAGACCTGAGGGCTTCCCTCCTTCCCTGGGCACGTGGACAGGACTCCCATGATTCCTTGAGGGAACAGAAAAGGCGCAGGGAGTGAACAAGGGCGGCGGAGGACGCTGGGTGTGCGGGAAGGCGGCCGGCCGCATCCCTGTGGCTCTGAGTGTGAGGGTCTCCGTGGAGAGGTGCCCGCCTGGCTTTGGGCTCCTGCCTCCCCGAGTCCTGAGTGAGCTGTGCGTGGTCCTCCCTTCCTCCCCTTGCAAGTGCTGGGATCTCAGCCCCAAAAGGCTGCTCCCCCTCTGCTCTCCCCTCCCCCACTGTTGGCTGTACCTGAGGGATGACCCGCCATACCTGTGGTGTGTTTAGGTTCATGCAAGTCACGACCTTATAAACTCACCCAGACACCCACCCCTGATAAAAAAACATTCGGCAAGAATAAGAATTGGTGGTGCTCCTTGAACGTGACAAAACACGTCTCGCTGGAAGAGGGAGCTTGGGGGGCCGTCCCCGAGGTCGGCAGTGAGACGAAAGCATCCAGTCTTTCATTGCTAGTTAACGCTGTTCTAGAGATTTTAGCCACTGCAGTTAAACAAGAGGAAAACATAAGAGGCACAGGAATCAGCAAGAAAGGAAAGCTACCTGTCTTTGCAGGTGGCACAAACCCAGAGGACCTGAGATTCAGTGATAAAAATAACTCGGATCGTGAAAGAATCCAATAGGCAATGAGGTGAATGATACTTAAAAAAAAAATGATCTGAAATAGAAAAATTACTTTTCATTATTTTTGTTTGCAGGTATGTTTGTTTTCAAAGATGCTTTTATGTCTCAAATTTTAGCTGTATCACCAAACATCGCTTTTTAGTAAATTGGAAGGTCTTGTTCTCTTTCTGTTAGTTCCCAAGATGTGATTTGCTCTGATTTGTTTCCTCTGGGACTCTCCTTGCCTGGCCCCCTGTCAGCTGTTCCCACGTGCGTTTCCCAGCCTGCGAGGGACAGTCCCCACTCACGGCCAGCTGGATGTTGAGAGGAAAGGCCCCCCAAATCCGGCTGGCTGTGGCCAGACCTCGGGAGCAGGAGGCCTGCTGGGGGTCCGCGTGGGGCCCGCTCAGGCAGGCCCCCGGCACCTTAAATAGGAGCTCCTCTCTTCTGAGCGGTTGGCAGCCTTGGGCTTTTCTTTGGCACTTTATTTTCAAATTACTTTAAACCAGAGCATTGCAGGAGTCGTCCAGAGGGCTTTTGACAAAACAGGGCTACTGCTTGTCCTCCCTTCCCTCTGGCCATTCCACTCCGCAGCGCTGGCGGCCGCTGCTGGGGCGCGCCTCGGCCCCCGGCGCATGCTCAGGTACACGCCTGGGTGCCGAGCCGAGCGCCACGAGGGGGCCGCCCGTGTGGTGTTGCTGCCACACGCTGAATACCAGGTCCCCCGCCCTCCAGCAGCCGTGTGAAACGCTTCTCGGCACAGTTACGCCTGCCAGACGGTTACCGGTGCCGACGTCCCCCTGGAGAGATCCGCCCCCACCCCTCCTCCACGTTCTCGGGGTGCACTGCTCTGCACTGCCTTCCTGGGCAGCTTTGCCCCCCACCAGGGCTGCCCTGACTCACGTGTCTTGCATTGTCCTCTTGGCTAGTTTTGCTGGAGCAGGTCCTCCAGTGGCTCCCTACAGAAGGCGGTGTATTGCCCAGGGCAAAGGCTCTGCTGCTGTGATGAAGGCCCCAGCAGTGACTTCCGGAGAGACGAGTACCGTGTCCCGTGTGACGATGCAGTTGTGCACGGTCCAGGGCTGACCTGGCTGCTGTGCTGTTGGGGACCCAGGCTTCCTCCTCCCGTCGTGCGGTCCCTGGGGGTTGCCTTCTGCGTGGCACATGATGGCATGTCCCTGTGTCAGGGTCCCAGCCTGAAAGGCCGTGGCGGACACCCCAGCAGACTACAGCCGCACCGTGCTCTCATCCCGTTGGCCTGACGAAGCCACATGGCCACGTCTGCTGAGGGTGGGTCTGGCTGTGCAGACGTGTGTCTGTTAAAACCTGGAGTTGATGTAGAAGACGGGGGACCGATGGCTGCTCTCTGTCACGGATACCCGAGAGAGAGAGACGTTTCCTGTCTGGGAACGGCATCCTCCCTGGGGACACAGGCATCACTGCATCATCTTCCAGTATCTGAGGTTTCTGTTCAGAAATCCGGGGATGTGGGATAATGGCCCGTGGGCCTGATCGCTCTTGATTTCCCCTCCACTCTGGTCACTTCTGCCTGTTCCTCTAACCGAGCTTCGCTACCTGTCCTGGCCTCCAGCCCGCCCCACCCTCGTCTTCCAGCTGACTTCTCATTGCTTAACCCACTCTTCTGTGCGGTTTGCAGTTCTTGCGTGTCTTGTGTGTGATGTCACGTCCTC
>NW_006436888.1:8656511-8658632 GCF_000325575.1 Pteropus alecto
TCCCCCCTCTCCCCTCCCCCTCCCCCATCTCTGCCGTGCTGCTGCTGAATGCCGCAGTTAGCTGGCCACCAGTCTAGGTTGTGGGCCCCACCCCCACTGTCACTGAGCACTCCAGGTGTTCATGGGAATGGAAGGGGCCCAGGAAACCGGCTTTCTTGCGAGGGTCCGTGGGATGCTGATGGGCTGGTCTGCAGAATGGTCCCTGCAGTGAGTCTTCCCAGTGCCCTCTGCTGCTCAAGGCCCGCCCCTTCCGGGCACAGTCTCAGATGGCCTTACCTTTTAGCTTCCTAAGAAACTCGAGTTGCAGCCACCACCGGCCTTCTGAGACTTCCTCTCTCTGCTCTCCGTCTCTCCTTTCCTGTAGAGCTGGCCCCTCATCTGGGCTCTGGACCCTCTCCTCACCCACTATGGGTTTTCGCCCCGCTGGCCAGCTCATCCTTCACACCGAGGTGCTGCTTCTCTCCTCTGACACAAATTAAGGCCGTGGCACTGGTCTCTTTACTTTTCCAAGAGGTGATCTGTCCATGGTCTCGTTCTTGCTGTCTACTAGGGTCGCGGGGGTGGGAACACTCAAAAATGCAGGTGCCCAGGCCCTGCCCCAGACCCACCGGATCAGACGCTGGGGAGGCCCAGGTGGTGGTCGTCTCAGAAGCTGCCCAGGTGATTCAGAACCACTGCCGTCCACGTTTGAGCCTGGAGAAGGGGACACAACTGGGGAACTACAAGCCTTACTTGCATCTGGTGCCAGGGTGTATTTCCCTGCTTTCAAAACTGTCTCCCAACTCTGAAGTCTCCCTCGTTTTCCTCCCAGGTGTCCCCAAGCGAGCAGCCCCGTGTCCTTTCATGCTAACTATTTTAAAAGGCTGAGAGGAGGAGAACTTCGTTCCTACAGTTAATTACTGTCGACCTCTCCTAATGACTCGGGGAAGAGCCCAAAGCCTAGGAAAGCAGGAGAGCTTGGAAGCTTGCAGGCCAGGGGTGAAAGACGGCGGCCCCGGCGGCCGCAGCCCTGGCCTGTGCATCAGCCGCCGCGGTCACTTTCGCGGGAGGACCGGGGCCACATGTGTCTGCGCCCGGAAGTGGACCTCGTCGGGCCCGTCTGGGCCACGGTTCTGGTTGCTCCCGCAGTGCCTGTGCTGGGTCTTCACGTGTGATAGGTATGGGAGTTGGGGCGTCTGGGTTAGACGAGCTCCTCGGCATCAGCGCTCACGTCCGGTTCCGAGTCAAAACTACCTCTGCTCAGAGCCGGGAAGTAAGGCAGGGGACATGTGGCAGGGAGTTAGGGCAACATCAGTTTCCTGAACTTTTCAGTTCCCCAGCAGTCATCTGGGCCCTCCTCCTGGAGGATTCGGTGCAGCTGGCCTGGACCGGGGGCCCGGGCACCTGTGCGTTTAATGTGTGCCCCGCGCTGGTGGTTCCGATGGTCCGCAGTCCCCAGAAACTCACGGCCAATGTGTGCCTTTGTCTCAACAAATCCAGTGGCCAGGCCCCCACACCTTAGTCCCTCGACCTCTCGAGAGCGTCGGCCACCACTGACCCCACCACCCTGACGTCCCCTCCGTGTTTCCGGCCCCTACCTGCTCCAAAACCACAGTCCTCCATGCCAGGGTGGCATCAAGTGGCTGGGTGAGACACAGATGCGGGCCGACCTGCTTCTCAGACGATTCTCCCTCCACTGCGAGCAGGGACGTCCGGGCGGGTCCCCTGAGTCTCGGTTTTCCCCTCACCTGCCCCGAGTGGAGTTTTTCCCCAAGGTCTGTCCTGGCCTGCTCCTCCCTCGCATCCTCCGTGGCCCCCTCCGTGGGCACCGGCAGGTGTTTGTTCCCTGCTCAGATGTCCCCTCATACCCTGGAGGCCGTGGGCACCTCCTCTGGGACAGTGGCCCGTGGACCTGACGTCTCTCTTGATTTCCTTCCTCACCTGGTGAAGCTGCTGTGTGAACGGTGCCACCTGGGGCCGCAGCTTCTCTAACTTAACCTCCCTTGGCCTCGGTTTCTTTGTCAGGTGCTCTGGGGTTGGGGCCGCGAAGTGAGGTGACACAGGGAAGCAGCCGGCACTTAGGAGGTACTTAATGAGGGTTCATTATTTCTATAGTTTTTATTTGATTTATTAGTTTGATTA
>NW_006436888.1:8658642-8666890 GCF_000325575.1 Pteropus alecto
GAGGGAGAGACTGTCCTACTGCATGGAGAACACCTGCCTTTTCCTCCTACCCAGTGGGGCATTTATGAAACATAATCGCGTGTGTGACCTCAAAGAGGATTTTAATGGTAAAGTCCCCAGCATGGGCCCCGTTAAGCTAAACGTCCATGTCAAGAACTTATCCGGCCCACCAGTTAAGACATACTCCTCCAAATGTCTCCTGGTCAGAATGTAAAATCTGGACTCCTCTAGAAAATATTGAAAAGGAGGCTAAGGATGTTCTCAGAGAAAAAGCGGGTAACTTGGAGCCTAAAAAGAAAAGTTAAAAATACCTAAACGCGTTGGAACTGGAAAAAGAGTAACAGAATCCACCCCCGGAAAGAAGCAGGGGGAGCCGGAGGGGGCCCGACTCCGCATTCTCGTCTTTGGGGCCCAGGCTACGGCTCCCACACGGCTCCGACTGTCCCCTCACCCTGGTCCCCAGGTCCAAATCCTCATGGCCATGCAACCTGTGCATTTCGAGCCGTCAAAGCCCTGCCACCTGTCCCGTCCCTCCCCTGGTTGCCATGTCCTGGGGCTCCCCACCGTTGGGGACTCCCCTCCCTCTCCCAGCCAGCCCAGCCTGGTCTTGGCTGTCACGCCACGGGCCTGCCTGCCACCTCCCGGATGCAGTCTGGAGTGGCTCCCCACGCTCCTCACTCAGCCCTGGGCTCTGTTTCTCTAAACTCGCCTCTGGCTTTTCTGTCTCTGGTGCTTCTGGGAGCCCCTCCCTCCCCCGGCCGAAGCCCCTCCCCCTCCCCCTCCGCCTTGTGCCGGCTAAGGGAACTCGGCCTTTCTGCCTCCTAAGAGAGTGCTTTCCTGGAGATTGTGCTCTTTCTCGTCCTTGCTCACCTCTCCCACGGAGCCTCGTGCCCAGAACCGACTTGAATGTCCACCCTGGAGGAAGGAGTCATTTGGAAAGATGTCTCGAGTCACTGTTGCCAGGTGGCTGTGTCCTTTTCTCTGTTGGAATCATGGGCACTAAGTCAAACTGGCCACGTGGCTCTGGTGTCCTTGCTTGGAGCTGCCAGGTTGGGCCTTTCTCACTCGGACAGGCTCTGCCCTGGGCTCCACGGTGGCCTGTGGTGGCCACGCTCCTCAGAGGAACCCACTGCGCTCTGCCTGACCCTGCCCTGGCTCGTGGGCTGCCATTCCATAGCTGTGAGGGGATCACTGATCCCTTCCTTACATGGAGTGATTCTGCTTCCAGAACCAGACCAGGGCCTGGCCAGTTTGGACCACGCCTGCACCCACCCCAGGTCATGTCGGGACTGTGAGTGTTGACTGGCCGTCGTTTCAGAAAATGGCCAGGACGAGCTCTTTTCTGTCCTGTGCTATTAGGAGTCTAAAACAAATCCATGTGCTAGGGCTCCCCAGCCGTGATGGTCTGGGCGGGGCTGGGGAGGTGCCAGCTGTGCCGGGCCGATTGCGGGGCGGCCTCGCCGACCCCAGAGGGCCCCCAGCTCTGTAGTCCACTTGCACTGGGAAAGTGACGTGACAGCGACTCGGTCAGGTCACTGGGTCTGCACTGTCACACTGTCCAGGCAGACGCGGCTCTCCCTCTAGCTGGAGACCACTCCGCCCTCCCCAGCAGCGAGGTCTCCCCAGCCCCACCTTTGCCCCTGCATCCCATGGCCCCTTCCCTTCAGCACCTCGGACAGCGTCTGCTCCCGCCCTTCCTGTCCCTCCCCTCTGGATGCTGGTCCAGGTGCCTCCCCCCTGCCAGGGTCACCCCCTGACCTGGTACCCGGCCCCTCCTCTCAGCCTCCTTCCCAGGCCCGGGGGTCGCCCCCCGCGGTTTCCCCCCTTCCCGTCCTACACCGGTTCCTGGGCCCGTCCTTGCCCTCTGCTCGCGGTCCCTGCCCTGGGAGCGCGACTCATCGGGTTTTCCGCTGCCCTAGGCCGATGGCTCCAGCCGCCTTCTCAGGACCTCCCTGGCATGGCTGGCGGGTCGCTCCAATTTGGTGTCAGACACAAGCTTTTCTGCCGCGCACCCCCCCTGCAGTGGCGGCCACGCCCTCCCCCTGGCTGTCGAGCCGGACGTCCCGCACTCTGGCACCCTCTCACAGACCCTCCACTGCCTCCTCCGTCAGCCAGGCCTCTGGCCTCTGCCTTCGGAACATCAGAGTCTGCATTCTGACCACCTCCAACGTCACCTCAGGGCTGCCCACTGGCAGTGAAATGGCCTCTCGCCCAGCCTCCCGACGTCCCCGACAGGCCTCCTCGGCACGGCAGTGACTTTGGGGGTCAGCAGGAGCCAGGCCGGCGGCTCCCATCTCCCGTGCCTCTTCCTCCCGCCATCTCCCCCTGCGCCTCCCCACCCACCGCCGCCTGTCACCCCCGCCGTTCCTGGGACGCCTGCACGCTTTGCGCCTGCCTTCCCCTCCTCCCGGCTGCTTTCCTTCTGCCTGGGCTGCAGTCCCCTCGGCAACTGCACAGCTGTCTCTTTTACTTCGGGTCTCTGGACAAAAGGTGGCCTTTCCTACCGCCTTGGATAAAGCAGACCCACGTCCCCTGACCCTGCTTACCTGTGTTCCAGAGCGTGTCTCACTCCTTGACAGGTATTTCTCCCGTTGGCTCGCCACCCCCACCAGAATGGAGGCTCGCTGGGTGGAGACTTTGGTCTGTTTTACTCACTGCTGCATCCCCAACACTGAGCACAGGGCCTGGTTCAGAGCAGACGTGCAATGTGCTGAACGCACGAGCTGGAAAGAGCAAACACAGAACTGCCATGCGGGGTGACACCACCCGGGGCAGCGTGCAAGGAGGCTGTGCACATGTTTCATGTGGGAACACGTGATGGTGGATCCCTCACTCAGTGACCACTACCGAGCACCTCCCACATGCCAAGCCCCGCGTGAGGCCTGGGGATGCGGCAGAACACGATGCAGACACTGCCCCGCCTGAGATGTCAGGAGGCAAACCCCTTACAGCAGACCCTCCACACACAAGTCCAGCAGCCAAGAGGACACACGTGACCACCCAAGGGTCCCAGGGCTGGGGGACTGCACAGCTTAGCCAGGACCCGGAGGCTGGGCAGAGGAAGAAAAGGCAGGTCCCTGGGGGAGGGGGTGCAGGCGCAGAGAGAAGCGTGGTGGCCCAAGCAGGGGGCGTCTGGGAGGCGAGGTGCCGGACGAGGCCTCCCACCCAGACGCTCTGATGTGCCTGCTTTTCACGGGCGGTCGTGAAGGCGCAGTTATTTTGCACCTGTGGGAGGAATTTATTTCACTGACAAATACGGACTAAGGCACAGATGCTCCTTTCCAGTTCTGTGGCCCCATTTAACGGAGCTCCTGCTGCGTGGTGTGGTCGACAGTGTGTCGAGCCCTCGCTTAGGGGAGAAGGAAGAAGTTGCCGAGCATGGCACGTCTGCTGCTCGTGAGGAACCGCTGGTCCAGTGGGGTCAAGGCAAGCAGACACATGCTGGCTTGAAGCCGAGGGCTGCAGTATGTGACAGCCACATGCCTTTCAGTTCTCACTTTCTAAGAATCCTTTTTAGTGAAAACGTTGTTCTCTGCAGCTAACACCTCAAAGAGCAGCTTCGACACTTCCAGACAGTGGCCCGAGGGGACCAGGGCGGAGGTCCAGTTACAACCTGAAACCCTGGCCCCCGGCTGGCCGTGGGATTTGTGCCCCTACTCAGAGGACCCGCTGACCCCGATCTGAGAAACCGGCGTCTCCCCGTCCACATTGGTCCCTCCGCAGCCTCTTCCAGCTGGGGCCGTGTGTGGTTTGGGGTCCCTGCTGGCCAGCAGTCCTCCCTCTTCCGGAAATGCAAAGCATTTCGCTTGAGAAAAGCCGGTCAGCCACACAGTATGAGAATGTCCTTCTCTACAAGTGCACTGGCGTCTTCTGATTTTGGTGCCATAGAAACTCCCTTTTGCTTCCTCTTTAGCTGTGGTCATTAGGGGCACACATGGCAGATGTTCCCCAGCAGTATCTTTCCTGTTCAGTCTCACGAACAGAGAATTCTTAAGTGTTCACCTTCACCCCTGACTTCAGCCGAGAGGCTCCTTTGAGGAAACACACCCCCTGCGATGATTCTTGACCTTCAGAGATGGGACCTCGCCTTGCGTGGGCTCCAGGCCAGGCCGCACACTCCCTGTCCCCACCTCAGAGCAGGGCAGGGAGGGGTCTCCCGCATAGCCGCTGCCGCCTTTTCCCTGGACTCTGGCAGTCAGGACAGGAAGTTGCCTGCCCTACTTTCTCTGCTGCCTTGTTCAAAATGGAGAAAGCATCGATTTTCACATAGCAGCAGGCAGATGTGACCATGACCTTTTCAAGCTCCCTCATACAGAACGTGAGGGATATAAAATAGTCAGCAGTCCCTTCCCCCGGACCCCCCAGGTCCACTTACACTCTGCCACGGGAGCCACTGTCCTGTGTCTGAAGCCCCCGCCAGAGTCCCCACTCTTGACATTTTGGTGTTCGAAACCCTTCATCTTTAATGCACTGTACGTTAATTGCCAAAAGTAATCCTCGTTTGTTACCGTAATTAATATTCCCCTGCCCTTGGTCCTGATTCACGGAGGTGCCGCAGGTACAATCAGAACCTGGGAGGGAGGAGCCAGACTAGACTTGTCTTGGGAGGCTGTCATTCAGCCGGCTCTTAGAATAACCTGTATAATTACCAGAGGGTGGGCTCGGCTCGTCAAAACGAGATGAACTTACTATCGTTTTCTCAATATAGGAGGCTGGCACCCACACACCGTCACTTGGAATTAAATATAGAAACGGGGGCATCTCAGTTGCCACCCACAGTGCAGTCAGCGCGCTGGGCTCCGAGCTGCTGACTGCTGCTTCGGGTCTGTCGGCAAGCGTGACCCAGCCAGCCAGCCGGGCCTGGAAAATAAAATCAAGCCTCTATTTTTAATCCAGTCAACATATTGTCAATACTTTAAAAAAACCTATAAGCACTTTAATATTAGATGCTAAAATGCCTTTAGTAGCCGATGTTTATCCGTGTGTTGGTGGCCAAGTAAGTCTGATTTTTTTCCTTCGCATAATTCCTGAGATGGATGCAGTGCCCGAGGCCAGCGGGTCCATGATTTTGATGTTTTACAGGGTGAATCTTGTGCATCGAGGACAGCACACAGCAGAGTGTTATTTGCCAAAGTTATTTTCCTGTCGTCTGCCACACCCATTGTACCTAAATGGGAAAAAATGGATGGGGTTTTTCAGTAGGAATATGGAAAAAGGCATTTTTGGGGACATTTGGATACTCAATATTTTGACTTACCGTGGGAAAAAGGGAAGGGGAGAGATGGGGCTCCAGGTGTCAGGGAGGGCTGGTGGCTTCGTCAGCAGCACGGGCCCTGCGGGCAGTTAGGAGGGGACCAGCCACATACCAGGCAGGCGGGTTTCTGCTTTATTTTTTTCTAACAAAATACGTTTTTCTCATTCAACACAGTGATTGTGAGATGTTGTCACCGTCGTAGCGAACTGTACTTTTTGGTCGCCATTTCACAAGCGTGTGGCTTGTGAATCGTCTCAGTTCTGCCCAGTCGTTTCCTCCCAGCAGTGGGTAGCAGGGGGTCTCGGGACCCGCCCCGCCCCACAGGGCTAGGTCCAGGCCTGCTCCTCACCGGAAGAGGCGAAGGGGCTAGAAACCAACGTTTTATAATCTCAGTTCCCTCCCCGCTGATTAGCCCCCAGAGTCCGCCTTACATATGGGACCGCAGAGGGCCACGGTGACCCTTCGCTTGTCTGCAGGTCCGCTGCAGCAGCCCTGAGATGTGCATTCATCACCGCACGGACACCTGGGACCGCCAGGGGCCACAGGCATGTTTCCCACGGCCCGTCTCCTCTGGCAGAGATTTCTGAGTCCGTGTGATCCACGCTTCCCTCACATGCCTTTTCAAGGCCAGCGCTGGAGTTTGGGACAAAGTTTCCATGTAGCAAGCCCTCATCTCTATCTTGCTGTCACTTTCCATTGACCCCAGCGTGGCCTCCCCGAGAGGGACAATGAATGGCAGCGGGAGCCTCCGGGAGCTCCCCCAGGCCCAGTGCTGTGCAGCAGACCCAGTTCTTTCCAGAACCCCCTGCCCTGTAGGGTGACTGCTGGCGGTCTCCTCACCCGCTGCTGATAAACTCCCTCGGGAGCAGAATCTGCTCGTAGGCGCACGTGGTGGCATCATGCCTACCCCTGACCTAGCAGTGGACGTGCGTGAGCTCAGCCGTGAATGCCAGTCTTTCCATGTGACAGGTCTGCAGCCGGTCACTGTTCCCCACCTGTCTTTCAGCTACATTCGTACGCTGGCTCTTGGAGTCGGGAGGGGGCTGTCCCGACCTAGCAAGATAATTTTGAATATCAATTTTGTTATCCCACGAGTCTCCTAGCACAGCTGGCTTTGGGCTTCTGTGGGTTGGATGAGCGGGCCTTTCCCAACCTCACTGCAGTGGTGAACCAGATTGCTGCCCAGTACAGCCCAGCAGCTTGCTGTGGGAGCCGCTTCCAGGATGATTGTGATCTGTTGGTCAACCTACTTCCCTCCCTCCCTCCCTTCCTCCCTTCTTCCCTTCCTTCCCCCTTTCCTGAGTGCTGCATGCCAGGTTCAGAACTGGGCAGGGACACAGAGACGGTGAGGGATGAGCCCACCTGCTGGCTTCCATGTCACACGTGATACAGATGGCCTGGGGTGGGGGTGCTGGGCCGGGGCTGATGGGGGCATCTGGCATTGGGAGCTCGCCCAGCTGCTGTGCCTTCCCTGCGTCCGCCTTGGGCTCCGAGCCTGTGCTGGCTGGCACACGCTTGGGCCCTGAAGTATAATTAGTAACAGTGAAGTCCCTTGTGCAGTCTCTTCCAGCATTTTGGAGAAAAGGGCAGGACCCCAGTTCGAAGGAGCCGATCATGACTTCTTCCATTCACCCTTCCATTCTTAGCATCCGCTTTTCAGAACTAACAGACAAGGGTTATCTGTAGGTACCTTCTGCATTCTGAAATTAGTTCCAGCTCAAACCGTTGCTTCCACCCCCTCACCCTCCTTCCTGCCCTGACGAGACACCCTCCCACCCCCACAAGTTGATGACACCCTCTGGTGGCCGCCCGCTGGCTGCGCTGGGTCCATGGCCCCCCACCTCGCCGTGGTCTTGAACTCTCATACTGTGTCTCAGTCAGGAGTTCCACTGGGGGTTCAGCCTCTCTGGTCCTGGATTGAGAGTCAGTGAGGGTGGCCACAGGTGGCCTGTGGTTGGGGGCTGGTCCCCACCCTGGCCGTTGGACACATGCTTCTGTGGGCTTCTGGTTCCTGCTTTGGAAATGGAGACAGTCATGTGCCTGCCCTACAGGGCTGCTGTCCAGGGAGGGTCAACATCCGTCCGTCCGGGCACCCAGGAGGCGTCACGGAACAGAGCAGCTCCCTCCCTCCACGAGCCGGCCTCCAAGCCGAGCAGCTCCGCGCTGTGCTTGAGCCGAGCCTCCTGGACCCCCAGGACACGCCAGCTGGTGTTCTTGGCGTCCAGCTCGCTGTGCACAATGGCCTCGTCTCCTCTCTGGCCTGGGCCAGGGGCTCAGTGGACGGGCCAAGGCTGCTGCTGCTGCTGCGGGCAGAAAGGCCAGGAGGTGGGCTCAGTCCAGGCTGCTGGTTCCACCCCGTTTCCAATAACTGCTTAACCCGACAGAGTCCTTGCAGAGCAAATCGTGACTCCTCGTATTAGACGTTGAGCTCTGAGCTGCTCGAAGCCAGCTCCCCTGACCTCCCTCGGCCCCCAGACTCATCGCTGGGGATGAGCCTGGCACCTGCGTGCTGTCCCTTCTGAAGACCCTTCTTCCCAGCATTTCATTCACATTCCCTTTAGATTGACTTCCTGTGACTTTGGGCCTCGCTGTTGATTGAAAAGTGGGGGTGCTGCTGCCCCCTGCGTGGACTGCGCAGGATGGAGCACGGGTGGCTGTCAGTGTCTGCCACATCGGTGTCATTTATGGTTGTCATCAATTAGCAGGATCTTCTATGAGAAGTCCTGGTAGTAAAAGCGTAACTTTTTATTTAATCGGGAACACTAAGCAGAACTTTTTATTCTAGCAGTGTGCAAACATGCACAGAAATGAAGAGCACGGTGTGGGGAGCCCCCTCCTGCACAGACACGCCCCCTCCCCCTCACTGATGCGCCCCCTTTATCACCCAGGCTCCGCTGAAGTCACGGCTTCTGCCGCTGCGTTTCCGTGAGGCCTCTGGCCAGGGCAGCGGGACCTTCTGTTCTTGCTCTAGTTATATCAAATTTGTTTTCCCTA
>NW_006436888.1:8666929-8694287 GCF_000325575.1 Pteropus alecto
TGAGTAGATTCCTCCCGCACGTGCAGGTTCCAGGCTTCTCCGAAGTGCTGGTGGCGCGGGTAGCAGGGCCCCTCCAGCTCCCTGCCCGCCTGTCCCTTGCCGAGCCCTGCAGGCATTTGCAAGTCTTCCCTAAACATGATTAACTGGGAGCCTGGCTTTCCCTGGGAGCCTGGTTCTCTGCCCCCAGGTTTTTAGAAATCATTGTTTCCTGAGGTGAGTCTACAAGACTTTCTAAGACTTCTGTTAGGTCGATTGATGTCACTTTGCTGCTTTTGTAGGTTAAAAATGGTTGAATGTTGGTAGTTTCATGTAGTTCAACCTAAATGTTTTAAATTTTAAATACGAAATAAATTTAATACTGTGCTGTCCTGGGGGTCCAAGATTGGAGGTTCGGGGACTAGCAAGTGTGCAGTCGGGACCCCACCAGACCGTGGGGGGCTGAGCAGAAGGCCGCGTGCGGTCTGGGGTTTGAAGGCCCCTGGGTCCTGCGTGAGTTGGCTCTTCTTGTTCGTTTCACATGACAGCTTTATTGAGATGGTAGCCACATGCCATACAAGTCACGCGTCACAAGTCATTGATTTTTAGTGTAGTCACGGAGTTACACAGTCGATTTTAGAACATTTTCATAACCCCGAAGAGAAACTCTGTGCTCTTTAGCACTCGCTCCCCATTTCCCCCTGACCTCCCGCCCCGGCAACACGAGTCTGCCTTCTGCCCCTGGATTTGCCCCATCTGTACCTGGATATCGTGCGACATCCGGCCTTGGCGTCCGACCTCTTGCACTCAGCATGTTCTCAAGGTTCGTCCACATCGTAGTGTGTGTCGGTCCTTTGTCTTCGCGTTGTGGGGTTAGGCCCGCTCTCTCTGTCCACTCGGCGGTCAGTGGGCCTTTGCGTCGTTTCTCCTTTCTGGCCACCGTGAGTGAGTAGTGCTGTCGGGAACCTGGGTGCAGGTGTTCGTGTGCACACGTGTACACCTGTTCCGCTCTCTCGGGCGTACACCCAGAAGTGGGATTGCTGGGTCGTGTGGTGACTGTTCAGCCGTTTGAGGAACCCCACATCTCCTCCCAGGTGGCCACCCTGCTTCCCACTCCACCAGCAGCTGCGAGGTTCTGGCGCCGCCCCCTATCACCCAGGCGTGCCGTCTGCCTTTGGTGCAGCCGCCCCAGTGGGTGTCGCGACGGAACTTTCTGGCAGGATAAGGTGTCCGTAGAGATTAGGAAAAGGATCGTCATTTTGTTAGCGGCCAGGAACAGCCGCGGTCATTTTTCAAAAGCTCTGTAGGAAGCCAGGTGTCCCAGCTCCAGCGTGCCCTTTCCGTGCCTGGCATGGCACCTGCCGACAGGTAGCTTTGTGTGTGATGCCTCGTTTCCAGGCTAGGAAATAGTCTGACCTGCCCTGTCCCCCTTCTGTGTGCAGGTGTCACCATGAAGCTCATGGACGATGTGGCCGGGATCGTGGCTGCACGTCACTGCAAGACCAACGTAGTCACGGCTTCTGTGGACGCCATTAACTTTCACGACAAGATCAAGAAAGGTGAGAGACCTCTGCCGAGAACGAGAGGGGGCGGCGGCCTCCGGCTTCCTGGACCCCCTGCCCGGGCCCTGGCGTCTGCCCGTTTGCCACGAGAAACGGGAAGCCGGAGCCTCGTGCTCTGTCCCGTGGATGCGTCCCCACGCCTGCGGTTCGCTGATCTGACTCTTCAGTCTGGGAAAATGTGTCACTCCGGTATGATCGGAGCCTTTATCCTGCTAGAGACAGGCATAAACTCGTCCTCTGAAAAGGCCCCACGAACTGACCGCTGCAGAGGTTCCTCGCGGACAGTGGCCTCCGCCCCGGGTGGAGGGGGCAGCACCCGCCCGCAGCCCCCCGTGGCCTGCCTGTCTGCTCCCCGGGCAGTGCTGGCTTTGCTACTTTTCCCGACACAGAGATCTAGTCCCAGCGACTCGGGCCGCACCTGGGAACCTGCTTGAGTGTCTCGGCGCATTTGCCTCTGTCTGGGTGTGTGCAGCTCCCCACGCTCAGCCCACGTCGCTGCTGGTCTGGAGATGAGCGACTGTCCCCTCCCGACAAGTGGCGATTTCTGTCATGTTGTGTCTTCGCCCCTGAAACGTAGCACTTCACTGGGGGCTGGGTGGTGTCAGGGCTGCCAGAGCCTGGTGTCGGTCCTGGGGGAGCCTCGCCGTGAAAACAGCCTTTGGAAGCCCCTGTGGAGTCAGGCCGGTCCCTGGCTGCGGGAGGTGACAAAGTAGGAGAAAGGCAAGCTGGACCGACCTTGGAGGGGACCTCAAGAAGCACTGCTCTGAGCAAAGCAGTGCTGTGTCCAGAGCCACAAAAGCCCCCTCCAGACCCCCCAGCGCTCCCCCTGGTCCCGCCGAGGCCCGGCCTGGCCACTGTGCTGCTCCTCAGGCCACACCTGGCCGCTGAGTGTGTGAGTGCTGGGGCGAAGCCCCCCGAGACTGGAGGCGTTGTGAGTAAGTAGGCTTACCGAGTTGAACTTGGGATGCTTTTAGGGTACGAAAAGAGTGGTCTTCACCCTGCTCCCCTCTGCTCTGCAGATCACTTCTTAACTGGCAGGCGTTTGCCACGGACGTGGGTCACAGTGTCATCACAGGGTCTGCCCAGGACGAGTGAGTCTTGGCCGCCTTGGCTCGTCCTTCGTGGGCCTTGGACGTGGTGTGCAGTGCTGGCGTGAATCTTTGGGACGGGATGGTGCCTGTCGTGCAGGATTCACGCTTCTCCTTTTCTGGAGCGACTCCCTGGGCAAGTGACCGTGACCAGAGCTTCGCTGTTAAATGCGGCCTCAGAATCCACAGTGGAAAGCTAGTGACTTTCTGTGGACCCCTCCTTGTGCCGTGTCTCCCCTGCGCCCTTCAGGAGCCGCCAGCCAAGAGGAGAGCTAGGCTTTCCCAGAGGGCCGAGCGGTTTCCTGGGTGTCGGCCTGGTCAGCAGCTGTGCTTTGCCGTTGAGGGAAGTTCTCATAGAAATGAAGACCCATCGAGAGATTTCCCTCCACCCCTGCACCCTGAGACCAGAATTCGCCTCCCAGTAGGGGTCCGGGGGGGCACGGCTGGGTCCCGGTCGGTGGGAACTGCTAGTTTGAGGGGAGGCCATGCACACTGGCTGGAGGGCTTCTTCTAAGGATCGATTTAGGGGACCTGCTTTACAAAGACTCCTCTTCCGAAAGGTTACTCGTGCTCCCAACACAGAACGGAACTGGGGCTTCATTTTCAGAAGCCGTGACTTCCGCCAGCATCCCGCCGCGGATTGGTTCCGTTCAGGCGGAGGCCGAGGAGTGAGCTGCGTGGCAAGGGGGCTGCCCGGGGCCCCCTCGGGGGTTCCAGCCTTGGCCTTGCACTCTGCTGGCCTGTGGGGCTGGGGAGCAGGGGCTGCGCCCGTTTTCTCGAGTCACGTCTTGTTTTGCGTATGAAGGAATTTGGGCCAAAACTAAAATAGCAGTTACAGAGTCTGGCCTAGTTCTGGGCCGGCGACCCCCAGGGGCCGTTTAGACACTGTCCCGCCTTATTTGTTGTTTCCCGGAGGACTGTCCCTGTGTCGGGTTGCCAGCTCTCTGTGCCGTGGCTCTGTCGCCGAGCCTGCCCGGCACAGTTCGGGCAGTGCACAGGCTGCAGCTGCTCAGAGGCAGAATTGTCACATTTTGTCTCCAGTTCCAGGGGACAGAGGCCTCTGCAGGCGCTGCCGCTTCACATGGCTCCTGTGCTCCTTTATGGGGGCTGCAGAGCGAGGCCGGGCGAGCCCGGGGTGGCCCTGCTGGACAGCAAACAGACAGACAGTACGGGCGTTTCAGAAACTTGGGGTCGACGTTCCTGCTTGTTCTGCTTTGACTTTCTGATGCGAATCCGCTGAGATCACTTTACAGCCGCGGGACTCTCCGGGGCGCGGACCCCCAGCTGCTGCTGTCCTTGGGCCCAGCACCTTCCGCTGTCGCCTTGCGGTTCTGCCCTAATGTGAAGGGGCCAAGAGGGCCGGACCCGCCACCCCACGGGCGCGAGGCGGCACCGCCGAGCCCCGGGACTGCTGGTGTCCACGCGTGGGCGGCGGCGGGGTCTAGTCTGTGAAGAGCGGCGAGCGAGTGTCCCCATGCTGCGCAGCAGACAGCTGCCACCGGCGGCTTAAAGGAACAGAAATTTTCTGTCCCCCAGTTATGGAGGCCGGAGATCCGAAACGAAGCCACGCTCCCTCCAAGCCTCCAGCGGAGGGTCTCTCCTCGTCTGCAGCTCGGGGGGCTCCAGGCGTCCCTCGTGTTCTGGCTGCATCCCCCAAACTGCTCCGTCTTCGTGCGGCCCCTCCTTGTCCTGTTCCGCCTCTCATCCAGACACGTGTCGCAGGATTTAGGGCTCACCTAGATAGTCCAGGAGGGTCTCACCTCACGCTCCCTAACTCGGTGACCTCTGCAAAGACCCTTGTGTCAAATAAGGTCACCTTCTGAGGTTCTAAATGGATTTATCTTTTGGGGGGCCACCATTCAGCCCACTACTGATGCCTCCTCTCCTGCAGCTTAATTCTTCAGACACAGCCCACTTTCTCTAACAGACTCACAAGCTTGGTAAAACCCCCTTGTGTCTCTGCCCACGTGGGCGTCCATCCCTCTTTTGTGAAAGCCAGCGGTAAAGTCAGGGCCCGACCCAGAGATAGGAGGCCCTGAGGGGTACAGAAGCGAGGGGCACCCCTCCTTCCTGGGCCGATACAGTGAGGGGACAGCCCAGGAATTAAGCCTTGTTGCCAGCCACACGTGCCGCCCGTGTACGAGTCTCCTGTGGCTGCTGTAACGAACTCCCACCAGCTCGTGGCTGAAAGCAGCAGACGCGCTCTCTGACCCTGGTGGAGGTCAGGCAAGGTCCGTGGGCCGTGTGTCCTTCCTGAGGCTCCGGGGGGCCAGGGGCTGAGCCTTTTCCCGCCTGTCGAGGCAGTCGCATTCCTTGGCTGCCGGCTCCTTCCTTCAGCCCCTGCTTCCGTCACCCTTTCCTCCTCCTCTGACCTCCTACCGCCCTCCTACAGGGACCCTGGTGACATTGGGCCTGCCACCTCGCAGTCCTTAGTCCCATCTGCCGAGTCCAGAGTCCCCTGCATTAGGACTTGGGCATCTTGGGGACCACTTTTCTGATGACCGTAAGTGGCATCTTAGGAGACGGACTGTGACCTTCTGACTTAGCCATTTCGCTGCGCTTTGGTAGAGAAACAGCTGAGACCTGAGGCAGGAGATGCTCAGGCTTGTCTCCCTTCAGCCTCTGGTAAAGCTTCTTACTCTGGAGAGTGGGCCCTTGGACGATGTCAGGCAGACGCCAGGCTGTGGCCTCGCCTGTCACTCGGCGGGGCGGGGGAGGGTGTCCATCAGAAAGCTATGCCTGCAGCTTTGCGTCGTGGAAAGTCAGACGACAGCTTTGAATTTCAGCCACAAAGGGCGCGTGCTGAAGAGGGAGGGCTCACAGCACCCACCGTGCAACACGAGGGGGCGGGGCAGCTCTCCGCCGTCGGTGGCCGGTTCGCTGTTCACAGACGGCGTCTGCTAGGGCGCCGTCTCTGCTTGCCTCGGCTGCAGAGGGCCACCCGTCTCGGGACCTGGACCCTCGTTCCCATGCCGCCCCGTGTTCATAGTCTGTAACGCTGGTGGCCTGTCCTTCCTCTCCTCACGGCTGGGATGGCTGCCCGTGACACAGCCTCCCGCCTGGGGCTCAGAGTCCTGCGTGCCAGCCAGGTTACGCGGTCCTCAGCTGGGGCGCGCTGAGGAGCACTTTGTCCATGAGACTGGGTCATGTCAGACCCTAGTGTCACCGACGTGGCGACTTGTCAGAAAATAGTTGCTGACACTGAAACCG
The DNA here is from genome assembly GCF_000325575.1 of Pteropus alecto. Taxonomy (NCBI): domain Eukaryota; kingdom Metazoa; phylum Chordata; class Mammalia; order Chiroptera; family Pteropodidae; genus Pteropus; species Pteropus alecto. Next base: position 8,672,766 of record NW_006436888.1, read on the forward strand.
CCCGCCCCGTGAGCGATGAAGCTTAAAAATATGAGCCTGCTTTTTACACATCACTCGCTCTATTTCTATTTTTTTTTTTCCTTTAGTCGAGATGTAAAAACTATTGCCGAGGCAACCGTTAAGAAAAGTTGAAGGGGGACATCGTCACCTTTGGCATAACGGTTTGGAGACCTTGGGTGCAGAAACCTAAAGCTAAAATTTTCTTGTGGAGAAATGACCTCTTCAAACTCTTGGGGTGGAAAATGAGGAATCTTCTAGAAGGTGCTTTGGGGTGTGTTATGTAAGAAACACCGAAGTTACTTCACGCTCTCTGTCCTTCTCTTGATAAAGTTCACTGCCGCGGCTCTTTTTGGAGCTAAAGCACTGAGCTGTTCCTAAAAGCTTTAAACACTTGGCAACGTCTCAGCTGTGGTCAGGGCAGTTACGCCGTCTTCCTTCTCAAGTCCCTGGCAAGCCGCTGAGGTCTGCCCGTCTGCCCGGGGAGTCGGGCCGGCACCTGCCAGCCCCCCGGGCCGTCCACCGCAAGCAGCTCAGCTACGACCTGAAAAGGGAAGTTGGCGCGGTCCCCCGCGCAGCCCCGCACAGGCACCCTCCCGCACCGCGGGGCTCACGCAGCCGAGCCCGCACACAGCCCGGCGGGCAGGTGCTTACCCCGGACTCCCGAGTGGCAGCTGTCTGCCGCGCGGTTGTGTATGGGACTCATGGCTCCTACAGCAGCTTGAAGTCACTGCTAAGGAAGGGTACTGACAGGTCGTGGCGTCCAGCCCCGGAAAAGGCACCGCTCTCTGTGTCCCTCTCGTCGGCCTCAGCCCAGGGCCCCTCTCCTGCGGGGCTCAGCGTGTCGGAGGCAGACTGGTGACGTCGGCTCTGCCTGCAGGACTGCAGGCCAGGAGAGCAACGTGCCCTTCCTCGCTGGCACGCGCCGCAGTCCAGGTGCTCAGCGGCCGCAGTGGCCAGTGGCCCCCGTATCGCGCAGTGCAAATAGGGGAACATTTCCACCACCGCAGAGTGTTCTGCTGGGGGCGCTGTCCTCTGGACTGTGGGCTCAGTCCCCAGCGACCCAGTGTTCGGGCGTGGCTGCCCAGGCGCCGTGTGCAGGGTGCAAGGCCCTGGAAGGGATTTCCTTAGACCCCTGCAAACCCGAGCGTGCTCTGGCACAGTGCCCAGCGCCCGGCGCCCCCTGCAGCATGGCACCCACTCCACCCACCACAGCCCGCGCACGAAGCACCTCTGCCCGCAGCCCTGTCAGCGGTCGGTCTGCACGGGGGGACCCCTCAGACCTTGGGGTTCACCAGAAGGGCCGGCTGCTCGATGGTGCCCGTGGACTCTGCTCTTTTGTGGAATTGAGAGGAGCTTGATTTTAGATCCAACTCCCACACTGAGTCAGAAATCCGAGAGTTGGAGCCACCAAATGAGAGCCTGACAGAACGTACAAAATACCACGCAAACCTGACCTTGTGCCTTGGTCGAATGCCTTTTCGATAGGACACCTGCAGTGCCGACTTCCTGGGCCCCTGCGGGACCGGCGGGAACCCCGCAGCTGTGCGATCTGCCGCTGGGACCTTGGCCCGAGTGGCCGCTGGGCTTCCTTCATTTTCACTTGGAACCTCGTCTTGAGTTTCCAGATGCTTTTGGTTGTGTCGGGACCCCTCTTGAAACATAGAAGTGTCACGTTCGTTGGTAGAAACGTATCATAGAACTTTTTAAATGATAATATTCTCTGAGCTCCATGAAGTATTGTGTTCCTGATTTATAGTTACGATTTAGCGTAAGAGCCCAGAAGAACAGAGGCTACCTTAAAATTCTCCAGCCGAGCTTCCACCTTGGTGGTTTCTATGGTTTCTGTAGCAGTTTACCAAAAATTTAGTGGCTCCAACAACTCAAATTTGTTCGGGTCTCAGAGGCTAAAACCCAGGTGTGGCAGGGCGGTTTCCTTCTGGAGGCTCCAGGGGGAAAATCTGTTTCTCGCCTTCCCGGCTTGTGGAAGCACCTGCCTCCCTTGCGTTCCTCGCTCGTGGCTGCTCCCTCCACCTTCAAAGTCAGCCGCATAGCATCTCTCCGCATAGCATCTCTCCGCATCGCGCTGACCCTCACCTCCTGCCTCGCTCGCAATGACATTGGGCCCACCGGGATAACCCAGGCCGACCTCCCTTCTCCAAGCCCTTAACCTAATCACATCTGTAAAGTCCCTTTGCCACGTCCGGTCACATAATTCACAGGTTCTGGGGATGACGACGTGGACGTCTTTGGAGGCTGATGTTCCCACCTGCCAGAATAGTTAGTTAATTGCACCTGACACAGGCAGGTAGAGCTCCAGCCCATTTCTGAGCTCTGCCTCTTTCCCACGTGCTGTCTTACCCTATGAGCTAGGGAGCGGGAGGATAAGCGGGTCCCCAAGGGTCTGAACAGTGCCTCTGCCTCCTCCCCGGTACCCGGCCAGCATCCCTCTCTCCCATGACCATGAGACACAGGGAACCCAAGCTCTTCCCACGAGAGGAAACCCACAGGAATTCCCTGGCAGGAGGTGTGGATGGGGGCCACCCTCACGGGGACAGCAAGCTGAAGGACAGCTGCACCGCGCCCTTGCCTTGTCCCCCATGTAATTTCCTCCCAATGACCGTGACGAAGTCATGGCTGCTCATGATTACCTTCCAGGTTAGAAATCCAAGGAAACATCTAACTTTAACTAAAACAGATCTTAAACAACAAAGTATGTTGACCATGCGCATTAGACACAGGAACAAAAAGAGACACTATCTCAAGTGTCACTTATGTTACAGAACGCAGCGATTCCTTCCCCAAAGTCAGAATCTCAGTCACAGCCCCAACCCCGGCCCTTTCGCCTTTCAGAGGCGGCAGCGTCATCACTCTAGCAAGTCACAGGCTCTGAAGCTGGGGACACGACCGCGGGATGGTACCTGACTAGGTCGCCACGGGGCTGGGACCTAAACTGAAACTGACCAGTCCCAGTTCTGGCCATTACCAGGACGGACCCCAGGGTGTGCCCTGGATGCCCTGCAGGTGACTCTACACCCTCATCACTCACGTAATGCCCCTCGTTGCTGACCATGTGGCCTTCCTTCCCCCCAGAAATGGCTGCATCCGACATGAAATGCTCCCTGGAAGCATGACGTTGAATGTGGTATGGAATATTCTGGAACTTTATAACATGGAATAACCGCTCCCGCCTCTGGCCCGTCCACATGCTCACGCCTAACTGTCAGCTGTGCTGCCCCGACTCATCTGTCTTCCATGGTCTCTAACCATGTCTCGTGGGACCTGTCTCCCTGGAGCTAGGACGGGGGTTCCCGGGGGTATTAAAGGTCCCCACAGCCAGCACTGCTTTGGGGAGCAGGTCCCAGCAATGTACGTGGGGCTCAGGCCAGAGCCAGGCCATGCTGCGAAGGGTGTTCTGGCCAGATGTTGGCGGAGGCCCAGCCAGGTGCCAGCCCTTCCCTTGCACACCCCCGAGGGTCAGCGCTGCCTCGTGGGCCAGACATCGTTGGTGGTGGTCACGGCTGCAGCAAGTGCCTCCCGCCACCAGGCACGAGCTCGGCCCCTGGCTCATTTCGTGCCGTCCCCATAGCTGCTCGGCGAGACAGTGCATCTGTGTGTCGCAGAAACGCTGCTGTCTGTGAGGTGGAGGAGTCACGTAGCGGGACAAGCTCACGGCCTTCAGGGCGGGGGCAGAGGAGGGTTCTAGTCAGTCAAGCAGCAGCTGCCTGACGGACGTTCGCGACCCCAGGGCCGCGGGGAGTGCAGAGGTCGGGCTCGGTCGAGGGGGAGACAGTGTGACGGGAATGCGTGACTTCAGACTTTGTCGTAATCCACCAGGGAGACTGCTGGTGCTGGGGGTGGTGCACGCCGGTGGCCTCTGCCCAAGGACGGGGCCTCAGGCGTGTCCCAGGAAGGCAGCTGTCCCCAGCCCGGAGGAGAGCTCTGGTCGCGTGGGCCACACCGACTGAGGAGGAGCGCCTGACCAGACAGGCGAGGTCCCGCCTGGACAGAGGGACGACTGGTGTGCCTGGGGCTGCATGGGCTGAAGTGCAGACGGTAGCTCCAGGGGCGCGTAGCACTGTGGTCAGTGGACAGCTTGGCCCAGTCAAGTCACGTGAGCCCGTCAGAGCAGCATCAGGAACGTTGCAGCCAGGCGGCTGGGAGGAGGCCTGGGAAGGCAAAAGAAGGTTCTTTAGTGCTCAGAGCAACGCAGGGCAGCGGTGTGGGTCCAGTGGGCACAAGGCCACAGCGTACAGTGCAGGTCGCAGATTTGACCTTGGCCTGTGTGTGGGCAGCTCCCACCTGGGCTATCTGCAAGTAAGTTGGGGGCTTGCCCCCAGGGGCAGGAGTGACAAGAAGCATTTTTCCAGCAGACATGCCACTCCCAGGGCATAGAGACCTACGCTTGGGCAGAGAGTAAGGCGATGGCCACCAAGGTCCCTTCAACGCTAACTTAACACGTGAGAAGAGTGTGTCTGCTCACTAAACAAATAGACGTTTGTGGGTACTAACGTCTTGTTTAATGTCCTAGTGGTTGGCAAAGTGACCTGTGCTACCTAACCAAGTGTGTTTTAACATCCTCGGTGATGCTGGTGTCTGTGCCCTGCCCACCAGCCTGGCCCGCTGTCTGGTGCCTCCCTAACCCACTGTCCGCTCTGCAGGCTACGTCATCACCATCTCTGGGCGCATGACCTTCACGAGCAATAAGTCCATGGAGATCGAGGTCCTGGTGGACGCTGACCCCTTGATGGACGACTCGCGGAAGCGCTACCGGGCTGCCAGTGCCTTCTTCACCTACGTGTCTCTGAGCCAGGAGGGCAAGTCGCTGCCTGTGCCTCAGCTCGTGGTGAGTGTCCCCCTCGTCGCTCGCTGGGCTCCCAGGAGAAACCGAGTCGCAGGAGCCCTTTCTGGGTAGCCAGGCCCAGCCTAGCCGCGTGCTGCGACCTTGGCTGCACTGCAGGTCATGCGTGAGGGCCCTCCCCTGTGGCCAGTGGGGGAGGGCCCAGGCAGATGGGACAAGATAGACCCCTTTACGAGCTCCTGGTCATCGGCACGCCCTCTCGAGGGTGAGAGCAGTGCCTCGGTGCTTCTGAGATGCTGATGGGGCCCTCCCCAGGGCGGGCTCCTGGTGTGGCTCAGGCCAGACCCCTGCCCTGCCCTGTGGAGCTGGGCGCCCGGGCTTCATGGCCTTTCTTTGCCTTGGCCACCCACTGGGCTCCACCCTGGGTGTGCAGAGAGAGATGGCAAGCAGAGTTGGGGTCCCTGGCCCAGGCGTGGATCCTGGAGGGCTCACGGCCCCCAGCAGGGCTCCCCGCTCAGGTCTCAGAGCATAATTCCCAGGCTGCGGTTTGGGCTTCCTGGGGCTGGGGGTGTGGCCTGACCGCGTTTGCTCCTCACGGGTCACCAGAGCCTAGAACAGACTTGGCACTCGGTGGGTGCCTCCGACTGTGTGCAAGGCCGGCCAAGCTGGGGGGAGACGGGCAGTGTGGGTGCTCGGAGGGGTAGGGGGAGCGCGCCGGCAGGTGGCCTTCCAGCTAGGAGGCCAGGTGTGAAGTGACCCCCAGAGTGGGCAGCGTCCCCTAAGAAGGGTGGGAGTCGGAGGGGTGGGGCATTGTTGGCGGGTCCAGGGGCTGGAATCCCAACATCTTGGCAAATGCTGACCACAGGGAAGCCAGAGGAGCCGAGGGTCCCAGGTGGGGACGGGGACGATGGCGGTGGTGGCGAGGATGCTTGGCAGGAGGCACTTGGTAATCGTGTACTGAAGGGAGGAAGGAAACTTCCGGATTTTTCTTGAGGCTGATGATGGTTTTATAATAAGCCCCATGAATTCCTTACTGGTGCCCGTCAGGGCGCCCGGCCTGGAGCTTGTCCCAGCACCTGCCAGCTCTGAGCCCTCTGCCTGCCTCACCCCCACCCCCATTACACGGGCCAGCACCCCCCGGACCAGCCAGGCCCAGGCCCAGGCGGAAGGCCACACGGCTAGTCATGAGGAGCCAGGCTGGAGCCGGCTCACGATGCTGGTGCTGGGTGTGGAGACGTTCTGCGTGGCTGCCCCTGCTTCTCCTTGGCCAGACTGCCTGTCCGGGCCAGGAGGAGCCTGGAAGCGTGGGCTGTAGGTGGGGCGCCCTGCCCTCTGCTGGGGGAGGGAGTGGGGAGTGCCGCGGCAGGCAGGGCGGGGTTGCCCCAGCACCCTGCAGGGCCCCCTGCCACCCCCGCTGCGTCTGCTCCCCACGCATATCCTGCGGCTCCCCGAGAAAAACATGCTGTAAACCTCTGTGACAGATAAACACACTGCGTTTAAGATCCCGTTTCCTCATGCAGGCAGGAACGCGGCCTCCACGTGCTTCTTCCTGTGGCGGAGGGTGACCACCTGGCCTCCAGCCCCACTGCCTGAGCCAGTTCTCAGTGGCAGCTGAGGCCCTCCAGGGCGCCCCCCTGGAGATTTTCGTCACCCCTGCTCCTCCTTCCAGGGCCTCACAGGCCCCGCTGGGGTGGGTGGGCTGTCGGGCCTCTCCAAGGCCAAGTGGGCAGCAAGGCCTCTGTCATGGCTGGAGGAGCCTCAGCTGTCACACATGGGAATCTTTGACCTCTGGCTCCAGCAGGGTGGCCGGATCCAAGGACACTCTCCATCTTTATCTCGCTGGCCTCCCCCTGCCTTTGGCACAGCTTGCTGGAGCTCAGTGAAGTCTGTGCACCCTTGACACGGGCCTATGCAGTGTCTAGGCGGCCACCCCACGGTCTCCCTAAACACAAAGCCCTGACAGGCCCTGGCCTGCACCCTCCTCCCCCTTGGGTGGTTGGGTCCAGGCCCGGTGCCTCATCTGTTCACTCCCCATGGACTTTGCTAGCTCACCTCACTCCACAGTGTCACCGCAGACGCCTTACCGAGCTCATCATCCCCTGTGCCCCGCCCCTCCCGTGAGTCTGGGAACTGGCTGGCTCCTCTCCCCCGCTCCTGCTCAGCCCCACACCCACTGTCTCTAGGCCCCATTCCTGTTGCTGGATCCCTGCTCAGACCCGGGTCGTCCTCAGCCCAGCTCTGCGCTGAAGCTGTCATGTTTGTTAAAACAGTCAGATTTGCTCCCTCTCCCACCGAAACTGCTCAGCGGCTCCTCGGTGCCCTTGGCGCGGGGTCCAGCCAAGCTGGCTTCCGAGTCTCAACCCCAGACTCATTCCTGCCTCGGGGCCTTTGCACACGCTCTGCTCCTGCCCGGACACCGGCCCTCAGACCGTCATGGAGCCAGCTCCTCCCACTGTTCCTCAGGCGTGTCCCCCTCGGAGGGCCTTCCCTCAGCTCGCTCGGTGAAGGTGAAGCCTTCCTGCCCCGCCTCCCGGCGACTCTGCCGTCCCGCACCCTCTGCAGGCTCTCGGCGCCGTGAGGTTGTCTAGTGCGCGTGCGTCGTTCTGCATCCAGAACAGGCTCCAAGGTGTGGCCACACGATGCCTGGCACAGAGCAGGGCTCGGGAGACGCCTGAGAGCGGCCACTGGCTCGCTCGCCTCCCCAGCCGCGTCTCTTCCCCCGGGCAGGGCAGTCGGGAGTAGCAGCCACCGACCCCTCCCTCCCCAAGGCCCCTCCCCTCCCTGCTGGCCCGCGTGTGGGAACAGGCAGGTGCTGCCTGCGTGCCTCAGTTTCCTCCTCTGTGCAATGGTGCCGGCCACGCTACACGCCACGGAGGGTGGGTGAGAACTCTTTCAGCTGATTTGTATCGGGATTTCCGGAACGTCTCTCCTAGGCCCCTCCTTGCTAGAGCTCGCGCCCCGCCTCGATAGGGCACATGGGGACTGTTAGACGGCGGCAAAGTGGGGAAAGCAGGAGGGGCTGGTGTTTTCTGGGGGAGCAGCCGCATCTTAAATAGCTTCCTTGTAAGGACGGCCTCAGTGGGCCGGCTGCATCCCAGTGGGGCCTGGAGTTGGAGGGAGAGGGAGCCGGTTCTCAGGACCATCAGGTGAGGAAGCTGGGGGCAGAACCAGCTGCCCGTAATAGGAGAGGAGTCACCGTGGCCGAGGCTGCCTCGCTGATACTGGGGGCGGGTGGACCCGAGAGAGCGGGAGTCGGAACATCTCCATCTTGAAACAGCTCCTGCTGATAAACATGAAGTGGAAGGGTCTGTGACACTGGCCAGGGGTCCGGCCGCTGCCACGGGCTCGAGCGAAGGCGCCGTGGCCACCCCTGCTGCCCACACTTCCGGCAGAACTCAGCCACTGGGAGACCAGCGCCACAGCCAAGAGGGGTCAGTGGTCTGTAGGCTCGGGGAGCAGGGCCCCGGCACCCCAGGGTCTGGTCGCCATGGGGAATAGCCTGCAGCCAGGGAGCCCTTTGTGGAGGCCCATGACCCTCCAGGGGCCTGGCCAGTCTGTGTGCCCTTTCCAGAAACCACAGCCTGGGGCGGGGTCGGGTGCAGGAGGAGGTCCTCGGGTCCGGCGGGTGGGGACCACAGGGGGTGTGAGGAATGACACCTGCCTGAATGAAGGCAGCGATGACCAGATCGTTCAGGTTTGAGGGGCCAGCAGCTGGCCATAGCCACACCTTGCTGCCGGCTGGCTTCCTGTCGATCCCCCCGTTGCTTCTCATCAGTTAAAGATGGTCTTGGAGTCTTCACCGAGGTGGCCTGGGCTCACCACTGTTGGTAAAAATAGCTCTGGCAGGGAGGGTCCGCTCCCCAGAGTGGGTTTTCAGCTCCCGCCCGGCCTCCGTGGCGCCGACCTGGGGACCGTCAGCGTGAGTGTCATCCGCGTCTCGGAGCACACGTGTGCTGTGCGCGGGCGCCAGCAGTGGGGACTCGGCCCCCCTCCTCCCATTGTTAGCAATTCTCCAACTCCCTGTCTATTTTTAGCTTCCATCCCTGGGGCCGACTGACACGGAAGGCAGCGGCGTTGCTGTTGGGAGTATTTCTTGATGAATATTTTATGCCAGGCAGGTCTGACACCGCGTCCCACAGCTGCCCGCACTTCCCAGGCTCATTATCAGACGAGGCAAACGTGGAGCCTGGAGCCAGACAGCCAGGCTGCACACTAGGCCCCGGCCCTGCTGGCCTCCCCGCCTTTCTCTGAAGGTCTCCCTGTGGCCGTTCCGTCTGACCTTGGGGGTAGGGGACCAGCCCCAGACTGCCGACGGGCTGGCAGGTGGCTTGTGCAGAGGGACACGGGAAGAGCACCATGACAGCTCCCTGGGGGCCTGGTACCTCCTCCGATGGTGATTTATTTTCCGGCCTGGACATGTGAAGCCACAGCAGGTACCGTCCTGGCTGCTACCCCGCCTCCCGTCCTCCAGCCTCTGTGCCGTGGGGCCCCAGGGAGACGGGCGAGGATGGAGGCGGCAGCACCCGGCCTGGCGTGTGTGAGGAGCTGTGTGCAGAGGGCGGCGGGGACACGGAGGAGCTCGAGGCTGTGGCAGAGGCAGGTCTGGAAAGCGCGTTTCAACACAGCAGCTCCCACAGGTCTTTGGAAAGCGAGGCCTGATACCACAGCCTGCGCCTGCCCTGGCCAGTGCCCGGCCCCTCACCGCAGCCGACAAACAGCGACACGCCATGGACAGGGGCCTAGGCCCCGAGACTCAGTCTTCAGCCACAGAAAGGACGAGGAAGTGTTTTCCGAAACAGAAGGCAGTGAGGAGATCGAGGGTGCAGCCGCCCTTCCTGCTCCCCTTCGAGGGGCGGGCGTTCGGGGTGCCGTGGTGACAACAGGGTGGTCACGGAGAGCTGCAGAGTTTGGGGCGCTGGCCGTTTCTCCTCTGCCGCCATATCTGGCATTGAGAGCTAGAGACGTCCCATCCTGCAGACAGGGGCCGTGACCTGGAGGGGGGCCACCTCTGGTCCAAGCGGCCTCCTGCAGGACTTGAGCCACGGTTTCCCCGCTGGAGCCGTCACGGGCTGGGGTCCCTCTTCACGCAGTCTCAGCGACGACTAAAGGCTCCTTCCCTGCACTGAAGAGGACGCTCATGGGCAAGGCTTTCAGCAGTGGTCAGCTCCCCGTCCCCCAGCGCCCGCCTGACCCCAGGCACGTGGCGCGGGGGGCCCCATTCCTTGAGACAAAGCATCAGCAACCAAGGCGGACACCACCTCTCCTGACCGCAGCAGGCCCACTGCAAGACCTAGGGCAGCAGGTCCCAACACAGCCTCTGTGGGCCGGGGCTTCGAGTGGCTCCGCGCTTGGGAGACACCTCGGCATCCTGGACACTCGGCGGGGTGCAGTGGCTTTTAGCTGCTCCCCAGATAGAGAAATTCAGATGTTTTGGAGGATGGCGGGGCTGACGCCTCCACTCCTGGTAGGGCTGGGGGAGCCGGATGAGCGAGGGAAGCCGTGTTCCCCGCCCCCCGTCCTTGCTGCTGGTCCTCGGGAACGAGTCAGGGACTAGAGCCGTTGTGGAGCTTCATGACTAGTGTTCCACTGCCCGCCTTGGACACTGAGCTGGGAGTCTGCCTCGCGATGTCCTGAAGCTGCTCTTGTCACCTGAATGGTTGGTGCTGGGCACGTCCAGTGGCCTGTGAGTCCCAGCTCCCCTGGAAGCAGGGTGTGGGTATGGACGAGAGCCTGCAGCGCCTACCGGCCCACTCACCTCCACTCTGCCAGGAGCCCAGGCTCCTCTGGGGACCGCCGTAACCGGTTAGTCTGCAGATGTCGTCTGAAGATCCGCTCCGTCCCTGACGGCCCGTACTGGCCTCTGCTGGAGCAGCCGCCCTGAAACCACCCAGAAGAGAGCGGCCACTGCACCAGTGACGCCTTTCCTCATTAAGATGTTCATCGGTGTCACGCCTGGAATATCGGCTTCTCGTAGCTTCCACGCTGTGTCTGCAAATCCACTCGACCTCTTGCTATTCCGATTTGTGCAGAACGTGAAAACGCAGAGGCCGGCTCTTGGGCACTGTTTGGCCCGACCCCGTGTGGTGCTGGGGCGGCCGCTGCAGGAGGGGAGCAGGGGCAGGGCCTGCAGAGGGTGCAGCAGAAGCAGGGAGGGGTCCCAGCTAGAACATTCCCAGCATCCATCTTCCACTGCAGCCTGCGAGAGCCGTCGGGCCCAGAGAGGGTTTCTCGGTGGGCAAGCACGAGCCTGGGGCGGCCTGAGGTGGAGCACAGGGCCGCCCCTGGGCACGCGAGCACTGGCTCTTCCCAGTGGCACGGTGCCGCCTCTGGCAGGTGGGACAGGTGGTGCCTGGATGTGTGCGCATCAAGCAAAACCACCGGCTTTGAATCTTTGCCACCAACACCGAATCACTTTAGAATTCAGGCTGTCTTGCTTGGATCTTCGTTCGATCGCTCTCATTCAGTAAATGGCTCCGGGCCCCCACTGTGTCCCTAGCACGGTGCTGGCCTCAGACAGGGCAGGCAGGAATGGCTGGGCTCAGTGAGCACACACGGGGCCCGAGGCGTGTAGTGAGAACTCGAGCGCGTGGCAGATGGCAGTTACAGCTTTGTCGTCTGCTGGGCACAGCCACGTCACGCCCCCAGCACAGGGACGGGCGCTGTGAACGGACATGCAGGGCCTGTGGCATGAGCTGCTGAGAGGCCTGTGGGGCAGGCCCGAGACCTGGTTCCCCCAGGCAGAGCCCAGGCCCCCGCCTCTTCCGCAGCCTCCCGTTGACCCTCGGGCCGGGTGATTTCACAGCCACGGGCGAGGCAGTTGACTTGGGGCTGAGGCAGTGTTGCTGGGTGAGGGGAGCCCCTGGTGACAGTGTTTGTGACTCCACAGCAGGCTCTTTACTGAAGACATCCAGCTGTGTAGAGCGGCTTCCGGGCCCCCGTCCCCACCGCCCTGACTCAGGGTCCGAGGCCGGAGCTGCTTCCTGGACGCCGAGCTCGTCCACGCCTGGCCTGCACGTGCCCCTCAGCAGACCATGCCAAGTGGCCCCAGGAAGGAGAAGACATCTTAATCACCTGCGTGACTGTCCCAGGGTCCCTCCTGTCTCCCGTTATGAAGACAGGAGAGGGCGAGCCGTGTGACTTCCTAATTAAGACGCTCCGTGTCCCTGGGGCTCACGGGAAGTCGTCACATCACCACTGGAAGCTCTCTTCCCACCAGACGTTCATTAATTACAAGGACGAGCTCTTGATTTCAGCGAGGGTGGGACTTAGTCACTCGCCCTTTGTGCCAAGTTCCAACGCGAGTCTCACGGCACAGGAAAGGAAAATGGGAAACACGTGGTCTGCGCCGTTAGGCTGAGAAAGCCACAGGCCCCTCTCCGGTGGGGGGGAGCCGGGCAGACCGCCGCTGGCAGGAGGAGAAGCGGAGAAGAGGCGGGTGGCAGATCGGAGGCCCCTGCAGCCAGCAGGCGGGCACCGGGTCCCGCGCGGAGAGTAAGGACGTTCTGACCTGCCCTGGGCGCCCCGTCCCCCCTGTCCCCATGGCTGAGTACGAAGCTCCAGAGGCCCTGCCACCTTAAGATGACCCTCAGAGCCGCCTATCCTCCTCCCAGGGCAGTGCCGTGGGTCGCAGACAGGAGCACGCTTGGTCTCGGAGGCCGTTCGTAACAGGGGCACCACACTGACACGCACACACCCTGACACGCGTGTGCACACGCGCCCGCCGTGCACGGAAAGCCTGCTGCGTGGGTCACGCCACCTTCCCGAGTGCCCGTTTACAGCGAGACCCTGGCACTGAGAGAGTGAGCAGCATCCCTGAGGCCCCCCTACCAGGTCCCCGTGACCCAGCACTGTTCCCCGCCACCCCTCCACTCCCCCCGACTCCAGGCAGGTGACCCCTTGTGCCTGCGCCTTGGTAAACGGGATCGCCAGGCCCGGGACGGCTTGCAGCCCCTCTCGCTGTCTCCTGTTCTCTCTGTGGCGTGCACACAGTGGGTCCCCTGAGGCCCGAGCCCCACGAGACGGCACACGCACGCACAGGCTGCCCGAGGTGCCTGCCGTGGTCCCCGGCGCTGCTTTCTGCCAACAGCTTCAGGCACTCGACAGAAAATGTGCCTTCCCGTGGAGGAGCTTCTTCCTTCTGCCCGCCAACCCCAGCCCTCCACTGAAAAGCCACAGCCAGCAGCGTATGTGTTTGTTTACTCTGCCGGATGAGGAAGGCGGCAGTGGGCCACGGTGGGGGCCGTGTGTAGGGAGCCATCTGTCTCGTCAGCCCCACACTCAGCAGGGGAGCGGTGGCTCTTCTTAGTCACTTGGCGAGCAGGGCTGTTGATCAGCGCTCACAGCCCTCGGGAGGCCGAGGATTCTCCAGCTCAGCCAGGCAGGGACTCTGCCCCCTCAGGGACCAGAGACGCTACCCTGCCTGCCGGTGTTCACCTCCGTCGCCCCTGCGGGCGGCAGCAGGAGCGTCACTGCCCTTGACCGTCTTCATAAACTTCTACCCTGGCTGGACACCTTCCGGGGCAACTAAGTGAGGAAGGCCGTCAGCACCTTGGGGTGGCAGCACTCGCATGGCGGGCGCTTATGCCCTGCTGCCAACAGATCTTACTCCAAGGCCTGGCTGGACTCTAGAGTCCAGAACACTCAGCACACACCGCTGTCCCCAGAGACAGGACAGACGAGCCGTCCACTGGCTCCTACCCCAGGCCTTGTTCGTGTCTTGGCTGCTCTGGCCGGCTGGCCAGCTGTCTCCACACCCATCCCTAGGCGGTGTTAGTTCTTTCTGAGGGCAGGTCCTGGAGGATGCGTTCGTTGTGAGATGTTAAGCTTCAGAGCAGCCCTGAGGCCTGGGGTGGGTTGCCGGCATCTCCCTCCACTGGGCGGACTGAGAATTCAGTCCTTGGAACCAGCAGCATAGATGGCAGATACCTGCACCTCAGCTGGTGCCCCGCCTCGGGTCCCACGATGACTGACTAGTGAGAGAAGCATCCAGAGCCTTTGGCACACACGCTCTGGGACCCTTGTTGGTGCCGAGGGGTGAGTACCTGCCGACGGTGGAAGTCGTCTGGCCGAGGGCCTGACTGCGGGACGAGCTCCAGAAAGCTCTGCGAGACTGAGTCGTCACAGCTGCACCTGAGGGCCCCGGGGGGAGTGGGGGGCGAGGTGCCCACACTGCACGTGCGCAGCCCAACAGCGAGCACCTCCTTGGGAAGGACAGCGGCCGATGAGGACCTGACACTGCCTCCCCACCCGACTCCAAACACTGGTGTTCCCATGCAGTGCTCCCGGGGCCCACCCTGCACCCCAAAGTTTATGTCCTAGGGCTGCAGCCGCCCTCACGGGTCTAGTCAGTTTTCCATTCTTACCAATTACAGAAAGTTCAAATAATATGCGAAAGTAAGAAGGACACCTGCGGTGACCAACGCGGGCCAAGCTCACACACGCTTCCCACCACTGGCAGCAAATCTCAGTGCCACCGCCGCCACCACGCGGGTCAGCTGGCATCTCCGACATTAGGGCTCCTCGTCGTTGGCTTATTCTCACTAGTGGACAAGACTCCAGCCTTCGTTCCCCGGCTGCTGTGGGACCTGCGCCCCCGGCAGCTCTCGCTTTGCAAACGCTGTGTCTCTCTGGGCTTCCTGTGCCCAGAGTGGGAGAAGAGTCGGCAGGCGTCCGGGTCGAACGCCGCCCCGGCGGCCGAGCCCGTTAGCTCACGGGCCTCCACGTGCTGCGGCCTCCAGTTGGGGACGGCGCGGGCGCGCTCCCTGCTCCTTGAATCCACACAGACCTGGGAGGGACCTGCTCACGGATGAGGAAACTGAGGCACAGGGCGACAGGAGCTGCCCGAGGGCCTGCGCTAAGCTATTCCAGACACGCCGTGCTCTGCTCCCTTCCAAGGAGGCCATGCCCTGGGTGGCTTGGTCTCCCGAATGGGCCTGGCTCTGCTGTTTGCTCTGTCCAGAGCACCCTTGGGACCTCGCTGTAGATGGAGACTTTCTTAGGAACCCTCCCAGCCCTGGCCCTCTCTGCCCGTGGCTCTGCTCTGCTTTGTCTGGGCCACACGGTTGTCGCTGTCCTCCGTAGTGCATAATCTGCCTCGCGTCGGTGTGCGGTCGGCTCCCCGGGGCAGGGCCCCAGAGCCGGCACAGCGGCGTGCGGGAGGTGCTGCGTGAGGAGCAGGGGGCGTCGGGGCTCGGCTGCGGGGCACACAGTGCGTGTTTCCTGTGCCCTGCTGCCCTCCGCGTGCCAGGATTGGGTGGGGGCACCGCCGTGTGAACCTGGGAACCGTGAGGTGTGCGCCACCTCCGTGGCGGTGCCGGTTTGGAGCAGCTTCGCTGAGGTGGAGTCACGCTCCAGGCCGTTCTGCCATTCAGGGTGTGCGCCCGGTGGGCGCTAGTGTGTGCACCCACCACCACAATCGGTTTTAGAACGTGTCATCACGAGTAAGACACCGCGCCCCTCAGCCCCTGGCAGCCACTGATCTGCTCTCTGGAGTCTCCTGTTCTGGACGTTTCACATAACGTGCTGACGCGTGAGGTGGGCCTTAGAGCCGGCTCCTTCCTCTCTTTGTGTTGGTTGTAATGACCGGTGTTGGACGCGGACGGCTAGGAGGACTTTGGTCCGCTTAGCAGCACTGGGGTTGGATACTGGATATAGGGAGGAATGAGGGTCAGTCTGCGGGGCCTCTGGACTGGTCTGTGGTGAAACCAGACTCAAACCAGGCTGGCCGATCTCCCCACGCTAGCCCCAGAGGGGAGGCTGGGCTGGTTCGGGGGCCGAACACAGAGGCCACTCCGGGAAGGGCGTGCAGTAGGGTGAGGTCCCAGGTAGGCCGTGCAGTAGGGTGAGGTCCTGGGTAGGCCGTGCAGTAGGGTGAGGTCCCGGGTAGGCCGTGCAGTAGGGTGAGGTCCCGGGTAGGCCAGCCCACGCCTGTCAGAAATGGCCCGTTCTGGAGGCTGCTGGAGCCTGGCCCCTGTCCCATCCCAGCATCTGCCAGGGTTGCCAGGGCCAGCCTTGAGGGCACATTCAGCAAGCTGATGGCAGAAGAGTGTGGGTAGCCAACCCCAAGATGGGGTTCCTTAGGAAAGGGGTCCCTGGCCAAAATTAGTTTGGGAAAGCCCGGATTAAACAAAGTTAAACAGATTTATTTTATCTGGGCCTTTGTATTGCAAGAGGCCAGTTAGCATGTAGGTCGCAAACCGCCCTGGCACAGACCATCAGAAAGGCTCCATGTCCTTTTTGGAGTTGGGGTTACCTACCGCAGGTTTGCACTGAGGGCCATTTGCCACCCCTCCCCGGGATCCCTCCCAGTTCCCTTGAGCCACAAGGGCACTTAGCTGGTGACCCGGGCACTTGGGGACCACGTATCTTGCTGGAATGCCACATCTGCCGGGTGTCCAGGGATACCAGTGGGCTGGAGAAGAGGAAGTCCCCTCACGTCAGACAGGACCTGGTTCCAGAGGGCTCGGCAGAGGGCCCAGGCGGCCATCCCCTCTCGGTCACCTTTGCTCGGCAGGCCGGGCTCACGCTCTGTTGCTTTTGAGAAGTCCTTTCATTTCCAAGCCTCCTGCCTTTCTTCTCCTGCCCCAGGCATGGGGACTCCACCCGCTGGACGGAGGGCCGCCTGCTCCAGAACCCCAAGCAGAGGGGCTGGCTCAGCCAGGAGGAGCCGGAGCCCGCGGTCCGGCACACACTCGCCCCTCGCCCAGCTCTCCTGCTCCCGCCCAGCCCCACCAGGCCCCGACTGCCCGTTTCTCAGCCCCGGGACTCATGCACTGCCCACAGAGGGGTCCTCTGTGAGGCCGCAGGAGGGGAGCCACAGGTCTTCTCGGCCACGTCATCCAACCCCCATTTGGGGCAGGGATGGATGGAGAGGGTCCAGGGCCCAGCTACTCAAAGCGGTCCACATGCATTGCATCATCCGGACATTTGTTAGAATTGAGTCTCAGCTCCCAGCCCCCAGAGCCGCTGGACCAGACTCTGTATCTGCAAGCCCTCAGGTTTGGGAAGGCCCACTCTAGCCTATTCTGCCTGGGCGTGTCCAGCAGGATGTGTGGCCTTGGCCTCATGGGGCACCTTCTGCAGTGGGGGCTGGGCTCTGAGTCTTGCAGCCCCCAGGAAGCTCAGGGGTCTTGCCCCCTTAGAACTGCCTGCTCCGAGTGAGATAGAACGTTTCCTTTTCCCTGGGCTGTTTCAGGTCAAATTACATAGCCTCAAATTTCATTTTTTTAAAAAAAGTCGGAGACGAAACCAGAGCAGTGGGAACGCCTTCTTCAATAGGTGTCTTGGAAAGGCTGCCATTTTCCACATGTGCGCCAGAGGCTGCAACAGGAACCGGAACCCCTGTAAGGAGCGCGGGCCTCGTCCTTGAGATACCCAAGTGCTCCGTTGGCTCTAGGCCACACGGTTTTGACAGTGGACATCTGGTGGCATTTGAAGAATTCCTGTGAAGGCCGAGAGGGAGGAGCATTTGTTCTAACCTGGCGTTACATCCCCTGGCTGAGTGCGCTCTTTGCCAATACACCATTTGTCTGTAAAACACTTGGGCCTAAAAATAGCTTCCGGGGCCTGGTGTCACTGTGGACGAAGGGCCACTGCCCCATTTCTTCGGCTGTCAGACGCCCTCCGAGTGTCACAAGGAAATCTCATCCCGGAGGAGCTTGCGCTGTTCTTCAAACCTGAATCCCCAGTCAGGCGGGCAGAAGAGAACTCTGCGGCGAGACAGGCGGGGCCTCGGGAAGTGACCATGTGGTGCTGCTGCAGTGACCTCTGTCCAGGGGCCACACCACTCAGCAGCCAGGCCAGGCCACTCTTGAGAGTGAAAGGGGAGCCGTTTCCTACTCCCCCAGGTCAGCAGGCAAGAACCAGAACCATCCTGGGCAAAACCAGCCTTTGGCCAAGTCCCAGCTGGTCAGTCGGCTCTGCTCCTTCGTATAGGGACCAGGCAAGTTGCTCAGTGGAAGAAAGCACAGAAGGGGTGACAAGGACTCAAGATGTCACTTCCTGGGCATCCATTCTGTCCTGCCCACAAAGTGGTCACTCACCACTCACTCCCAGTACAGTGAAGTGTCCTCAAGGTCACATGGCCAGCGCAGTGTTTGTCCCCACCGCCCTTGCGAGCAGAGGCCGTGAGCAGCTGGCGTCCCTGGGAGTGGGGCGGACGTGGGAGTCCCCAGCGGGGCCCCCTTTTCCTTCCCCTCACCCGGCTCTGCCGCAGGCCTTCCTGCCTGCTTTGTATCAGCTCCATTCTAGCCGAAGTTCATTGTCAAAGAGGCACCGCCGCCCGTGGGGTCCCGTGTTGTGAAAGGTGACGTGGGGGTGCCCACGGGACTCGGTCACTTCCCCGTTGCCTGTGTCCGTGCAATGCTACAGGGGCCCCTTCCTGGTGCCCCTCAGAGGGTCTCTGCTATGGGAGGCTCCCGGCCCTTCCAAGCATCTTGGCCAGTCGACGGGCCTGTCAGGAGGTTGGGGCTTGGCACCCAGGCGGTCCCAGGAGGCCCGCAGAGCTGGGGCAGGAGCTCGCGGTGCCCGTTTCTGCTGCATATCTGACCTGCCTGTTTCTGTGTCTGATCCACAGCCCGAGACCGAGGACGAAAAGAAGCGCTTTGAGGAAGGCAAAGGGCGGTACCTGCAGATGAAGGCCAAGCGACAGGGCACAGCGGAGCCTCAGCCCTAGGCGCCCCCTGCCGCGGGGCCGGCAGTGGCCGCCACCCACAAGTTACCCCCTGGCTAAAACCCAGTTCACGTTGAGAGCCAGTGTTGTGTGCAGTGTTCGTCTCACAATGTTAACTCCTGAAAACCTGTCCACCAAAGCTTAATTTATGTCACTCCAGTATAAATGCTACACAGTATTGTCCCCGACCCCCAGAGGCCCGTGGTGCCCTGGGGAACATTCTGTGTTTATCGTATGTACGGAAAGAATCCAGCATCACTAATAAAGCTGCTGTTTGGCTGGACCTCGGTCCTGGGTGATCTTTTGTCTTGGGGGAGCGGGGGGGCTCCCATGGGCTCACCCGCGTGCCTGCCTCCTGGGCCTGCCCCTTCCCACCCCTGGCCACCAGCCCCTGCGTGCTCCCCAGAAGCTCAGGTACAGCAGTGCCCACTCATGCTTGCCAGATGACTCGCTGGCTGGAGAGCGCGTCCCTTCCCCCTGGAGCCCTGGTTCGAGTCATGGCCGAGGCCCCGCCCAGAACCCCACTTGCTCCCCATCCAGCTTCAGCAGAATGGCAGCTCTGACCCTTGCGTGGCCTTCCCGTAGACGGGAAATGCTTGGGAGGAGTCAGGATGTGGGGGTGTGCAGGCTGAGCAGCTGCTGCCCAGCATGTGGCCTCTTCTTACCGGAAGCAGCACCCCCAGCTTGGAGCAGGACACAGGGGTTCTGCGGATGGGGGCTCCCAGCTGGTGCCTGAAGAGGAATCCCCTCGGCCACGCAGGCAAGGGCGTTGTTGGGAAGGCTTGTGGGTTGGGTCTGCCGAGCAGCGTGTGAGTGCTATCAGTGTGGACGTGTGTGGACGCGTTTGTGTGTGTCCACCCTGTGTGCATGCGTGTCACTGTGTGCACATCTGGTCCAGCAGCCTAGGAGCAGATGAGCTGCCAAGGCCACTCCTGAACCCCACCCACAGCTGAACAAAACCCCTCCGCCAAGCATACCTAGTGGCAGAGCCTGGAAGAATGTTCCCCACTCAGGCTTGTCCCCAAGGCCTGGGGGTGGAGACTGGCCGCCAACAGCTGCAGCCTCCCAGGGCTGCCTTGGCCCAGAGAGGGAACGCAGCTCCAGATGTGCAGGAACCACCGCCAAGAGCTTCGGAATCTGTCTCAGGCCTCAGCTCCAGCTGATGGGGTGATTTCCTGCCTGGGAGCCGGCGGAGGGAACATGCTCACCACTGGAGGCCACAGCCACCCCCACTGCCTCTCAGCCCCGTGAGGGCCTCCCCAGCTCGACCCACACCCTGTGCTAATCTCCCAGAGGTGGGTGGTGCCCTTCGCTGGGAGCAATGAGGCCTCCCCACGCAGACTGGCCAGCCCAGACCGGCCAAACCAAGGTCCAAACAAGCCTGCCACACAGGCCCCCCCAAGTGCCTAAGCCCTGGGACTTCCTGACGGAGTTGGGTCCACTGGGCACCTACATCCCTTATAAGAAGGTGGGCCTTGGCCTCAGGCTCCCTAGTTCAGTCTTGGCTTTGCCACTTGTCTGCGTGGCTTTGGGCGAGTTAGGTACCTAAAACCCACCTCCCAGGGCAGCTGGGAGGAGCCAAGCTAGCAAAGCACTTAGCCCAAGGCCCCAAGGCGGCCACTGGAGACATTTCCCACCAGCCCACTGAGGCCAGGTGGGGGCGCTATTACAGGCTGCAGTGGGCGAGCAGGGCTGCTGGAAGGGCTGCTAAGGGCACAGGCCTGGGGCAGGCTGCCCTCTGCCAGCTGGACAGCAGCGTGGCCCAAGGCCGGGGATGGTTGAACCGCCAGTGCTTGTCTTCGAAATGCCACACTTGATTACCAGCCTCCCTGTGTCAACCTCCTACTGCTGGTGGCCTATTTATAAACAGGGCCACTTGGGCAGGGAGCCGGTCTGGCCATAGAGGGCTCGCTAGGAGCCCTGGCTGCCCAGGGACACACACAGAGCGCATGGCTCCCCATCCACTAGCCCCCTTCACTGCGAAGGCTTTCTATACAGACACCTTCTGTCTCACAGGACTGACCCTAAGGCCCACTCTGGATCCCCTAAAAGCTGCTCTTAACTCCCCAGCCGCTCCTGGAGTGTGGGGACGGTGTGGACAGGAGCAGGAGCCAGGCTGGGGGGAGCGGGGTGGCGCAGGCAGCACTGTCTGTATTTGGTTGGGTCTGGTGCCCGCCTCCCCTCCCCCAGACACAGGGCTGCCCACTCACCCGTACTT
The DNA here is from genome assembly GCF_000325575.1 of Pteropus alecto. NCBI lineage: Eukaryota > Metazoa > Chordata > Mammalia > Chiroptera > Pteropodidae > Pteropus > Pteropus alecto. The sequence continues at coordinate 8,693,451 of NW_006436888.1, forward strand.
CCATCTGCCTGGGCAGGACGGGCGCCGTGCTGGGCAGTCCAGAGTGACCCCGGAGGCCTTGTGTCCAGGACGTGCCTGGCCACAGGCTTCCTAGAAGAGGCAGGCAGGATCCTCTACCTGGATAGAAGGTGGACATGCCTGTGGCCACTCGTGACTGAGGGGTCTCCAGAGGCCCCTATCAAGGGGACTAATGGGTTTCCCTCACACGTCCCCTAGCCTATGAATGACAGCCTGTATCCCCCCAAGAGTGCTATTAGGGGCAGCTCCTGAAGAGTGAGGGACGGGAGAGGGCCTGGGGTGCCAGACTGGGCTCCCCCAGCTGCATGGTTGTGGTTCCAACTTCAGAAAAAACATTTGCGAGCGGTGGGGGGAAAGGACAATCGCGGGACAGCCCCGCGGTCCGTGCACGGGCGGACCGCCGAGACCCAAGGATAAGTTCGCATCCTTAGCTGTCCCGGCCTCGCCTCTCCCTGCCCCGGCCCCTGGCCCCGAAAGACTCCCCAGTTCCTAGAGGCTGCTGGTCCTCAGCACCCCCGCGCCAGCTGCTTTCGGGGCCACGCCCTTATCGTTCACCGTAGATGCGGCTTCCTTCGGACGGGCTTTCTGAGCCCCCCATCCCTGGCCCTAGGTCCCCACTGTCCATTTCTATCCCAGACTGTCTTGGCTCCGGGCCTGGGTCGTCCCCAGGAGGTTCAGAGGCGGTGTCGGGAGTGTGGACCGACCCCAGACGGCTGCGAGGGGCGGCGGCGTGGTCCAGGCATCCCAGGAGGCGCTGCCCTCCGTGGCGCGGGGGTGGGGAGGGCGCAGCTCTGCAGGTGCGGGAGGGACAGCAGCCCC
>NW_006436888.1:8694720-8694963 GCF_000325575.1 Pteropus alecto
AGGAGGACTCTGAGCGAAGAGGGGCTGTCCGCGGTCTGTCGGTCGCGAGGTCTGTCCGAGAGGCCGCGGGCACCGTTTAGGGCTGCGCAGCACCCCCAACTTAGGGACCTTCGGGGTAACTTCCCCGGGGCTGGCCCCTTCCTCCGTTCCCCAGCCTCCCGGCCTAGCAGCGCCGCCCCGGTGGGCTTGCTTGCAGCGGGCGGGGATGGCCGCCTGGGGGTCCCGGGCCCACCCCTGCCCAGC